>NC_133428.1:3075000-3382500 GCF_011762595.2 Tursiops truncatus | reverse complement strand
GTCCCAACTCCCAATTTACCCCTACCCCAACCCTGGGAACCATGAGCTTGTTTTCTACATCTGTGACTCTATTTCTGTTTTGTAGATAAGTTCATTTGTACCCTTTTTTTTTAAAGATTTCACATATAAGCGATATCCTATCATATTTGTCTTTCTGTCTGACTTACTTCACTCAGTCTGACTTCACTTACTTCACTCTGTCTCACTTACTTCACTTCACTTACTTACTTCACTCAGTCTGACCATCTCTAGGTCCATCCATGTTGTTGCAAATGGCATGATTTCACGCCAGCACTGGGATCTTTGTAAGAATGAAGTATGATAATACACGCAAATGTTGGGGAAAGTTCTTGGAAGTTCTTGAAAGTTACAAAGTGGATGATGAGGATGGTATTACCCTTATCAGAGCAGTAATAGAGCATGAGTGCTAATTACATGCACTAATTAGAGCATCTTTCATTGGAGAAAGATGTTAGCCAGTTTTTGCATCCCCAAGTCCAATCAACGCTGTGCCTGGGACAAGAGAACGTTTATGTGTCTGCAGAGACACAGGGTTTTCATAAACAGCTGTCAACTCACCCCACATCGTGCACCTTGCTGAGGACATCTCACTCAGCTTTCTCTAACTGGTATTAAGCTTCCTCTCATATTTGGGCCCTTAACTGAATCAGAATGTGTGGCCTCCGCGGCCCAGAACTTCACCATCAACACTGCAGAGGATACTATGCTACTGTTAACATTAATACACACTGGGCACCTCTACATCCTCCAGGACCTCTGTGGTTTTAAGCCCAATGGTCTGACTAATTAGGAAAGCGATATAAAAACACTGACATTTTAGAATTTTTTTACCTAAAAAAGATCCAGATGGATATCAACCACTGAGGCAACAAATCTTAAGGGTTATCCACGTCGCTCTGGAACTGGATTCGCTCTGGAACTGGATCCTGTAATAGGGAGGAACAAACCTGACCCCATATTAGACCTGTTCCTTTTCCTTTGGTGCGTTGTCGCCTGTGCTTAGTCACACTGGCTCTGCACCTTTTGGAAACGAATGTGTTGCCTCCAGCCTGAGACATACAGGAGAGCCATTCTCAGGGCTCTGACCTTCTAAAGGTGTTACTTTAAAGGTGTAACGTTCCATTCATATACAGATAAAAAGTTGCAGAGCAGAGAATATACCATGTGTCTTGTTGGAGGTTTACAGGACCATCTTTACCTGACCTGACCTATGTGGAGAGCTGCAAGAGCAAAGGATTCCAGCACCAAGAAGTCTGCAACAACTAACCATGCCCCTCCCTCACCTTGCCTTTAAAAATGCTTTGCTGAAACCCTTCGGGAAGTTTAGGGTTTTGGGGCACGAGCCACCGGTCTCCTTGCATGGCCATGCGATAAACCTTGCTCCACTCCAGACTCTGATGTTTCACTTTGTTTGGTGTCACTGGGCATGAGGCACAGAAACTTGCGGTCAGTAACACTTCCAACCATATCTCCAAAGATGACTAGCCAGGTGGTCGGCAAGGATGCGCTCAAGCCCTCTGAGCCTTGCTGTACTTTTGGCAGAGGGAAGAAAGTAGCATCTTTTCTTTATTTTGGTCTTGCGTAACGAATGGGGCATCACAAGCAGAGATCTTTACAATAGGATTGAGGGAAAGAGTAGGAGCCGTCATTATAACGATTACTCTTAGCGTTATATGCGTTATATAGTGTTATAACGATTACTCTCAGTGTTATACGTGTTATATAGTGTCATATTATAACGATTACTCTTAGTGTTATATGGTGACGAAATCCCCAAGGCAGGAGATTTTCCTATTTAAATATGTATCATAACCTCCAAGAAAACATCAAAAGAGATAAACCCTTTTTCCTAAATCATTTAAGCATAACAGCAAGAGTCATCCTAAGGAGGTTGGTTTAATCTGGCTGTTACAGAATATAAATTCTAATGTTCTAATGTACTGATTTGGAATATACTTAAATATTGAAACTTGAATAAAAAGCTTTTATAGCAAGAATTCTGTAACAGTTATTGATACGTGGAAGTTTTGGGGCCTTTTGCTTTAATCTTTTTGCAATTCACTGGAATCTTTCTCTAAAAAATAGATACACAGTTTGGAAATTCTTTTTTATTACTGTGTTATTTTTAGTAAATCATGTTAGTAAGAGTAGGATTTTTTTCATTCTTATCTATGTAACCAAACACCTCTAATAATGAGGCAGGCTGGGACCTGGGACCCTTTATAGGAGGGCTTGCACCTGGACAACTGTCTCCTCGAGCAATAGATACAAAGAAACTATAAGGGACTAAAAATAACTGCATGCCTGTGCAGTTGGGGCTAATTATGGACAACAAGATACAAAAAGACAAAAAACCCAATGGCCACTTTTGAGAAGCTGGGAGCAAATCCAGGGTCCCAGGCACGATCCCTGCAAAGGGCACCACCAAGGGGGTGGGCAGTCCACCTAAGCCACCCTCTGGATCCACCCTCCCTACCCTCACCCCATATAAGGAACCGACCAGCTCATTTCCCCCCCATTACGTTCTCTCCCTCATGCTGCAGCAGGAGCCCCAGTAAGCCTTCCCTGAATTCCTCGTCTGACCTCTTATCAATTTCTATTGATTAAATAGACCAAAACCCCAGATCATTATCAATAAAATTTGTTTATGGCCAATAAACAGTATAGTCAGCAAAATTTCTTCGTTCTGACTGTTTCTTCGCTTTAGGTCAGACAGACAATTTCTAAGACCAAAGATCAATTCTACTTTGGAATACAGTGTGGTAACTACACACATATATTCTTCACGCCCCTTCACAGGTATTCCACGAGTTTATGTGATGGATGGGACACATGGGTTGCGTCTGAAGAGCTATAACCGTCACAACTTGGCAGGCATTACACATTTATTACTTATTAAGTGCTGACTCATATCATATGTAAGGACACCTCAGAGGCGGTCTGATCTAGGGAAATCGCCTGCCATAGCAAGCCAGGATCTTACCTATGAAATGACTTACACATGAATCCCCGTACTTCTGAGCCAAAAAATGTCCTAAACCTTGCTTTTTAACCCCAGCAAGATTTATGTTGCAAACATAAATCAGCAAGAGCCTTTAGCCATGCAGACGTTACCCAGTGAACTGGATAAACCAAATGAAATGGAGAGAAAAGAAAACAGAGCCTACAGTTAATACAGAACCAGCAGACATACGCGGGGCTCACTTAACACAGTTCACTTAAGAAACGGCATAATTTACCATTTGCAGCAACATGGATGGACCTAGAGATGATCATGAAATAAGTCTGACAGAGACAAATATCATATGATATTGCTTATATGTGGAATCTAAAATATGACATAAATGAGCTTATTTACGAAACAGAAACAGACTCACAGGTGTAGAAAACAAACTTACGGTTACGAAAGGAGAAAGGGGGAAAGGGATAAATTAGGAGTTTGGGATTAACAGATACACACTACTATATATAAAACAGGTAAACAGCAAGGACCTACTGTATAGCACAGGGAGTATATTCAATCTTTTGTAATAAACCATAATGGAAAAGAATATGAAAAAGAATATATATATACACACACACATACACATATATAGTTATATATATGTATATATATATGTATGTATATATAACTGAAGCCCTGTGCTGTACACCTGAAACTAACACAACATTGTAAGTCAACTCTACTTCATTAAAACGTAAATAAATTTTAAAAAAGAAAGGCATAATTTAAAACTGCTTTTTATTATACTTAGAAAGAGGCAGGCCACATTCATGAAGAGAGAGTCCCAAATTTCTTACAGAAAATTGCTGACTCATGGATCACAATCATAGTTTTGAGAAGATTTTCACCTGCAGAATGAGAGCCCTGAGGAAAGGCAGGGCGGCTGGCTGCACATCTGAGAACACTGAGGGGAAAAGCAGTGCATTCGACGGTAAAAAAACCCCACCCCAAACCATTCTCGGAACCAAGTAGAATGACCTGATCCTGGAAGCTGTGTGAGAGTCTTGGCTTTTAAATATGAAACCCACTGCCTGTATGTTGAGGTAAACACCAAGTCCTGCCAGAGCCCTTGGGAAGGCAAACTGGTTACTAATTCAACTTAGGACGAGCCAAAACCCTATGAACAAAATGAAGGACAAATCCAAGATGCAATACATTAGGTTCTATTTTCTTAGAGTGGAAGCTGTTTGATTTTCCTTTTTGTGTTTTTAATCTTATTTTAAAGCAAAGGGAAATTTCACACCATGGACACTCACTTAAAGGATGTGGGACATACAAAATTAATTGGTTAAGGAACTTGAAGGAACTACTAGGAACTGTCTATTTGCTGCATTGAGCTGGAAGTGCCCTAAAATCAGGGAGCACCTGCCATCAGTTGCCTGTTTCTAACCAGCCCGGCACGTGCGTGGTATGAACTCAACAGGAATTTGTGTTAAATGCATGAATGGAGACTTAAAAAATTAAATATTCTTTTAAACCCAGACTACTGTCTTGCACACCAAAAGTATATACACAAAAACACCTTTATTGACAATGAACTGCTGTCTTTCTTTTGGATTCGTATTCACTCAAAATGCAAATACACTTACATTATAAAATTGATGGATGGCTTCCCTGGTGGCGCAGTGGTTGAGAGTCCGCCTGCCGATGCAGGGGACGCGGGTTCATGCCCCGGTCCGGGAGGATCCCACATGTCGCGGAGCGGCTGGGCCCGTGAGCCATGGCTGCTGAGCCTGCGCGTCCCGGAGCCTGTGCTCCGCGACGGGAGAGGCCACAACAGTGAGAAGCCCGTGTACCGCAAAAAAAAAAAAAAAAAAAAAAAAAAATTGATGGAATAAAAAGATAACACTTGTTACAATGGGCTACATGTTTCTCAAACTGGATACTGTCTATTTATATGAGACCAAAAGTATCCCTAGGCAAAAAGAGAGGGCAGGATTTTAGGCACATCTACTCCTAGAAATACTACAAGGTACACTGAGGAAATGAAACCAGCAGTGTTTCATTTGATGTGAAGGGTGGGACAGGAAATGGAAGACAGGGCAGAGGGGGCAAAGATACGCTTTTCTTTTTATGTCACTCAACATCAAGCCAATTTATTTGTTCTTTCTGGTTCAGCAGGGTTTGGATTTTTTTTTTTTTTTTTTTTTTTTTTTTTTGCGGTACTTGGGCCTCTCACTGCTGTGGCCTCTCCCGTTGCGGAGCACAGGCTCCAGACGCACAGGCCCAGCGGCCATGGCTCATGGGCCCAGCCGCTCCGCGGCATGTGGGATCTTCACGGACCGGGTCACGAACCCGTGTCCCCTGCATCGGCAGGCGGGCTCTCAACCCCTGTGCCACCAGGGAAGCCCAGGGTTTGGGTTTTTAAAAGAGGAATCTCGGGTTACCAAAGGGAAAAGGTGAGGGGGAAGGATAAATTAGGAGTTCGGGATTAACATATACACACCCCTATATATAAAACAGATAATCAACAAGGACCTACTGTATACACAGGGAACTCTACTCAATATTCCATAATAACCTATAATGGAAAAGAACCTGAAAAACAATGGGTATATGTATACGTATAACTGAATCACTGTGCTGTACACCTGAAACTAACACAATATTGGAAATCAACTATACTCCAATATAAAATAAAAATTAAAGTAAAAAACAAAACAGGAATCTCTTGGAGCCAATGAGGTACGTGGCTTACACACTCAGGGGTGTCTTCCCCCATTCTTTTGGGTTCCACCACCTTTTACACGAAAAAACACACCCTTTTTTGATATTAGACAACCGTGATGGTCATTTTCTGCACAGATTTCAATGTTTCATGTCCCTGAAGATTTAGAGAATACAGCTGTTTATGGCTGACTGTAGCCAGACAGGAGGAAGGTCAAGACGAAGTATCAGGATGTAACTAGATGTTTCAGGATTTATACTAGATGCTGCAACAGTCCGGTCAATATTGCAATTGGACAAATATGGCATTTGGATCAAGGGTGTCAAGTTTCCAGAACCACTCAATGTCCCAAAGCCCGAAATAACAACTGAGCATTCTTTTAAAATTACATTTTACTTTCGAACTACCTAAACGTTTAAAAACTTTTTTTAAAACAATTCCTTCGCAAGAATTACACTGGAAACTTTAAGAAGAAGCTATGATGGAGATCCCGTAAAGATGTACACACCCGCGTTCTCTCACAATGTGATATATCAATATTTTGATGTGCTGCATTTGTGACTGAGTCCCCCGCCCCCCCAAAAAATGGTCAGATGATATTGAGACATTTCTTGGACCTTTAAGGTCATGTTAACAAATGGTTGAAGTCACATGGCATAGCCATTATGTGAGTGCCCAGAGTCCTAGGTGTTACAAAGGCATTTGAGATGGTGTACCTCTAAGCAGTGTGCCCTGTCTTCATGAACAGGGTAGCATTTATGGTCTGATGTGGAGCCCTCATTACACAGCTCTTGGTCATCTTAGCACCCAGCCCCGGCCAGTTCTTCTGGGAAAGGTCCTTGCCTGGTTCTCAAGCCCACAGGTTAATAAGGATAAGAAAATGACAGGTTTAAGGATGGGAATAGGGCCACCCTTCGATCTCTCATTGTAGTGTGGGGAAAGAAAAGTGAAGGAAGATTTCCAGTGGTTGGAGAAGCAACAGAAAATAAGCACCAACTCTAAATGCCCAATAACAATTTTACTAATGAAAATCATCTTTTCACTAAGAGTCCCAAATTTTATTACAACCCAAGCAAAAGTAAATAACATGTTGGCGTTTGGCTCAAAGCCTGAATAATTTGGGGGTTATGAAGAATACATTAAGAAATGGTAGAAAACTACACCAAAATGGGATCTCAAAAGACTTAATCATTCTGAAAACATATTCACCTTCCCAAATGAATTTTATTTGAACCCTGTCCTATTTTATTCACCTCTTTTTAGTACGGGGCTTAAGCATGCCTTTGTAACTAGAAATCATATGGCATTAAAAAATAACTAGCGAATTTAATTTCCCTTCTCTTTGTTAAGTCATCATTTTAACAGGTTACAATACAAGCAGAAATGAATGACCACTGACTACCAAAAAGATGAGTTGAAATTCTTTCCCTTAAAGAATATTCCTTATTTTTTAAATAATCACTAAGGATGCCGCTGCATTTCTTTTCTTCAGAAACAGCAACAAGTATTCCAGTGGTATATATTGGTAAATATTTAAAATCACTACTTTAGCAACCGGTTTTGTCATTTCTGAAGGAATTCAAGTGGGAGGTGAACAGTGGTAAATGCAAATCCTAAGTGGTTAATTTTCTCCTCAAACCCTGAATGATTTACATTTATATGGACTCTAAACATTACCTAAATTAAAACTATACTTGCTAACAAAACAGTGGAGGCAAACGCAAAATGAAACATGCAGATATGAGCCCAAGATCCGTGTAACTACTATGCTTATAACGTGTACTTGCTGAATGGATACATACAACATTCTCTCTTTTCCGTAAGTTTGCAGTTTTAAGGAAATTTCTTAAAATGAGGTCTTTACCTGGTCAAAAGCATAGAATTAGCAACTCAAGTTCGCTCTGAATTCAAGTTGAGACATTGGGGTGTAAAAGGTCAAGTTCGGGGCTTCCCTGGTGGCGCAGTGGTTGAGAGTCCGCCTGCCGATGCAGGGGACATGGGTTCGTGTCCCGGTCTGGGAGGATCCCACTTGCTGGGAGCGGCTGGGCCCGTGAGCCATGGCCGCTGAGCCTGCGCGTCCGGAGCCTGTGCTCCGCAACGGGAGAGGCCGCCACAGTGAGAGGCCCGCGTACCGCAAAAAAAAAAAAAAAAGGTCAAGTTCGGCCCCGTAATAAAATGTGGTGTGCACTGCCATGTCCTGTTGGTTTGCTGTTTGGTTTGCTTATACGTTCCTTTTAAGAACTGGCTGCAGACTGGGCTCCTTTTACACAGCTTTATAGAGGGGAGCTCAATGAGGCATGGGCCAGCTTCGAACTTTTTGTCTTGTACTGAGGTGAGATTTACGTAACACAGAATTAACCATTTGAATGCGTACGACGCAGTAGACACCACAGGTCCCTATTTCAGCTGGATTCAACCCTGACCTCAGGCAGTCTCATCTGCCCTCTGCTAACAGAACAGACACCTCTGTATCGTAAGTCTCCATCTGTACTTTTCTTCTATTACTTCTCTTGTTACATTTTAACTTTCATGGCGATTTGGACTTGAGACTCAAAGTCTAAGTGGATCCCATACCTAGTTATTCCAAGGGGACAGAGAATCAATCAGTGAACGAAATATTGCTAAACGTGGATAAGGAACTGCAATTTCATGTCTTGGTTCAGTAAGATGAATCCATGAGCACTAATGCCAGGTGGAAGTAAGGCAGGTGTCACCTTACCTGTCATGTACACGTAAGTGACTCAACTGGCAAGCGCCAGTGTGCTGCAGTGTGGAATGCTAACATCAGGAAATACTTCTCTGCTGGTTGGTGAAATGCTGCTGCCCGGAGCCCTGAAAAAGGTTTCCTGCTTGCTGCCCCGATAAGACCACCCCCCATCTCCTCCACGATCCAGAAACCCCAAATGGTAACTCCTGGCTCACTAAGTCAGGACTCTGATACAGAGCCTACCATCCGAAAGAACTGACTGATGGGCTGGTAGGTTGGTGAGTCTACTGTCTTCTGCATTAAATATTTTGATCCTACTTTTTAGGTACGATGTACATCACAGAACTCCTTACTACATCGGTTTAGTGATTACTGATTTTGAGTTGCTATGATCTTTATTTCCCACAGAAGGATAGGAGAGTTCCCACATTTGAACTTCAAACAGATGGCCTCAGGATAAATGATAAAAGGCTAATGCTGCTAACTTTACACCATTGATATCTTCCAAAGTTAACAGACAGAAATCCCACTGCAAATTCAAGAAATACTAAATTCCAATGACTAATAATACATGTTTACAGTTCCACCTCTATCTTAAAATGTTTCATGTTCTCTACATTTATACGTGTGCCAAAACTTTTATTTCCCAATCGCAGACCTTAAAAGTTCTCATACCAGAAAAGAAAATGTAACTATGAGGTGATAGGTGTTAACTAAACTGATTGTATTAAACATTTTGCAACACAGACAAATACCAAATTGTCCTGTTATACACCTAAAAGGAATATAATGTTACTTGCTGATTATATCTCAATAAAACTAGAAAATAACTCTCTCAGAGTAAAGAGGCTCTCCATGTAAATTAATTAAGGAAGGAAGATTGATGAATTGGGCCAGTCGTATCAGACACTACCAGCAATCTTGCCCACACTACCCTCTTATATTGAAACCAATCATCTGGCCAATCTGGAGAAAAGGAGAGTATGATTGTTGGCCAAAAGGAAAGGAAGTTTATTTCCATTCCAATGAATCTCTCCCAACAACCACCATCCCCATTTCAGGAATACATATCTTTGCTTCACAAGTAGGATTCTCTGGAAGTATCCTATGAAATTTTCTTTTAAAATCTAAAGTTAATTTCCTTATAATGGACAGTTTTATTTTCACTGGCCAAAGAGTCTGCTGGTAAAGCAATAAGATGAGGTCACCTTTCAGAAAAAACATCACCCCTCTGCGAGCAGTGGGCTAAGGTCTCATGGGGTTTAGGCATCTTTGTTCCCCATCTTGTCCTGTTATCCATCCTCTAAGTTGGACCTCAGCAGAGTGCAGGTCCCACCACCCCTGAGGGTCACGCCGGCATCTGTGAATCAGAGAGCGAGGGTACCAAATTCTTCCACAATACCTGGTTAAGTCTCTGTACAAGAAACAATCATCACTCACCAGCAGTGTCTAAAACCAGAAAAGAGTGTTCAGTGATCTCTTTGAATTAACAGGGAGCGAGCGTGAAAACCAAAAGTAAATAACACCACCTCCCAAACCCTGGACTCCAGCAAACCAAAGCTTCTCTAAAGGGCGGTGGGTGAAGCCACTGAATTTGAAAAGTAACGGCGAGGCGTTAGAAGAAGGTCGCTCATTTTTTGAAAAGTCCAGGAGTCACTTTAAAACTTGAGATGTATTTAAAATCCCTTCTTAAAAACCCACATGAATCCAAAAAAAAAAAAAAAAAAACCCACATGAATCTTCTTTGTTAACTTTTAGGAACCTCCACTTAGAGATGGCTTCTGCCCACTTTGCAACTCCCAGGTAGGGCATCGAGGAGCATTTGCAATTGGATTTCGTGAGAGGGAAAATGTGGAGAGAAGACAGCACAGCAGCAGTTTCTGCTTTATATTTACAGCTTCGTAATTGAAGAAGAAAACGTGAGATACGGCCCTATGCATGGCTGGGACAAAGGCATATGTTCTGTAGCCAATGAGGAAAAATGCTTTTGCTTCTTTTAAAACTAGTAGGGAAGTTCTAAAGGTTCAGAATGATCATAATTATCTGAAATACCCATGCAAAGAGTTGAAGAAAAAAAAATCTCTGTTAGACACCTCTACTGTTTTGGTTTGTTTTTATAACTGTCAAAATCTGATAAAAATATAAAGATATGCAGATTTAGGGCTTCCCTGGTGGCGCAGTGGTTGAGAGTCCACCTGCCGATGCAGGGGACGCGGGTTCGTGCCCCGGTCCGGGAAGATCCCACATGCCGCGGAGCGGCTGGGCCCGTGAGCCATGGCCGCTGAGCCTGCGCGTCCGGAGCCTGTGCTCCGCAACGGGAGAGGCCACGACAGTGAGAGGTCCGCGTACCGCAAAAAAAAAAAAAAAAAAAAAAAAAAAAAAAAGATATGCAGATTTAAAATACTGTTTAAAACCTTCAGTTTTCATTCAAGGTCAAATGCACACCACCAGCAAAACTGTCTCCATTCAAGCTAACCTACATGGAATGAAAATAAATCCTCCGGTGATGACACTAGCATCAGTACACGTTTCGAGGAAAATGAAACCTTTAGTATTTGCGAAAAAGCAACAGCTGCAGAAGTGGAAATAAGCACGATTTCCATAAACTTAGGATGTTGGATGTTGACAGCTAGGAGTTCACTCATTCTGCAATTAAAAAAAAAAAAAATGTTGACGTTAATATACTCTCTCTCCTTTGTGACTGAGATTTCATTTCGCAATGTGAAGGCCAGAACACTGCCAGGAGAAATCATCCAGAAGATGTTTATTATCTGGTAAACTCTCAGTAGAGACAAAGACAATGTGAGCTATGACCTCAGCCGGCAAGGAGCTAAGAAATCGGTGACAGGAAGTAAACACCGTGCACATGAAGAAACAAACCCATACAGAACGGAGTGTGGATTTTTCGGTACAAGACGAGAATGCCGTCGTGCGCCTTCGCTCTCAGAGAAGGGAAGTACAAATCAGGTAAGTGGTTCTCAACCGGGTTCATGCTTCCCACCCACTCCGCACCAGGGGACTCTTGGCAACACCTGGAGCCATTTTTGGTTGTCATGACTGTGGGCTGTGAGGTGTTACTGGCATTCTAGAGGGCAGAGGGCAGGGATGCTGTTCACATCCCACAGTGAACAACAGAAACCCTCCACCAAGAAGAGAAACCCATTCTCAGTGTCAGTCGTGCAGAGGTCCAGAAACCATGAAATCGACAATAGGCTTAGAATTCGAGGTCATTTCTTTCCCCAGAACCAGAAGTTAAACAAACAGACAAACAAAATCCTCAAAAGTACTAGCAAACAAAGTCCAGCAGCAGGTCAAGTGGATTATACACCGTGACCAAGTGGGGATTTACTGCAGGATGAAAGGGCAGTTTAATAGTCAGAAATTGATTAATGTAATAGAGCAAGAGAAAAAAGAACAAAAACCACATGACAGTGCTTTAAAAAATTAACTCAGGGGCTTCCCTGGTGGCGCAGTGGTTGAGAGTCCGCCTGCCGATGCAGGGGACACGGGTTCGTGCCCCGGTCCGGGAAGATCCCACATGCCGCGGAGCGGCTGGGCCCGTGAGCCATGGCCGCTGAGCCTGTGCGTCCGGAGCCTGTGCTCCGCAACGGGAGAGGCCACAACAGTGAGAGGCCCGTGTACCAAAAAAAAAAAAAAAAATTAACTCAAAAGGGATCTGGTCTAAAACAAGATCTAAAACTGTATAACTCTTAGAAAAAAAATATAGGAATAAAGTGGTGAGCGCTTAGGTCAGGTGAAGACTTCGTAGAAGCAACGCAAAGAGCAAAGGCAGAAAGAGAAAAGAGATACACTGAACTTCATCGAAATGAAAAACATGTGTGTTTCAAAGGGCACCATCCCAAAAGTGGGAAGAAAACAAAATGAGAGGAAATATTTGCAAGTCCTGTATCTGCTAAGGAACATGTATCCAGAACACGCCACTTTAAAAAAACAAGCAAACAAACATAAAAACCCTCTTAACTCAATACTGAAAAGGTAAATACCCCACTCAAACACGGGGAAAGAATACGAGTACACATTTCTCCAGGGAAGATATACGAATGGCCAATACTCACACGAGAAGGTACTCAATGTCATTAGCCATCAGGGAAATGCACATCAAAAATGGTACCACTTTACACCCACTAGGAGGGCTGTAGTCAAAAAGACAGACAAGAACCGGTGTTGGTAAGGGCGTGGAGAAATTAGAACCCTCATGCTGGTGGGAATGTAAAATAGTGCAGCCACTTTTCTAGAAAAGAATTTGCAAGTTACTTAGCTGATTAAACAGCTTTATCATACGACCCAGCAATGGTACTCCTAGGTTTGTACCCAAGAGAAGCGAATACATATATCCCCACAAAAAACTTGTACGTGGATGTTCATGGCATTGTATTCATAATCTCCAAAAAGTGGATACAAACCAAATACAAATCAGAAGACAAATGGATAAAGAAAACATGTATATCCATGCAATGGAATAAATATTTGGCCATAAATAATAACCAAGTACTGATATATGCTACCACGTGGATGGATGTCGAAAACATCATGTTCAGTGAAAGACGTCAGACACAAAAGAGCACACAGCATGTGACTCCCTTTGTATGAAATGCCCAGGAAAGGCAGATCCACAGGGAGAGAGTAGATTAATGGTTGCCTAAGTCCTTGGAGACTGAGAAGAATAAATATTGGGTTTCTCCTTGGAGTGATGAAAACATTCAAAAATTAGGGGGTGGTGATGGTGGTACAACTTTGTGAATATACTAAAGGCCATGGAACTGTACACGTTCAATGCACAACATGGTATATAAACCATTTTAAATAAAGGACACAGACAGTGAAAGGTGGGAGTGGAGACGAACCAGTGGGCCATTTACAAGAAGATGAAGAAAAACGAGGATGCAGCAAAGGCCACTGAAAGAATTCGGACTGTCCTACAAAAGGCTAACAATGTATGAGTGGTCCTCAGGAGAACCGTGCTGGTGAACACTATGATTGAAGTCGAGGAAGTTAACTAACTAGAGATAAAGGGGGGAGAAACAGATAAATACGACTCAAATAAATATAACTAAAAAAGTGGATAGCATGGGGAAAAAAGAAATGTAGAAATGGATAAGGCCATTTGCACAAGATTCTTTTTTGGACAGATGTGAACTCTTATGCCTGGTTTAACAAAGAAGTATTACAGGAAAAGATGGGTGACATTTCTACATGGTATTATAAGTTTATGTTATAAAGAAGGGACAAGAGGATATATATATATGTATATCCACATATATCTCTCTCTATATATCATATATATACCTATCTCTATCTCTATAATATATATACACCTATCTCTACGGGTGTCTTTATATAATATATACCTACCTCTCTCTATATATCTAAATATTATATATATATATATACACCTATCTCTCTATATCAATATCTATCTATCTATCTATCTATCTGTCATATGCCAACTGAGCCTCTAAACCATTACTGGGATATATTAGTAAAGATGTAGCAGCCACTCTGAGAGACAGAAAACATTTCTCAATCCAAACTGGAAACAATTCTTTATTCCAAAATTGTTTTCCCAACTCCGGTACAAATCTTGGGTGTCTTTGGTAGAATTCGTAGTGTTTCTCTGGGAGATGATCTCATACCTCTGTCTAGAGTGAAATGTGTACCTTTATAATAATGCATGTATTCAAGCCACCTGTTGATGACTAGACCCACTGCACAGGACACAGCCTTTTCCCCCATAATATCAGAGTCTAGAATAAAAGCCTCTGTACTGAATACAACAAAAACCAGGGCCTGCAGTCTCAAATAATTAAAGGGATCAAGAGTCTCGCAATTGATTTATTTGCATGAAGACCCCAGCTCAACCCTGTCTAATGGCTGTCATGTCAGAGGAATGTTGCATCTACCATTCTAAAATAGTTCTGATTTTTTTATACTGAGAATTGTACACTTCTTTCCAAAGAGCTATTATTATTATTTTTTTTAATCAAAGGAAAAGCTGCCCTACCCATTAGATGGGACTTACCCAATCCATATGTTACTAAGTAATCTTATTTGAAAAATACATTTTACATTGTTAAATGCACGGTGTATCTGCCGTGTCTGCGTTACGTTTTGATCCCTCAGACATTCACTTTGAGCCTTATGTCCCCAAGGATTTATTTTCATGAAGCCCATGACTGATTGATGTATGATTGGACAATACTAGGAGAGTTATATTAGAACAGAATATGCCCTTTTGCGGTATCACCGCCGTGGTGAGTGTGGACATGTGCATATTCACTCCACGCTTCCTGTAAAACGTGCAATGCATACTTTCAGGGGAAAAAAAAGAAAAATGATGTGCAGGCCACGATTTGTACAGTCCTGGAGTGTTTCAGCCTCTGTGGTCTTTAAAACTCCCACTCTGATTGCCTTTTAGAGATTTTTCAATGATCTGACCTGGAAGGATTAATTCCTTGAATACATCTAGGGAAGGAAGAAAAGGTACATAGGAAGAATGCAGGTATTTCTCTTTCAGGCATTGTTTTAAAACCATTTATCTGATGGAATGATTGCCAGAGACTTAATCTCTAGCTCACCCACATCAAGCTAATGTATCTTGGCACTTAAATTGAACACTCCTCCTTGGAACTTTCCAGTTTCTCCGCTGCCCGATACTCAAATGCCCATCACACTTTTCCTTTCATTCAGAGTGATGCTCATGTGTGTTCTTCCCCGTTAAGACAGACACCACTTTATCCTGATCAACGAAAAATGATCAAGCCTTCTTTGGCTAGGTGAGAAGCAAAAGGAGGAAAGCACACAGAGCAGAGAAAGTGGTTTCTTTCACGTAGAATGGATCATCTTAAGAGATTCTGTCTTGGATGTCAACATGTCCAGGAAAAGAGCATTTTAAAAAAATGTATACCCCGTTGTGATTATTACTGACATGACACCCTGGAATCAATTAAGTGGAAAATATGTACTTATTAAATATAATAAGAGTATCCGAGCATCGAGTGTATCGGGGCATTGTGATTTCCAGAAACGGCTCTGCGTGTACAAGTAACAGGCCAACTTCTTTTAAGAAATTCTGAATCGTTCACAAAGAGATCAAGAAAATTCTCCGTCATAAGGCACACGCTAGTCGATAATTTTGTGCATTTGAGATTGAATAAAAATGTCTCTTCTGCCTCTTCATCACCACCCCGCATCCCTTCACATTGTCTTTATTTGCTGCAGACTTTTACTTTCCTCTGTGGCCCTCTGTCACCTCACAGCGAGGGACCCTCTTTGTTCGGTGGCTCATATCAACCTCTGCATAAAAGGCATCTGTCTCATGTCAGGGTCTTTATTCCACCGCAGGGGCTTCCATATCTACCCCCCGCCGTGTGCCTGCAAACTCCCAGAGGCAAGAGACATCATCCACAACCAAGCCAATTCCTTCATCGCAGAACAAATCAAATGAATGCAATGGGCATTTTTGGCCACCAGGAGGCAGAAGAGGAAAACCCAAGTAAATGATCATTGATACAAAACCGGGCTATGATGTTTTTGTCCAGAGTTCTGGTTCTTAGCAACACACGAGCAACGACAGAGTCCAGATTACAGCATTTCCGAATGAGTGTTAAATGCACAGAGAGCTATTAATGAAGATGATGAAAGACACTGGGGGGAGGGGCAGGGCAAGGGGGAAGCATCTTGTTTATTTTCTTTTTGGCATAACTTTAGGATCAGGGAAGCTACGCCAGCCCTCCCTTCCCCCATGAACTGTGTCCATCCTATGACTGTGTTATCTAGGGGTATACCTCCCTCTAACCCTCAGTCCGTCTTGAGACACATCAGGGAGCTTTGCAGAAATGAGTCCGGGAGCCTGTGGTCAGGCTGGCCCATCACCTCCCCCGCCCACCACAGAGGGTCTTATTCTAAGGGCTTTCAATCTTTCCTTCCACCCTCTTTCCGTTCTGGGGTTGTGACTGGTCCCACATCAAGTGCCTGGCCTCTGCCCCCCATTTTCTCACACTTCTCCCAAACTTCCTGTACTTTTTCACTTTATCTTTTCCCTCAGTGCAATACTTCATCCTTCCTGTCTACCCATTTAGCTTCTTACAGCATTCTTCCATCCCTAAATAATGTGCAGTTTCTCTCTGAGGATGGATAAAGGAAGCTTTTCCCGGTCACAAATCTGATCGGGGGATATCTGAGCAGAGAGGGACGAGGATGGACTTAGGGGGTAGCATGGAGATCCTTGAAAGGAAAGACGATATTATTTTCTTTATAGATGAACTTTTTTTTTTTAATAGATGAACTTTTGACTTGATAAGGAAGATGTGTTCCATGAGTGATTTAAAAGAAAATCCAACCCAATCAAAAAATGGGCAGAAGACCTAAATAGACATTTCTCCAAAGAAGACATACAGATGGCCAAAAAGCACATGAAAAGATGCTCAACATCACTAATTATCAGAGAAATGCAAATCAAAACTACAATGAGGTAGCACCTCACACCAGTCAGAACGGCCATCACCAAAAAGTCTACAAACAACAAATGCTGGAGAGGGTGTGGAGAAAAGGGAACTCTCCTGCACCGTTGGTGGGAATGTGAATTGGTTCAGCCACTATGGAGAACTGTATGGAGGTTCCTCAGAAAACTAAAAATAGAGCTACCATACGATCCAGCAATCCCACTCCTCAGCATATATCTGGAGAAAACCATAATTCAAAAAGATACCTGCACCCCAATGTTCACAGCAGCACTATTGACAATGGCCAAGACATGGAAACAACCTACATGTCCATCGACAGATGAATGGATAAGAAGTTGTGGTGTGTATACACACACACACACACACACACACACACACACACACACAAAATGGGATAGTGCTCAGCCATAAAAAAGAGTGAAATAATGCCACTTGCAGCGACATGGATGGACCTAGAGACTGTCATACTGAGTGAAGTGAGTCAGACACAGGAAGACAATATCATATGACGTCACTTGTATGTGGAATCTAAAAACATGGTACGAATGAACTTATTAGCAAAACAGAAATAAGAGTAACAAATGTAGAAAACAAACTTATGGTTACTGGGGGATTGGGGCGGAGGGATAAATTGGGACATTGGGATTGACATATACACACTACTATATATAAAATAGATAACAGACCTACTGAATAGCACAGGGAACTCTACTCAATACTCTGTAATGACCTATATGGGAATAAAATCTAAAAAAGAGTGGATATATGTGTATGTATAACTGATTCACTTTGCTGTACAGCAGAAACTAACACAACATTGTAAATCAACTAGACTCCAATAAAAATTAATTAAAAAAAGAGAAAATCTGTAGTAAAAGATAAAAACAAAGAAAAGAAAAAGAAGAAAGGATTTTTAGGGGGAAAAAAATGGTGAAAGTACCAAATAGTAAACATCTTTAACTCCCAAGTGAAAGAGAAATATAAATCGGAAATTGACATTTTTCAGCAGCGGTACCTAAGGCATGTTAGAACCACTAAACACCCCTGATGTAAACTGCTTGCGCACACCTGGAATTCAGATCCCAGGTCTCTGAAGGCAGGTATCAAGCCCCTCCTCCAGTGATTCCGGACCCCCTTTATGAACGGAATCTGACGTGGAACAGCAATGTATCAAACAGGTAAGGGTGAAACTGCTCTGGCTGACGTCAAAGGGCTTCCTCCCAATGCCAGCCCACCCACCTTCCATTTCAATGGAGACTAAGACCCCACAAAGGGGACCAGAATGCCACGTGGCCAAGCCATTACCACATGCATAGAGCTCAAGTCATGTGCCTTTCATTCAAATGCTCTTCCTGCTGTGCGTTTATTTCAAAACCATTTCCATCTTACCTTTAAAGTTATGACACCCGTGAATGAAAGTAGTCTTACGCAATTAATAACCTTAAAGAGAAAGGCAACTTCAGAAACACCATTACACAACCTTCCCTGAGATAAAAACTTTGAGGGTAGCTACACTTCTTGAAAAATGAGTAGGTCTTTCTGATGCTTTTTTAATCCTTTGAAAAAGTCAGTTATATAAACCTATGGACAACATTTCAAAAGACTGTAAGATACCTGTCAGGTGAGAAATCCACTGAAGTTGAAACAGCAGGGAAGGGGACAGGGCAGAACCTCTAAAAGAATGACATAGCCCTTGAGGATTTGCCATAAACTGACTAGAATCAATTAGGTCCAAGATGGTGCAAGATTTGACTTCCACTGGACCTTGAGCCTCATTGAATGCCCACTGTAATGCAATAGCATCTAAATGACATACCTATGGGCGCCAGGACAGTTCCAAGGCCAACGCAAAGGGCCAAAAAGTGGGTGGTGGCCCGATTCCTGGAAATCTCCACCCCCTCCCCAAAAAACTTGGAATAATACTCCCACCCATTAGCCTATGAAACTACCCAGCCCATAAAAAGTAACCACCCCATACTTCATGGCCTCTTGCCTTCTGAGATGGCCCGCACTCTGTCTGTGCAGTGCGTTTCTCCCAAGGCTGCTCTCGCCTTTTGAGACAGACCGCATTCTGTTTATGGAATGTGTATCTTTCTAAATAAATCCACTTCTTACCTATCACTTTGTCTCTCACTGAATTCTTTCTGCACTGAGACATAAAGAACCTGAGCTCCATTCAGTGCTGAGACCAGGTGTGGGATCTCAATCAAAAGACAGTGGGTTCAAGTCCCAATGTGGGTTCCGGCTGAGTTTGAGTCCCGGTCCACAGGTTCAAGTCCCAAAGTGGGTTGTGCGGTTTCAAAGTCATTCTTTGGGTCAATTGTCTTAATTCCATTGATTGGCCACAGACAGCAACAAGGCAACAGAATGGGCGTAAGAGGTTAGACACCTGACTCGCTGATACAGCCTTAGATCTACTGTGTCTGAGAGCTCTGATTTCACAGATGCCATCGTTGGGGCCAATACCACATCACCATGCACCATAGTAGACCATCAATGATGATTTGATGAAAATGCATCAGGGATGAAGGACCCACTTTAAGGAACATAAAAATACAGCGTAAGCATCGAATCGCAATTTTGTATCTAGATCAACCATAGGCACATCTGACGTTTTGTGCGATTAGAGAAGCTGGATCTGATATAAAGATTTGCACTGTTTCCTACGGCAGTTCACCTAATTAATACTGTTAGACCAGGGCTCCAATCCCGCTCTAATCCCTACAACCTGTACCACTGTGAGTCCGTCCCATCACCTCTGAGCCTTTGTTTCCCCAAAAGTAAGATAAGGGAATCCTTCCAAGGGAGAGTATGAGGATTAAATGAAGGGGCAGCTACAATGTCCAGTGATGGCCACACCGCAGGCTGTCCATGAGTTTCGTGCCGAGGCATATAGATAAGATTGTTTCAAAGCAAAATAGTTTAAAGCCTGAATGAGGCATCAAATCATAGGATAACCAAAAAAGTAATACCCTTTCAGCTAAACTAAAATCAGCATTTGAATGGAGGTCTAATTAACCAACTGAAGATGCAAATTAGAGACCATTAATGAAGGAAAGCAGAAGTAAGAGCCACCCATAAATAAATCCCAGGCATTTCCATCGCTAAGCCTCAGCGAGGAGGTTCCTCTTATATAGCAATGGTCTTTGAACAATCACCATGAAAAAAAATAGAGGCAGATGTGATAGAACTCAACTTTTAGCTGTGTATGCTTTCCTAATGACAAAGGTATACAGAAGGACGCATAGGAAATATGCTTTAAAAAGAGATCTCCTTTGAAAATAAATGGACCACCAGTTTGTTCATTAGATCTTGTGTGGGTATGAATAATTACTTTATAGCTGTGATGGTACATCCCAATTTGCCTGGAATAATCCCAGTTTATTAAGAGCATTATTAACAATTTTCAAAGTGTCCTGGATTAGATAATAAATTACATGCTCAATGGCTAGGAAGGTTGTGTGACGCAGTTCTGATTAAAGAAAATATTCATTGTTCAAAGAGCACGTGCGAAGATCCTGTCATCTGTGTCTTATTACGAGCGTCTTATCATCGCTTTTGTTTAATTAAGGTGGTTCCGTTTAGAAGTCAGTATTTGACAGACATTACCGTTTGGGCCAGTCGCGATTTTTTCCAGTGGACCAACAGTCATGTTAATAAGATGTCCAAGGCTATTAATAACACTGGAAATGATCACCTGTCTGGGTTTACTGGTTCCTAGTGCTGGGCTATGAAACTTCACGTACATAAACCCATAGGATGTTTATATGGTATGTACAATAACCTTGCCACAGAGAGAATGGGACCACCTTTTAGAGAGACTCCGAAAAACTCAGCTGACCTTCTCAATGTCACACCACAGACACCAAGCAGTTCGTTCTTATCTCATTATAAAAATCTACGTTCTTTCCACGCCAGCCTCCTGCTTCCCTCTGACCATCACCCATCTTCCTAAACCTTTCTTTTGGGTAGGAAAACAGCATTTGTTACTCTGGAAAAGAACGGTAATCCTCTCAAACAATGCTTTTCCATTCCTTGGGCAGAGAAACAGCATGTATGCATTTCTTACTTTTGAAAAAAAAACCTCCAACACTATTTCGACATTTTGGTAAAAACATCGATTCCTATCAGAGTGCTAGTGAGTGGTACTAGGGATGTCCTGCAAGCAAAAAGTAAATGGCCAGCGCACAGTTTTCCAGAGGATGGTAGCCCGTGCAAGGTCCCTGATAACAATATACCAAGTCCCAGTTAAAACATCTCTATCGCCCTGTAGAATCAGCAAAGCTGGCACACTGCGCTCCATCAGATAAAAGGGGGTCTGTGGTGCACAGCTTCACACTAACTCATTCGTGGAATGTAAATAGACTGGCTTGGAGATGCTAAACTGCTTCTTTTATTTCCAGGCCACAACTCTCACAGCCCTCTGTTATCTTACCAAGATTTTTTCTTTTTCATGCTCAGCAGCAAAAGGTAAAATTAAAATTGTTCAATGAGAAAAGTTCTAAAAGCAAGCTATTTTTTTCTTCTTTTCTTAAAATAAAAGAATAAAGGTGTGTATAATTCCCACAGTACTTTTCTAGATTGACAAATGGGCCAAATAGATAAGAGATCACTGTGTTAAGCTGCTTAATACCAGTTTGGCGTTCAACGGGGGGGAGAAAATCGATTTCTTTTGAAATCTAACCTTTTAAGTCACATCACCACCGTGTTGTGCAGGCAGGAGGACGCTTTGTTATTCCACTGAAGCAAGGACTCACCCAACCCCTTTGCTTTGTTCAGAAAGCAACGCCCAGAGCTGGTGATGCTACCGAGGGACGCCCACACTGCCCTCTTTGAAAGGGCTGCTAGCAGCAAGCCCTGGTCCGTGGCTTCCTTTGCCCACCTCTTCCTTAGAATGGACCTTTTGTAAAACATCAAGAAACAACATTTCCGGTTTCAAACACCAGTAGCCAAGTCAACTAGCCAGAGGCTTCTGAAAAACATTCAGAGAGGCATGCCACCCTTGCTGTGCAACACGAACAGAAATCATCCCACAAAGGTCTGGCTCCTGGCACCGACGAGAAAAGAAAAGGAAATCAAGAAGGCTCTAGACTCTGAGGCTTTTTGTTGTGTTTCATCCTAAAAACCTGACATTTCCAGTACTTTATCGATGCTCCCAAATGCCCAACTTTGCAAACATCTGTGGGCGATGTGCATTTCTAAATTAGAAGGTCATCTGCAACTCATCCCCTTACTCCGGGGTCTTCTATAGGTGAATGTGTTCAGTAGTGAATGAAATACAATGCTCAAAACAAAAGTAAAACCTCAAGTTGAAAATAAAATATTCTTAGTGATACTTGCCTGTTTGGAGAAAACATTTCAGCCCTGTTTCTTATTTGAAACAGGTCCGTTGGTCCATTTTATTTTTCATAGCTTTTACCATAACCATCCTGTGACATACAGATCTCATTCTCATAGCCACCCTGCTGTAAACAATTTTCTGCATCCTCTCAATGCATTTTTGCCTTGAAAACGAACGTTGTTACACAGGCTAGGAATATTATTCATGAACTGATCGAGAGCGGGCTAAACCACAGAAGAAGGTAAGCTTCGAAATAGTAACTTCAAAATAGGTTATTTATTTTTCCAACCCCCAGTTGGGGAAAAACGAAGTTAACACCGAAACAACGGAGAGCTGCTCTTGAATTCCTACGCACTTGGCCAATGTCCTTTCATCATAAATCATAAAATTTACATAAAATGAAAAACCATCAAATTACAAAATTCAAATAGGAGTATTCCATCTCACGTAAATACAACAGCCATGCGACTCTTCAAGATACAACAGACACAGACAACGCATTAAGCAATTAAGTAAAAGATTTTCCGACAAACGATTAACTGATTAACACACCTACAAAACCACAAAAGAAAGCTAATGTCTGTGGCCGTTATCTACCATTACCAAGTTATCACCTATTACCAAATGCGTTATCAGACACGTCTCCAAACTGTGTTCATTCCACAGGGTTATGTCGGCTAAGCCCACAGAAAGAAAAGTGCTTTCAATAAAGTATCATGTTCATCTGATCACCTTGGAGGCTGCATTTGTTTGAGGCGGATCCTAGGAAATGAAATTCCTGGATTAAAAAGTGCAAACTTTGAAAAACAACAACAACAACAACAAAAAACAGACGGCGCTGCGTGAACGTTAAGGGACAAATATATCTTGCAGCATGAAGTGAGTTCTGTGTAGTAGAGATTTCTAGGAATTAGAGTAACACGGTTACTCTATCAACGAGCCCCAAACCGAAAGCAGAACTTCCTCATGGCCTCCTGTGCGGTGACCAGAGAGACGGAATCACTCACCTAGAATCCCCAGGCGGTAGTTAACTGTGATCACGATGACATTGCCGTAGCTCGCGAGAATACTGCCGTCAATCATGTTGCCTGTGCCCTCCATGTAAGACCCGCCATGGATGTACACCATTACTGGCTTCTTACTGTTCTGATCATGGATGTCTGGAAAAAAAAGCCAAGTAAGGAAACACAATAAAACATCATGCTGATGAACGGATGCTAAGTCAAGGGCAAAGGACGTGGGGGACTTTTCCTAGTTTAGATTGGAATCCATCGCATGGCCCCTTTTTAAATTAGGTACGTTCTTGGTAAGATGGCCTAAGGAAAATGGTCCATGTTGTTATATTTTCTACTCATAGAAATGATGCAGGCATTGGAAGGAACGTGTGTGCAGGTGTAGGTTTCTGTATGTGTGTACAACACTAAATACGCAAGGATGGAGATGAAATACATCTTCCCTAAAGAGTGCTCAAACCCTACAAGGGCATCTATTACAAAATATATTTTTATCATCTAAGTAAGTGTGAAACCAACGTCAAAATGATAATTTATTTTTACTGTAACTTCTATCTTCAGTCAAAGAGGAGCTTATAGATTCATTTTCAACTTAACGAGAACATAAAACTAGTCATGAAACTGTAAGCTCTCAATACAGGGCCCATGATGACAAAAAACAAATAAATGGTTAAAAATGATCAACAGGACAGAAATGTGTAAAAACAAAACAAAATATCCAAGCAAGTGTTTTTTCTCTAATTTACTGATTGCAGTAATATCCCAACTTAAGTGACAAAAAAAAGAGAGAGAGAGAGAGAGAGAGGAGAGCTGGGATAAAAATGGCACAAGATTCCAACCTCAAGATGAAAGTGTGGCAACGCTACATATTTTTACAGGGAATATAAACTCCCATCGTGCTTTGCAACCAGAGCACCCAGAGTCATTATTATTTTATTTAACAATGATGTGAAAAGCCTATTTTGCAATGTTCTGTGACAACAGAAGTTTGGAGACCATATGTCTATTTGTAGAGCCTACTTTCTGAAAAGTTGTGATGAAATAACTAGTTTGGTGGAAATCATTCCTTGGGCTTTTTTACCTTGAATGCTGAAGAATCCTGACCTTGATTCTGATGATTTCTGGATATTTATGTATTGCATATACATATATGTGTGTGTGTCATTTAAATATCTGTATGTCAGAAGAAAACCAAATGTATCCATGTACACTTATTTTCATTTTTTCTTAAATAAAAACTTTTTTTCCCTAATTCATGGAGACACTTTTGAACTATCAGAAAGGAATTTTAAGGAAAGAAACCACCCTTTGGATGGTGACTGCATATAAAATGAATTACGATCATGATCTCAGAACAGGCTCCTGGGCGCCACCACAGGGCATCCCGAAGGCAAAAGAAACCCAGTGGTCACAGTCAAGTGCAGAAAAAAGTGTCAAGCTGCCCCTGTGTCTGCAGATATTTAATCTGTCGCAGAACACTATTTTCTCCTGTAAAACTTAAATAGGGGGCTTCCCTGGTGGCGCAGTGGTGAGAGTCCGCCTGCCGATGCAGGGGACACGGGTTCGTGCCCCGGTCCGGGAAGATCCCACATGCCGCGGAGCGGCTGGGCCCGTGAGCCATGGCCGCTGAGCCTGCGCGTCCGGAGCCTGTGCTCCGCAGCGGGAGAGGCCACAACAGTGAGAGGCCCGCGTACCGCAAAAAAAAAAAACAAAAAAACTTAAATAGGAAGTAAAAATCATTTTTTAATCCTTCACTCATCATATGCTATGTGGAATTTTTAAATAAATCACCGTCCCTACAGGGGTCTGGTGTTTTACACTATCCACCCCTCTCTCTGGACTCTGATTTGCTGTGTTAGCCCTTATTTATGTTCCCATTCTGCAGTAGGCGGCACGCTGCTCCACTGTGAGAAAGGAAGAAGTTGAGGTTTTGAGGGCTGCTTTACGGGGTTCCCTCACAGAAAACGTTAGGTTAACGGCTCCTACCTCCAAGACACAAAGAACAAGGTTCTCATGAGGTTGAGAAAGAAATAACCAGATGCCAGATTTGTGCAAAGTGAAGAAAATGATCATAGTTTCTTGGTATTAAAGGAAAACTAGACGGAAAAAACTAGAAGGAAAATTACTGTTAACAGTAATAAAGGTTGACTGGTGAGCACTGGGAAAACAGATCCTAACGGTCAAAAGGGAATAATACGCTGAAAAGCCAGAAAAAAAGCAAGATGCAAACTAACACCCGTAGTTGGCTATACAGGGATACGGATAAAACTACAGGTGTCCTGAGGCCTCATAAAGGAGAAGCTAGCTGCGGATATAGGTGCAGGTATGATACTCCAAGGCCATCAGAAGAACTTTCTTAGAGGGTTATTAGAAGCAGGGAGAACCCTATGAACGCAGGTTAAAAAAAAAAATTAACGAACAGTAGTGTTGAGAGAACCGCGGGCACGAGAAAGCAACATAGGCAAAACCTCTTTTCTCGTAGAGCCACTGATTCATGAAAAAACTCCAAGAGGGCAGGAAAACCAAGCAAGTGACGCAAAGGGACTTTGAAGGCAGTTTTGCTTCCCAGCAAGGAGAGCTCCCCACTGCACTTTAAACTGCCTTTCAGCCAGAGGACCATGGGCCCACCGAGGGCCTTCAACGTTTTAAGGTAAAGAAACGGAGATCCATGCATTTTGCTACTCAGATGGGAAAAACGTGTTTTCACCCAGCCTACACAGCCTTAGAGCCAGCAAAGGCTGACTTGAAACATGTTTTGTTTCTTTTCTTCTAAACCATTTATTCTGCTGAAGGAAGCGGATACAACGTGCTAAGGATGGTTTAGATGTCATGTTAGCTTCCATCTTTAAAAAAAAAATCACTTTACTTGTGGAGTATAATCTGTCAAACAATTTGAGCTCCTTCAAGAAGAAACTCTCCACAACATTTTTGGGGAAAAATGTTCTTAAAGCAGCTGTGGTGTGAAGACAAAGATGCATAGAGCTAACTTTTTGAAAAATTTCAGTTCCATCCCCCCTTTTTTTCTCTTTAAAGCTGATAAAAGGCAGTTCTGAGAGAAACAACTTCTCTTTAAGACACTTTTTCATGTATTTTACTGTGAGCCAGAGAAGATTCTTTGAAGGCCCCATTTTGGAATCAGTATGTTTGGGGAAAAAAAGAAACACTAAAAACAAACAAAAACAGAAATGCCAGCCCCCTGAAAAGTTCTACTGAGGTGTCTCACCGTCCACAGAAGAAATTAAGAAGACCAAAGCTCCAAAATACAAAATTATAAAATAACATTCGGAAGGAAGAAAAGAAAGCACACATGCATGTTTTAAAATTTCACTTTCTCTTCTTGTGACCAAGCCAAAAAAAAAAAAAAGAAAAAGAAAAAGAGTTTCCTTGTAAATTGCATTTTGCTACTCACTTCATACTGAGAAACATTTATACATGTTCTCCCAGGTGATTTGCAGTCATCTACACGGTCATTGGGATTAAAAATGACAGTGGTTTCCAAACAAGAAGAAAATAAAGCACACAAAAGTGTACTCACTTCAGATAAGGGAGGAAAAACAGGTTGAAATGAAAAAAAGAAGAAAAAAAAAAGAACGAACGATATAAAATCATGCACCAAGGTCGAGCTTTGAAAAAAAACAAAAAATACCTTCATCTTCACCACGGTCATTACTGGTTATATCATCAGCGTTTTTCTTTGTGTTGGCTCCTGGTGTCATATTGAGAAGGAAAATAAAGGGAAAAAAGAGAATTCAAAAACAACAGGTTTGCAAAAAAGTCAGAAGAAAGAGAGATACTACCCCAGTAAAAGAAAAAAAAATAATGTCATACAAAAAGTTGAAATCTGTTACATTTGGATTTCAAAAACATGAAATAGGGAGATGCAAAATGCATATGAACATAAATATGTCAAGAAGAACAAATTCAAAATGTTACTTGCAAAAAATGTTAGATACTCTGTGAAAATGCAGTTTGGGGGTTAAAATGATACTACTGCAAAAAAAAAACTAATGTGAGTTGAAAAAAAAAGAAAATTATTTTAAAAAGGGTTTCCCACATTTTATAAAGAAATGCATATGAAGTATTCAAATGTTCCTCTAGTTTTAACATGTTATAATCTAGATAAATTTTTGAAATGTCACCGATACAGTTTGCTTAGGAAATTCCATAATGTAAGAAGAAACACATTTAAACAATAAACATGAAAGAACTTTAATCAAAATATCTTAAAACCAACATTAGTTTCATGCATAAGAACTTAAAAGCACAACACTTACAATAAAAATCAGAAATGTCGCTACTTTATTTAAATCATGAAGACTCACCTATCCCCAGTAGCTAGAGAACACTGCACATTATTTATTCCTTTTGTCAACTGTAAACAAACTACCACTTTCAATAAGTATTTCTGAAGTCAAGATATAACAGTATAAATAATTTTTTTCTGTGTTTGAAACACTTATTAGATATTGCTTGAATGTTATTGCTATTTGTATAAATAAATAAATAAATAAATGAAGTCACCTACCTGGATGACCTGAAACATAAACCGCCTTGAAATTTCCATGTAGGCAAAATGAACAGAGGGTCCCTTAACCACGCAAAAAAAAATGGAAAAAAGGTAAAAAACAAAACTCTCCTATGCTCTCCATATGCAGTGTGCCATTTTGGTTTTTCTATTTTCCAGATACAAGAAGCTAAAACATTCAATACCACTTGAGGTGTTTAATTAGCTCAACTGCCTTCTTTCTATAGACAGGCACAGCCCACAGGTATGCCTATGGCAGTTCTGGATACCTCAAATTGTGGCCATCAATTAAAATGGTCTTTGCCTTCCTCCACGGATACATGGGTTAAGGGAGAGGAAAATTTAGTCACTATCACCCACAACACTTGTAGCTGGAAAGCCTCCGTCAGTTCTACATACCTCAGAGGGGCTTAAACATATTTTGAAACCAAGATCTGACGTTGCTGGTTTTATAGCTCAATACGGGTTGATTATGGTCAATTTCATGTGGATAAACAAGTACAAGCAGTGATGGTAGGTGGAAACCTGATCCCTCGTGTTTGTTGATTTTTGAGATTTAAATTTTCCCACTGTAGACAATTTCAAGTTACCAATCTAATCTAAAGTCATTGACAAGAGCTTGGAAAAGAAATGCCCAAGACCCTTTGAAACTCAAGCCTACTACCAGTTTCACATCATCTACTTGAAAGAAGAATGAAGTCTTCTAGGAGACCACCTGTTTTCCTTACAGCACATTCAAGTCCCATCTTTTAGAAAGTACCATGACACAAACGTGTCTGCCTATTATAGTCATCAGCTTAACATGGAAATCAATTCACGTCCAAGAATTCCACTGTGCTGAAAGAACTTAAAACAAACTAAAAAAAAAAACAAACAAAAAAAAACTCTTCAAATTAGCTCCATTGTCTTTTGGGCTGTTTTGGTCAGAGTTTATCAATAGAAAACTGATTTCAAAGCTATCTCATGGGCTGAATTTATGGCAGAATCATGTTAAGAAGCGTATAAGAAATGTCCTTCTCAGAGAAACACGCTACACGGATGACAGAACTAAAATCCTTCTCATTTCTGAAAAACATTTCAATTTTTTGAAGATTTTCTAAGTTTGTAGAGAAACAGGTCACCTCTTTCATTATAAAAGAGAAGACACTAGAAAAATGAAGGTGTAGTCAAAACACATGCAATGGATTAGGGGAGAGAAAATGTTGTCTGATGAAGCTGATTCCCTCCCAGAAAATGTGTCCCTTTAAAAAGTTTGACCGGGGCTTCCCTGGTGGCGCAGTGGTTGAGAGTCTGCTTGCCGATGCAGGGGACACGGGTTCGTGCTCCACATGCCGTGGAGCGACTGGGCCCGTGAGCCGTGGCCGCTGCGCCTGCGCGTCCGGAGCCTGTGCTCCGCAACGGGAGAGGCCACAGCAGTGAGAGGCCCGCGTACCGCAAAAAATAAAAAAATAAAAAAGTTTGACCAACTCTGCTGAGCACCAGCCTTCCCACAGCAGTCGGCATTAAGAAAGGTCTTTAATTAGGACTCCATACCTGGACTTTGCCTTTCCCACGAGCCTGTCCTAATATCCCTGCCTTCTTCTGGATTTTCTTCTTATAAAGCTCTTCTGTCTTCCCAGCTGCAGCTGGAAACTCAGGCGCATGATCGCTGGACTGGCTCAAACCCAAACAAAGGCCATTCTGCAAGGTCTGGGGTGAGTTAAATGCCAGAGCTCTTTCCCAAGACCCAATTCTCAATGTCCTCAGGCTCACCATCAATGCGTGAAATTTGAGTCATCTGAAATTCTCCCCAGGGCAGGAGGAGAGGCAGTATTCAAGACTTCCCTCCAAAGATGGAGGAAGACGTTCTGAAGACTGACAATGCTTTGAAAATTGGTATAACCTAGATACATCACTGATTAAATGCTAATCCAGGGTAGTCTCTTTGACTCTTTACCAAATTCCTTTGTTCAACCAAGTGTGATTTTTAAGGGCTCTACTGAGGTATAATTTTTAATCATAAAATCAACTCATCAAGGTGTAAAGTTCAAGGAGTGTTTTTTGAGTCAATGTCTGGAGTGGTGCAAGCATCAGCGTAATCCGATTTTAGAATATTTCCTTCACCCCAAAATGACTGCTGGTGCCCAACTGCCGGCATTTGATGTTCCTAACCTCAGTCTCACTTAGTCAACGAGTGACTTAGTCTAGATTTGCCATTTCTGTGCATTTCCCATAAATAAATTCATAGAGTGTGTAGTCTTTTGTGTCTTGCTTCGTTCACTCAGTATAATCTTCTCAAAGTCCATCCGTGTTGTAGCATCCATCAGTATTTCCTTCCTATTACTCATACAGATGAATAATAGTCTACTGTATGGCTACACCGCATTTTCTTTATCCACTCATCTGCTGACTGACACGCCGTTTGTCTTATTTCCGCTTGGTGGCCAGTATGAATAACGCTGCTATGAACATTTATATGCAATATTTTTTACGGATGTATATCTTCCTGGGTGTATATCAAGGAGTGGAATTGCTATGTCACTTGGCGCATTTATGTTTAGTACTTTAAGAAACTGACAGACTGTTTTCCAAATCAGCTGCCTCACTGTATATTCCCATCAGCAGTATATGCAGGTTCCACTTTCTCCACCTCCTACCCAAGACGTGTTATTATCTGTTTGATTATATGCATCCTAACAGGTGTCAGACGGTGCCTCACTGTGGTTTTAATTTGCATTTCGCTAATGACTTAATCACATCAAGGATCTTCTCCTGTACTATCTTCTTTGGCGGGATGTCTATTCAAATATTTTCCCCGTTTTTTAAATTGGGTTCTTTGTTCCTTATTCTTGAACTGTAATTATATTTTTTAAAGACAGGTCTTTTGCCAGAAAGATGATGTGCAAATCTTTTCTCCTGGTCTGTGTCTTCTCTTTTGATTTTCTCAGTGGTGTTTTTTGAAGTGCAAAATTTTTTAATTCTGATGAAGTCTAACTTACCGACTGGTTTTTTTTTAAAGCTTGTGTTTTTGATATCACATCTAAGAAATTCCACCTAGTGAAAGGCCCTGAGGATTTCATGTTTTTTCCTAGATGTTTAAAAATTTTACTTCCTATATCTTTCATTTATTTTGAGTCAATGTTGGCATATGATACGAGGGAAGGTTTGAAATGCATCCTTTATTCAATTGTCTCAGCACCACGTACTAAAGACACTCTTTCCTCAGTGAATTGCTGGGACACTACTCTTGAGAGTCAATTGCATATACACATGAGGGTTTATTTCTGGACTCTTTAATTATATCCCCTTCTATATTTCTATTTTTTAATACTTATTTAATTTATTTATTTAATTTATTTATCTGGTCGCACCTGGTCTTAGTTGCAGCTGGCGGGCTCCTTAGTTGTGGCATGTGAACTGTTAGTTTCGGCATGTGGGATCTAGTTCCCTGACCAGGGATGGAACCCGGGCCCTCTGCATTGGGAGCTTGGAGTCTTAACCACTGTACCACCAAGGGAAGTCCCCCCTTCTATATTTCTATCCACATGAGTACCCTACTGTCCGAGCTTTAGAGTACGTTTTGAAACAGGGAAAGGCAAGTCCTCCAACTTTCTTCTGCTTTTTCAAGATCGTTTGGTTTTTCTAGGTGCTCCGCCACTCCAGGCAAACGTTCCAATGAGCTTGTCAACGGAAGCAAAAAACACCTGCTGAGATTTTGATGGAAATTATTTGCCAAACTACAATTTTAAATTAATTTTATAGAGCAGAGTCTAACCCAGAAACATAATTAGATATCGCCTTTAATGTTCTTTGTATATTGAATTTCCCACCCTTTTGTTCTTTTTTCCGTAAGCTGCTGCAATATTTGTTCTCTCAATTATAACTAATTAAATGGCCTAAAAACCAACTGAGTTCTCTTGAGTATCTCATTTAGTTACAATCATGAACTATGTAAACACAGGTGTTGGAGGACACAGGGAAAAAGATTCTGCTGTCATTTATTCCAGAGTAAACCCACCCCGCGGCTGCTGAAAAGGCATTTCAAAGTCCAGACAGGCCATGAGTTTTCTCCTGGTCCCCAAAAGACCAGAACAATATTCCTTTACATCTAATAGTTAGCATCTCCAGCAAACCTCAGTGGGGAAATGGCTCTAAATATTAAAGGGAATACTGAAATAACTTCAAACAAATATATTCCATTATTAAAATTTAAATATGATTTTATAAATAAAAGATCTCAATGTCCCAAGTCCTGAAGGATGTCCATGGTTTTTTTATACCTGTTCTTCTGATGTTCCCTTTTAGTGCTTTATCTACATCATTTTCAAAACTCAAACTATTTAAAACAGTACTTTGTATCATAAATGTAATAGGAACCCTTTGTAGACAATTCGGAAAACGTAGACCAACCAGAGTCAATGAGAAAATAAAAGTCTATGGAAGGGGCTTCCCTGGTGGCGCAGTGGTTGAGAATCTGCCTGCTAATGCGGGGACACGGGTTCGAGCCCTCGTCTGGGAGGATCCCACATGCCGCGGAACAACTAGGCCTAGGCCCGTGAGCCACAGCTACCGAGCGTGCGCGTCTGGAGCCTGTGCTCCGCAACGGGGGACCGCGACTGTGAGAGGCCCGCGCACCGCGATGAAGAAAGGCCCCCGCTCGCTGCCAACTGGAGAAAGCCCTCGCACAGAAACGAAGACCCAACACAGCCAAAAATAAATAAATAAATTTAAATTAAAAAAAAAAAAGTGCTCCAATAGCCTAAAGGAGTTATTTATTAAAAAAAAAAAAAGTCTATGGAAAACTTCTAGATGCTGCAGTTAACATTCTGAGGCAGGAAACTAATTTTATAAATGTTCTTTTTAACATACATTAAGTTATAGCACCATCAAAGTATGCAAATCATAAAATAAAGTCACCAATGGTGTTATGTGATCACGTTATCTACTCAATATAAAGAAATGACAGAACCCCCCCAAAACCTTTCCAATTATTGCTCTTCATGTAAGATATCCTATTAAAATGTATTTATCAGCTCATATTTATTATTATTATTTTTTGGTCCCTTCCAAGGGCAAATTCCAAGTCCTTCTTAATCTTGTTATCTCAAGGAAACATGTTAAAAAGAGCCCGTCTGGCTAAATGCATTGTTTTCCATACAGAGGAAGTTGTATACTGGGGTATGGGAGAGAGAAATGCTTTCTTGGCCATCACAGATGTGACGGATTAGTTAGTCACTGGGCCACAGAGGACTACTTCTTTAACGTAACCAATCCTGGTAGGAGACCAGCAAGCAATTACGATACCCTGGGCTCACTCCAGCAATGAACTGGATGGGACCTGCCCCACCTCAAGCTGTCCTCATTAGTTTATTCACTGGTACACCCATTCCTCCTGCAAACATGTACTGACACTTCAAGTACGCTGGCCCCGGCCAGGGGAGGAGAGGCAGCTGAGGCAGACACACCCATCCTGAAGGAGGTCACTCCTATCGGAGATCGACTTGCACAGGATGACTCCGGATGGGGCCGATGAATGTCTTCATTCATTTACTCTCTTGGTTGGGAGTTGTCTATGATGGGAAGGTGCTTGCTTGCTGAGGACGTGGTGGGTACCAATAAGTAAGCATGCATGGGTGAGCTAGGGTGAGGGCTCCCTTTCTATAAGCAAAGGAGGTGGGCTGCTCTGAGTGGGAGGGGAAGGGGAACAGGGGCAATCAAGACCCCAGGAGAGGGAAGCAGGGCAGGAACCCCACTGGGATACCTCTTCTCTCACCCCTGCACCTTGATGATGGGCTGTAACAGAGATAAACACTTGTGGATGGAGAACGTCGCCTGCCGTATCAGTAAACAAAGGATGCTGCAGCCATCAGGCCCTCAGCCACTGGCATCCAGATGGGATTCAGGATGGAGACAAGTTGGAAACTCGCCCAAGACAGTTAATGGGATATCAAAGGAATGACTTCAGTCAGCCCAGACTCTTGCATCTTCCCATACATAGAAAAATGCTAAATCCATTAACTTGAGATGTCTGGTTTTCATTCATTAACAGTCATCTTTTGATGCTCTGACTACCTGGTCTTTGTTGCAAAAACTCCTATACATCCAGGTTCCTCCCCCACCTCTCTGGGGCAGCCCCTCAGAGCTATCTGAGTTGCTGTGTCCCACACTTAAGTTCTCAGAAAGTCTGCCAAAGAAAACGTAATTCTCAACTTTTAGGTTGTGCGTTTTTTTCAGTCCACACTCTCCACACATAAATCATAACATAGGCTCTAACCTCCACGTTCACATTAATTAGCACAGTGAATCTCAAAGGCAACATGAAACATTTTATCTGTGGGTCCATCCAATGTATGTGCCGCTTGAAAACTTGGCACCTACAGAAAAGTTCAACTTCTGCACTTGAAGAAATCAGCATAGCTGACCTACTCCTTCATGTTTGCTTCTCCCTGAAATCAGAATATCTAAACAAGACCAAGTTACATGACTAACAAAAATATGTGTACATCTGGGAAGCTTGTCTAATGGAACCTTCAATAAAGTGATTCCCTGAAACCAGCATTTGGAATGATTTATCTCTTTTTTTTTTTTATACATGCCATGGCAATGCAGGAAGGTCACGTTTGTGATCAGCCCTGAAGGCCACTCTTTCATAACGTGGGGGAGGGGTTTTGGTGACCAGAAAGCCTTAGAAAAAACAACACCTACAAGGGGAGTGTATGGAAATTTATTGCCCTAAAGTCATCAGCTGAGTTATACTTTGAAAAAAAAAGTTCAGAAAGCTATCTCTGAATTTGAAGATCTCTGCCCCAGAATATATAAAGAAATAGAGAATCACTGAGTTATAGGATGTAGTTGATTGGCAAAAGTTCCCCAATTTTACAATCCTCCCTGTGATTTTGTGAGTTTGTGTTCCCACCATTTGGATCTTGAAAGGTTTTATGATTTGTTTTCCCAACAGAAAAAAATGATGATGGACCAGTTCCAAGCCTGGGACCCCAAGGTCCCCATACCTGTGGAGTTCATAGTCCACGTGTGTCAGTCAAGCACAGAGGAGCATCCTTGTTGAGAAGGACCTTGCCCAGTGGGCACCTGTGACCTGCAAGCTGATCCCAGACACAAGAACCTCCCAGCTGAGGACACTCAAGATTTCCAACCCAAAGCACCATGGACTAAATAAAGGATGATTTAAAAAGCTGAGATTTGGTATACAAACAGCTCATACAACTCAATAACAAAAAACCAAAAAACCCAATGGAAAAATGGGCAGAAGACCTAAATACACTTTTCTCCAAAGAAGACATACAGATGGCCAACAGATGCTCTGAAAAAGAAACAAGGGCTTTTTCTACTCGGGAAAATCTGCATCAGGCAACACAAAGCAAATATTTATTTAAGAAGAATCTTTCTAGAAATACAAATAGACAATAGGCACATGAAAAGATACTCAACATCACTAATTATTAGAAAAACACAAATCAAAACTACAGTGAGGTATCACCACACACCAATCAGAATGGCCATGACCAAAATGTCTACAAACAATAAATGCTGGAGAGGGTGTGGAGAAAAGGGAACCCTCCTACACTGTTGGTGGGAATGGAAATTGGTGCAGACACTATGGAAAACTGTCTGGAAGTTCCTCAACAAACTAACCGTAGAGCTACCATATGATCCAGCCATCCCACTCCTGGGCAAATATCTGTAGAAAACTCTAATTCGAAAAGATACATGCCCCCCCAGTGTTCAAGGCAGCACTATTTACAATAGCCAGGACATGGAAGCAACCTAATTGTCCATCAACAGAGGAATGGATAAAGAAAATGTAGTACATGTATACAATGGAATATTACTCAGCCATAAAAAAGAAGAAAATAATGCCATTTCCAGCAACATGGATGGACCAAGAGACTGCCATACTAAGTGAAGTCAGAGAAAGACAAATATTGTATAGTATCATTTATATGTGGAATCTAAAAAATACTACAAGTGAATCTGTATGCCAAACAGAAACAGACTCACAGACACAGAAAACAAACTTATGGTTACCAAAGGGAGAAGGGGATAGGGATAAACTAGGAGTACGGGACCAACAGATACAAGCTGCTATACATAAAACAGAAAAGCAACAAGGATTTACTTTATAACACAGGGAACTATATTCAATATCTTGTAATAACCTATAATAGAAAATCATCTAAAAAATATAGATGTTTATATATATATATACTATAGCTGAATCACTTTTCTGTATACCTGAAACTAACACAATATTGTAAATCAACTACACTTTAAAAGAAGAAAAGGAAAAAGAGAATTCTGCCACGTAATTTACCTTGGATTGTCATTGCAGGAAAATTAAAGGCGCATTTTTGTGATTACAGTAAAAATGGGTCTAATTCTTTCTAACATTCTGGCACTGCAAAATGACTCCCTGCAATAACGGAAAGTAAGAGCAGTGGGTTCTTTTTTTGGGTGGGGTATGTTTTCTTTCTCTCTGACTGGCTTTGGAAGCAGACGGAGAAAAATATGAATAATAATTTTCCTTTCTTGTTTAGCTGGAATTAGGAGGCACTGATTTCACACTTTGCCTGGTAGGAATCAAAATAAATCTAAAACTTTATAGGTGTCTGATGTATGTCTATTCTTCTTATTAAAATCTCAGGGCACTGCACAGACTTCCATAAGGTTTTTTTTTTTTTTTTTGGCTGCATTGGGTCTTCGTTGTGGTGCACGGGCTTCTCATTGTGGTGGCTTCTCTTGCTGCAGAGCACGGGCTGTAGGAGCACGGGCTTCAGTAGTTGTGGCACGTGGGCTCAGTACTTGTGGCGCACGGGCTTAGTTGCTCCGCGGCATGTGGGATCTTCCTGGATCAGGGCTCGAGCCTGTGTGCCCTGCATTGGCAGGCTGATTCCCAACCACTGCGCCACCAGGGAAGCCCCCATAAGCAGTTTTTGTTATGAACTGTGCTACTGAAATATTTCTGCTCACAGGAATGATAGACAGATCCAATTAGATTTACATCAATCTCCCCCAAGTTTATTAGCACTTTTACCTGATAGAATGTATTCCCCCAACAGTCTCTGTGAGTTTGAGATTAAATGACAATGTATTTAAAACTGGAACTAATTTAGTATTGAATTATGCTTGACTTTTTTATGCATCTTTATTCAGAAAACGCGTGTTGAAAATGAAATTGGCTTTGGTTTGCCCTGAGACCCCTCTTGAAATATAGTTGTACTAAAAAAAAAACAAAACAATAAACCTGTGTGTGTGTGTGTGTGTGTGTGTGTGTGTGTGTGTGTGAGAGAGAGAGAGAGAGAGAGAGAGAGAGAGAGAGAGAGAGAAAGAAAGAGAGAGAGAGAGAGAGAGGGAGGGAGGGAGGGAGGGAGGGAGGGAGAGGGAGGGAGGGAGGGAGGGAGGGAGGGAGGGAGGGAGAGAGATTACACACACACATTCTTACCAAGAGAGTCTGGAAGATTTTCAGTGGTTTTCCTAGTGTTAACTGTGATCAAAAGCTTCTTTATGTAGCCAGAACACACACCACTGATAATGGGTGAAAGCTCTATGTGAGTTTTTGGTGTGGAGGGCAAGAATTATGAGGAACTGGAACCTTCAGCTTATTCTCCTTTTTCTGTCTAGGTAAAAGAATAAACTGAAAAAGATAGATACATAAGTATGTATAACTGAATCACTTCGCTATATGCATGAAACTGACACAACATTGTAAATCAGCTGTACTTCAACAAAATAAATAAATAAAATAAAAGAATAAACTGTCTGCCTCAAAAGTGGCTTGTCTATCTTGACCAGGCAAATCACTCAAGCTGTCTTTGGCTTTCCTTGACTCTGCATCTAACATGGGGACCTAGCAGGCAATCATGTCCTCAGAATCAAATGAAGTCTAGATTTGTACAAAATCATCCCACTCTTCAATGCTTGACCCTGTGGAGCCAGAAGATGCAAATGATATGACCCCAGTTAAAGGCCCCAAGAAATATATACACTTTTAAGAATCACAAAGTCACTGAAGAGTCTGGAATGTATGATCGTTATTACTTCAGATAAGGACTACGGCCACTTCATCCACTTTTGAACTTAGCTGACTGGCCACCATAGAGCTGTCCCTTGTTCTGCTCAGTTAGAAACTAAAGGATGTACTGATATAAACAACAGAGATGTCAACCAGAAAACAAACTTAAGGGAAATGACTCTCAACCCTTTTCTTTTTCTTTTTTTTTTTGGCTGCGTTGGGTCTTCACAGCTGCACGCGGGCTTTCTCTAGTTGCGGCGAGCGGGGGCTACTCTTTGTTGTGGTGCGCGGGTTTCTCATTGCGGTGGCTTCTCCTGTGGAGCACGGGCTCTAGGTGCACGGGCTTCAGTAGTTGTGGCACGTGGGCTCAGTAGTTGTGGCACATGGGCTTAGTTGCTCTGCAGCATGTGGGACCTTCCCGGACCAGGGCTCGAACCCATGTCCCCTGCGATGGCAGGAGGATTCTTTGCCACTGCACCACCAGAGCACTCATTCACATTCACACACACACACACACACACACTCAGCCGGGTGTACACGCAGACTGGCACACAGCCTCCTAACGCCCCAACATACACCTCCATCAAAGAGGTCGTTTTAGATCAGAAATGTGTCTGGTTCCCCAGCATGCTTGGTATTTGTAAACCAAAGCCAATGTGACGGTTTTCCCTTAAAAGTACATGCCTCTTTTTCCTATTAACACCCTAATTTTGTTTCTGTGTTATAGAAAATTAACATTCCTGTACTTGGTACTAACTACCGTGAGACTAGAGTGGAATAAAAAAAATGGGAACATCAACACAGAATATGAAGTACCCAAATACTTATGGTGACTAAGCAAAACACTACCAGGATTACACCCTAAAATAATGAAGACTAGGAAAACATTATACTCTTTCCTTTAATCCAATCGTCAGGAACTTTCTGAAGGGGGAGCTTAAAAGATTCACTTAACCAGAAATACCTTGCCTAAGAATCTACTGGTTCCCTGGTAAGATGTGAACGCTGCCTTGCGCACAGCCAGCGATTCGTAAGTGCTGGTTCATATGAGTGCCAGGTGGTGTTGTTTTAACGGCTCCCCAAGTATTTACTGCATGTTTCTGCCTCCCAGATTCTCTTACTAGATTCTGAGGCTGTGAACCATCTAAATCTCCCTCCTGGGACTCACCGTCTAACTTTGAAAACCTCAGAACACCCAGTGCAAGTGGCAGCAGCTGTATGGCATGTACCCCAGGGTCTACTCTACAGGAGGAAACCACCCCTCGATTCACGTGTTCCAGCAATGTTTCGTGGGTGTCCCTGAGGACACTATGTCTTGCATGACAATTACATGGGTGTGTCACTTATATGCCCCACAGTCCCCAAGGATGGCAGGTGTATATAGACTCTTTCCTGTGTAACCAAAACCACTTAGCAGAGGAAGACCCTGATCAGGGAGGCGCCAACACAGTGCTGTGTTAGCGTTAAGCGAATCATGATCACTTGTTTTCTATATGACTCAAGGCTGATGACATGGAAGGCAAGATGTTTTTTTAAGCAAAATCCCATTTCGATTTTAAATGCAAGATATTTTCAAAGTATTTTCATGGATATCGTACATTGGGATGCTCAAAGCGTCCTTGGGAATTACAGACGAAGGTCTGTGATCTGCACTTTTTGCTTTCTTTTTTTTTTTTCTCATAAACTTAGATTTTAGGGGAGTTTCACATGTCAAGAAAGATTGTAAAGACAGTAGAGAGAGCTGCCATATACCTCATACCTCTCTTATTAACATCTGGTCCATGTGTGATAATGAGTGAGCCAATACTGAAATATTATAATTAACTGAAGTCCATACTTTATTGAGGTTTCCTTCCTTTTTACCAAATATCCTTTATTATTTTTTTTCTGTCACAGGACCCTACATTCTATTTTAGTCATTATGTCTCCTTAGGTTCTTCTTGGCTGTGAAGTCTGAAGTCAGCTTCAGACTTTTCTTGTTTCTTCTGACCTGGACACTTTTGAAGAGCTCTCACCAGGTGTTTTGTAGAATATCTCACAATTGGTGTTTGCTTTTTTTTTTTCCTTGACGTTTTTCATGACAAGACTGGGGTTGTGAATTTGGGGAAGGAAGCCTGGAGGTCAAGTGTCCTCATCGCATCGTATCAAGGGTGCATGTTCTCAATATGACTTATCACTGTGAATGTTGACCTTCATCACCTGGCCAAAGTCACATCTGTCAGGTTTCTCCATCATGAAGTGACTCGTTTTTTGATACTGAGCTGCATGAGCTGCCTGTATATTTTGGAGATTAATCCTTTGTCAGTAGCTTCATTTGCAAATATTTTCTCCCATTCTGAGGGCTGTCTTCTCGTCTTGTTTATGGTTTCCTTTGCTGTGCAAAAGCTTTGAAGTTTCATTAGGTCCCATTTGTTTATTTTTGTTTCTATTTCCATTTCTCTAGGAGGTGGGTCAAAAAGGATCTTGCCTGTGATTTAGTGTCCATGGACAGATGACTGGATAAAGAAGATGTGGCACAAAAATACAATGGAATATTACTCAGCCATAAAAAGAAACGAAATTGAGCCATGTGTAGTGAGGTAGATGGACCTAGAGTCTGTCATACAGAGTGAAGTAAGTCAGAAAGAGAAAGACAAATACCGTATGCTAACACATACATACGGAATCTAAAAAAAGATGGTCATGAAGAACCTAGGGGCAGGACAGGAATAAAGACGCAGACGTAGAGAATGGACTTGCGGACATGGGGAGGGGGAAGGGTAAGCTGGGACGAAGTGAAAGAGTGGCACTGACATGTATACACTACCAAATGTAAAATAGATAGCTAGTGGGAAGCAGCCACATAGCACAGGGAGATCAGCTCGGTGCTTTGTGACCACCTGGAGGGGTGGGAGAGGGAGGGTGGGAAGGAGATGCAAGAGGGAGGGGATATGGGGATACGTGTAAACGTAAAGCTGATTCACTTTGTTATACAGCAGCAAGGAACACACCATTGTAAAGCAATTATACTCCAATAAAGATGTTTTAAATAAATAAAGCGACTCTTTTCTCCTCCTTGAATTTTAGAATCTCTGAAAGGCAGTCAGCTTGCACAGTCAAACCCAAGAGGCAGAGATTCATGCTCCAGCGCCTTGAGGAAGAGGATCTCCATAAATCATTCGGAATGCTTCTGCACGGGAGGGGTGTCTTCTCTCCCCAGTGGTAGGGAGAATCATGCCACCCTTTCCTCAAGAGATCCACGCCCTAACCCCCAGAACCTGATGATATGATATGATACACAGCAATAGGGAATTCAATTTGCAGATGCCCTTAAGGATGATAAGGAAATTTCCTGGATTATCCCAATGGAATCCCAAGAGTCCTTTAGAGTGCAAGGTGAAGGCAGAAGACAATCAGAGTTAGAGAGAGACTGGAAAATGCTAAACTGTTTGGTGGGTTTTATTGTTGTTGTTTGTTTTGTTTTGTTTTTTGCAGATTAAGGAGGGCGCCTTGAGCCAAGGAATGCAGGTGGCCTCCATAAATTTAAACAAAAAAAATTATCAAGAGATGAGTTTTCCCCTAGATCCTCTAAAGGAACTCAATCCCGCCTACACCTTGATTTTAGCCCAGTGAGACCCATTTGGCCTTTTTTTTTTTTTTTTTTTTTGCGGTACAGGGGCCTCTCACTGTTGTGGCCTCTCCCGTTGCGAAGCACAGGCTCCGGACGCGCAGGCTCAGCAGCCATGGCTCACCGGCCCAGCCGCTCCGCGGCATGTGGGATCTTCCCGGACCGGGGCATGAACCCATGTCTCCTGCATCGGCAGGCGGACTCTCAACCACTGCGCCACCAGGGAAGCCCGAAGGTTTTTTTTTAATAAATTTATTTATTTATATATTTATTTTATTTTTGGCTGCTTTGGGTCTTCGTTGCTGTGCGCGGGCTTTCTCTATTGCAGCAAGTGGGGTCTACTCTTCGTTGCAGTGCACGGGCTTCTCATTGCGGTGGCTTCTCTTGTTGCAGAGCACGGGCTCTACGCGCACGGGCTTCAGTAGTTGCGGCACGCGGGCTCAGTAGCTGTGGCTCCGGGCTCTAGAGCGCAGGCTCAGTAGTTGTCGCACACGGGCTTACTTGCTCCGTGGCATGTGGGATCTTCCCGGACCAGGGCTCAAACCCGTGTCCCTTGAATTGGCAGGCGGATTCTTAACCACTGCGCCACCAGGACAGTCCCCCGTTTAGCCTTTTGACCTTGAAAACTCTAAGATAAATTTGTGTCATTATAAGCCAGTAACAGTGTGGTCATTTGTTACAGCAGCAATGGAAACTCACATTTCCTGTTTATTTTTTCAGTGATTTAGGACCGTATGGGATTGTAGGTATGTATGTATGGGATTGTATGTCTTTTACTACAACAGTACTTAATTTTGTTCCTCAAATTGTTCTAGCTTTGGCCAGTCAGAATGCTTTCACCTGGTTTCTGTAGCCCTTCAATATACCCCCGTCGCTGTGGGTGTTTTCTTTGTTTTTTAAGCACTGCCTTGCTTCCTGGCACGATAAGATGCTTCAGGACCATCTTGTATCTTTTCTGCCCCATTTCTAGAATCAGACGTTTCTCCAAGGAGTTCCAGATCCTTCTATGTGACATCTTTATTTTGTAGGTCAAGAAGGTGAAGGAGATCAAATGAGGATGACTTGCCTAAAAGATGCTACGACTATTTGGTGACGCAGCTAATATTTACATAACAGGCTTTACATATATAGCTGGGTCTACGATACATGCTAGCCAGTTACAGAGTGAAAATTACCACATGGCGCTCCTTACCCACACCGTACTGGTCCTCCTATTGCTACGACGGTTATTTCAGTAGGACGCTATGGTTAACTAAATTGCCATGTTGGCTTAATACATGCAGGGCACTGGTCCATATACTTTGTAACCATATGCAAACTTGTCAGCAACTATTGTTGCCCCAACCATAGAGAAGAGACAACTGTACCCCAAAACAGATACGTAAGTTGGTCCAGGAAATCAACTTGCCACAGTCTGGGGATTCAAACCCAGAACTCAAACGCATCCTGGCAAGGTAACGTCACCATTTAGCAAAGAGTGAAAAGCATTGTATGCAAGGTGGTAGGTTAGTCCGTGACAAAGCAATTTCTGTTTTGCTCCCCCAAATACTGGGTTGGCCAAAACCCGAACGAACTTTTTTGGCCAGCCCAGTAAATTATGACCCACAGATGGAAAAGCCAACGATGACATCCACTGGTCTAGTAAAGAAAATGAAAATTATATCTAAATAACTATGTAGGTGAAGGACAACTCTTGTTCTGGGAAAGGCAAGAACCAGATGTCGGAATTTGAGTTTCAAAGGAGGGATGGGGTGGAAAGAGTACATGCAAAGAGACCCTTTTGACTAGAGGTAGAACTCTTAATTATCAGAATATCCTTTGTCAAGGAAAGCCCATTCTTTAGGCGAGATTGTGGCACTGAACTTGAAAAAAAAACGCTTGTGTTTTGAATACAGTCCTAGTTGGTACCGATAAAGAGATTCCTAAGCTCTTCAAGCCACTGCCCCCAAGGACTCAGCATCTACATAAACAGTAGATCACAAAATGTGACCCAGCTTTATTAAACACATTCCGATAATCTCTGATTTATTTCAGTTTTAATATTCTTATATATTTACATTGGCATGATAATTAGCATGATATTGCTTCAGAAAATAGTACTGGGTGGGAACTGCAGGATGGGATTTTCTTTAATACAAATTAATCCCATAGGCTTAATGACTCTAAGCCAATCCATCCCTTCTATTGTAAGTCCATAAAGCATTTGCTTCAGGCCAAGACGTAAGCTTACTAACTCCCTAGGTATTTACAGATTTACGCTAAATGAGTTTCGTTTTCGAAAGCATGATATTTTGAGAGCCACAGACAAAGTCATTGCCAGCCGAATGATTTCATTTCTTTGGTAATTATATGCAATTTCAGGTATTTATGAAAATCTCTCCAGGTTATGGATTTTGGTTATTACTATTCTTACTTATCCAATTGAAGAAATAGGGAATGACTAAGTCCAGCTCAAAATATTTAACAGCATGACGTGAGTCAATAAGAAGATGGTAAATAGTGTTAAAATATATTCAGTTGCCATCCTTCACCAAGAAAAGCCATTCTCGCTCCCATGATTACATCTGCTTGCCGGTCAATATCCCAACCAGCTTTCACGATTTGGATGAAACTTCTCTGCAGGAACCTCTCTAAAGAAGTGACTTCCTAGGGACTTCCCTGGTGGTACAGCGGTTAACACTCTATGCTTTCACTGCAGGGGGCACGGGTTCGATCCCTGGTCGGGGAACTAAGATCCCACATGCCATGCAGAGCACGGTCCAAAAAAAAAAAAAGAAGTGACTTCCTGATATGGTGCCCAGGTAGCATCCTCAGATGCAAATTCCCCAACTTAAACACTCATGAAAACAAATAAGAAGATCTGAACGTCACAGCAAATCCACAACGGCAGAAAATCCAAGGCTGCTTCTGGTGGGTTTTCTAGGAACCCATTAACGACACTGCAGAGAATTCAGTCTACTGCTCAGGAATCTTCTGATGGCATTAGGACACTGGGAATCATTCTATAAACCTTACAGGAAATCAATCAGTGAATCACTGAAATCTCCTCTCCCCCTGAATTCAGCCACCTATCACAAAGAATAGTGCGTGTACAAACCGCAAAACTGGGGAGATGTGCTCCTACCTCAGGGGGTTGACTGGTCATTATTTCAGGAAACCTCACTGCAACATCTGTATATATATACCTTCAAATTAAACAAATTTTACATCAACCAAAACAAACAGCAAAGAGGTAGGGCTGGTGCATGGAAACGGCCAGCTGCTCACTGCTGCAGTGTTGGACAATTCAGGAAAAGTCTTAGATGTCCAGTGAAGTTTTTCACACACTCAGCAAGTACAGAGTATTTGAATGTTAACACGTACTGAGATTGTCTTAGTAAGGGACCATACTGCCTGGAGATGAATATCACATTAGAAATTTGAGAAGGAGTCAGACAGATCAACAATTGCAAAGGGTCTGCATTTCTAAGGAACCCCCAGGTACGTGTGCAGGTGCTCTGGGACCACCCCCACTGAATGACGAGGACAGCTGGACCCTTGGCAAAGGAAAGGACCGTTCACATCTATATCCCTTCTGTTGGCAGACACCTTATCTGGGTAAATCCTGACTTACTCCAAGAGGAAAGAGAAAAAATGAAAGACAGTACGTGTTTTGTGCGGAAATAAAAGCAGCGCGGAACAAAAGACAACCACAGCCTTTGGAAGATTCCATGGGAACATTTAGATAACCGCTTGCAGTTTTTCACGGAGCAAAATAAGATGCAGTTTCCTTGGTTCAGAGGCATGAAAAGGGACCAGTCTGAGATAGAAAGAAAAGGCTGAGGTGATAAAGGCTGATGGGAAGGAATAGCAAGTGGAGTGAAGGAATTAAAATCCACTCTTTGGGAGGAAAAAGGTGCAGATGTGTAACTTAGATCTGAATACAGGGAAATGGACACCAATATACAATATACAGGAACCACATCGGTGTTCCCTCAGGTGTAAAGACCTTCAGAGTCTCCAAACACAGAAGATCCCATTGGATTTTTCCTTCTCTACCCAAAACGTTAACACAAATGGCAACAATGAACTAGAAAGTAACCTCACACATGGTGATGTCCTCTGGCGACCAGTTTGATAAACAACACAAAATGTTAAATTGAACAAAAAAGAAAGAAAAGTATGTTGTAATCCAGTAAAGAGTTAGGGTTACTCTACAAATGTTGAAGACCAGATCCACAGGAAGAAATGTAATACTTCGCTTGCTGTCAACAGTGGAAGGAGAAAAGTCAACGCTAAGCAATGGAATACGGTCAAATGAGAAAAAAGTATTTGCAGAATGGCAAACAGCATTTGATACAATTAATATTTAATGAAAGGATCAGCGGGTCGGCAATATCTATTTTGACAGGGAATCCTTTTTTAATCCAGTTAGTAAGGAGCTGATGTAACATTGCAGGGAACAGGCTTTGGGAAAGGCTGAATTTTCTGAAAATATTAAAGAGGAAGAATGATTCCTGCCTAAGATTATCTAACCAGAGAAAAACAGTTTAGATCATCAACTAAGTAAGTTAGAAGGGATGACTTCTTAGTTCTAACTGGATGAATACAATACACAAAATCAACTTCTATACATATGAATATTAACATGTTTAGAAAGAAATACTTTTCGTAGTAATAATAAACCATCTAGTAATAACCTTAAGATGTATATAACACACTGTATAAAATATACAAAATTATGAGACATATAAAAGAAGACTTGTACACATGTGGAAGCATTCAGTGGCAGAAACTGAGTAACAATATTAATATATTTTCAAAGTAACTCATTAGTGACAAAATTTGGGGGTAACTGAACAAAATTATTCTAACGTTGATTCTAACAAAACTTGCAAGTGTGAATAATTTTGGCTCAAATGAGGTATAAGGTTTTGCTGCTCTCATTATATTATTTATTGTACTACTACTAACGTTACAATGAGTATGATAAAGTCTTTCTTTTCAAAAAGTACCATTAACTAAATATTTGAAAAGAGGGAAATATAAAAACTTCATCGTAAGATAAAATTAATTCTGGATTAATTAAATATTTATTATGTAAAAAGACAATGAGCATGTTTGTGAGACGATAACGTTTAGGTTCGTATTCTGAGCTGAAATACATTTACTAATAAAGAGAGGCAGCACTTGGTAATAATGATGTTTGTGTTACATATATGCACAAAAATGATTACGTAGCTTTTACAGTGACATTCTTTGAAAGCGGCCATGAGTGTACACACACGCACACACACTTATAGAATGTATATACACATACATATATAGGCATATACTTTTATCATGTACTAAAAATTATACAGGAATACCTTGTTTTATTGCACTTCACTTTTTTGTGCTTTGCACATACGGCATTTTTCACGACTTGAAGGTTTCGGGCAACCCTGCACCAAGCAAGTCTGTTGCGCCAGTTTTCCAACAGCATTTGGTCACTTTGTGTCTCTGTGTCACACGTCGGTAATCTGTTATGGGGATCCGTGATCAGTGATCTTTGATGTAGCTATTGTAATTGTTTGGGCATTTTTTAGCAATAAGTTATTTGTAAGGTCTGTACATTTTTTTAGACATAAAACTACTGCACACCTAATAGACCACACTATAGTGTAAACAGCACTTTTCTATGCACTGAAAAACCAAAAAACTTGAGTGACTTGCTTTACTGCATCATTCATTTTGTTGTGGTGGTCTGGAACCAAACCCACAATATCTCCGAGGTCCGCCTGCATATTTATAGGTATACAAACCTATGTGTACGTGTATATATATAAATATATATTATTTAAACATAAATGATAGGGACTTCCCTGGAAGTGCAGTCTTGAAGAATCCGCCTGCCAAAGCAGGGTTCACGGGTTCGAGCCCTAGTCCGGGAAGATCCCACATGCCGCGGAGCAACTAAGCCCGTGCGCCACAACTACTGAGCCTGCACTCTACAGCTCGCAAGCCAAAACTGCTGAGCCCGTGCGCCACAACTACTGAAGCCCGCGCGCCTAGAGCCCGTGCTCCGCAACAACAGCAGCCACCGCAATGGGAAGCCCGCACACCACAACAAAGCATAGCCCCCGCTCGCCACAACTAGAGAACAGCCCGCACAGTAACTAAGGCCCAACGCAGCAAAAAATTAATTAACTAATTTTAAAAAATAAAATAAATAAAAATAAATGATAAAAGCAAATGTTTATAAAATGTATATACATTTAAATAAATAATTGAGTCACTCGGGAAGTACGTCTATAACCATATATATTTGTGCACACACATACATATGTATACATATATATTTAAATAAAGATTAGCATCACTTAGGGAATATACATATTTATATATATTTAAATTTAAAAAACATATATATGGTCAGAAAAGGAAGGGACTCAAAGAAGAAATGATTTTGAGTGTTACTAAGTCAGGAAGACGCAAAAGGAATCAACCCGTAAAGAACATAAAACATCAGAGGGAGGATGCAGAAGGAAGACCCAGATCTGTGTGGAATTAAAATAAAGACTAAAGACCATATTCCTGAGATTAACAGCCCCGTCCTTTCCAGAATAATACATGAAAAGAGGTAGACGCGGAGACGTAGCCTGGTAACGTTCTTCAAAATTAGTGACGCAAAGAAAACCGAACAGAATGACAAGGGTCCCAGAGAAGAGCACGAACAGCCTCCGTGCGACGGCAGCCATCTTTGGAGGCGTCCGTCTCGACTGCACGTCCCCGCATCCCAGTCGAGGTGGGCCACGTCAAAGGCTATGCTGGCCCTCCCTGCCCCACTCCCACCCCCGCACTTCTGGCTGTGATGTGAGGGTCAGGCGTGCAGACACCCTGGGATACTCATTTTCCCAAAGGAGCCGGCCAGTCAGAAACACGCAGAGAGTCATGTGGGTACAGGTGCCATGAGGAAGCATCAGACTCAGGACGGGCAGAGAGCATTCTAGGTGGTGTTGGCCCACCCATCCCTGGTTCTTGGTCCTGTGACACTCTTCATGGACCCCCATCTTGCGCTCCAATGCACTTCTATATTCTTCATACAATCTGGGGTCTGTCTGTCTGCTTGTGATAAGCTCCCCCAAATGTCTTTAGAACCATGACAAACACGAAAAGAAAAATCTCTCTCACCTTAGAATTCTCTGGAATAGTTAATGGCGTCAGACCTATCATATTTTGGCAGAAGAACCCTTGGCAAGCTGTCCTGCGAGAAAGTATTTTCTGAGATGCAAGTGCGAAGAAACTATATCCTTCCTGAGGGCATCTCGTAAAATTCATATGAAGAAATGTTCCAGTAATGGAACACACTGAGGAGAATGAAACTCCATCGCGCTCAAGAATTCAAGGAGAATCAAGTCAGAATTAAGGTTAAGGATGGGGAAATCATGACAGAGAAGTACTGAAAATTATGCACAGAAGAATCATCGTTCTAGATGTCTTATGAAACAATGTAAGAATGTCAAATAAACATTATTTGCAAAAAAGAATATTTTAGCTAATAATGTAATAAGAAACCATGTATAAAAATCACGTGTAGGGCTTCCCTGGTGGCGCAGTGGTTGAGAGTCCGCCTGCCGATGCAGGGGACACGGGTTCGTGCCCCGGTCCGGAAAGATCCCACGTGCCGCGGAGCGGCTGGGCCCGTGAGCCGTGGCCGCTGAGCCTGCGCGTCTGGAGCCTGTGCTCCGCAACGGGAGAGGCCACAACAGTGAGAGGCCCGCGTACCGCAAAAAAAAAAAAAAAAAAAAAAAAAGGGAAGACCAAAAGAAAAGTGGAAAAAAAAAAAAGGTTTCAGAAAAGGGGCAGGAGAGTCTGATGCAAGATGAGAGAAGAGGGTTTGGGTAGCATCAGACCATGGGCAATGCTTGGTCACTGCAGTGAGCTCCGAAGCATCCCCCAATCTCATATCCACCTAGACTCAGAGCGTGACCTCCTTGTTAGGTATGGTCTTTGCAGATGGAATTAGTGAAGGATCTGGAAGTGAGGTCACCCCAGATTCAGAGTGGCCCTAAATCCAGTGATGGGGTCCTTCTAAGGAGAGGCGAGGCCAGTGGGAGACACACAGAGAGGAAGATGGAGAGAAGATGAAGGTAGATCAGGATGTGCAGCAGCTACAAGCCCAGGACCACCAAGAATTACTGGCAGCTGGGAGAGAGGCTGGACCAGAAGGAACCAACCCTACAGACAGCTCGATATGGGACTCGTGGGCTCCTCAGCTGTGACAGAATACATTGCCGTCACATTAAGTCACCAAGTTGGTGCTCATTTGCTGTAGAAGTCCCAGGAAACGAACATGCCAGGCATTTAACAACAGTGAGGTGAACGTCCCTTAAGGCATCCCCTAAGGAGTCCTGCCCTCCTGCAGTCCCAGCTGCGTGGATATGAGCTGGGTCTGCAAAGATAGTGCAAGAGCCATCCCTGGAGTAGGGACATTACCTGGGAAATGGGATGGGCTGCCATGTGCTCGATGAGGGCATGCTGGATCGGATCCTTTCCCAACCAACTGGAGCAGGAGAGTCTCCTGCTGGCCTTGAAGAAGCAAGCAGTGGTGTAGGAAAGGGGCTTCGAGCAGCCCTCCGTGACAGCCCGCAAGAAAGGGGGCCCTTCATCCCACAACTACAAGGAACTGGATCCTTCCAACACGTGAGCGAGCTTGGGGGAGCAGCACGGGCTCCAGAAAGGAGGGCAGCCCAGCTGACACCTCGACGGCATCTCTGTGTCACCCTGAGCAGAGGACCCAGCTAAGAGGCGCCCAGCTTCCTGGGCCACAGGAACCATGAGAGAATTTGTGGACGTTGTTCTAAGCTACCGCGTTGGTGGCCTTCGTTTAAGTGGATGGCGTCTTTTTTTCACCTGTTCTCTCTGACTGCACGTCTCAACTTGTAGGAGGAATCTGTTGAGCCAACCCCATGCATTCCCTCAATTTCCAGGTAATGGGAGTTCTCTTACAGACCCAAGGACGGCACAACTTGAAGGAGTGCCAGGGGGCACCAGCCAGCCATCTGGAGCCCAGCCGTGTGCTGGGGCATTTGGCCTGCCTGTCAGCTGCCCTCCTGCAGCCTGGAAGCGGCCCCAGAGCAAGCATCCCCGTCTGTTCAGAGCACACCCCATGGGGCGCCTCCAATGTCCATGGGCCAAAGAGTGATGTGCGTGTTTCTTGATGGGAACTAAAGAACACTGCATACTCCACGATCCAGCCACCGCTTCTAAATGCATACCAGATCAGGGGCATAGCCACTGTGCTATGTGCAGTGATTTCTGAGCAAAGGCATAAATCCCATATGAGCCACTGACATATTAAACTATAACACGGCTGAAACACGGAAGGCATCACTGGACCCTGTCTGAGTTTATCAGCATTCAAGCACCTGGCCCCCCCTGCCCAAGGCGCTATCCTCACCCAGACACCCACCCACCCCAGAGTCCACGTGAGATTAACTGTCAAGGCTGGAAAGCCTGAGACTGAGGTTGAGAAAGGAAAGAAAGGTCCCAGGAGCCTGCATGTCCCGTCATGCGCCAAGCCCCCTGTGCCCTTCTGGTCTATAAACACAGAAATCTGGCCTAACATGGGAGGCTTAAGTAAGGATGCCTCCAGAGGTACATAGAGCAATCACTCGGTGAGAAGCGAGCATTCTCGCTTACAGCATGAATTCAAAGGGAACACAAATCATTCACTTAGCAGCCTGTGAGCAATTTGGGAAGACGGTGTGTCTCCACTTGCCGTTCATGCAGCAGACTGGAACTCCAGAAGCCTGCTGGCTCGGGGCACTGCAGAGCTGCTGCAAGCCTCCCCAGCCAAACACAAGGGGAGCCAGGCCAGTGGGTTCTCTGCCGCTCAGACGGCACCGAATCATCATGCCAGTGAAGGGGAAAAGAGGTTGTTTACTTTTAAAGGTCTGATCCCTGTATTTACAGGTGTACGACTCTACGCTTCCATCGGGAGAGATGGCAACTTCTCAGACGTACAGCATAATCCCATTGCCCTGAAGATCATTTAGAAAACACCACCCAATTTTCCAACGGCATCTCGTAAACATAATCCAAACGAACTCTGGCCTCTGACCAAAGAATCTGTCCGTGCCTGGCACCAGGCTTTACTGAAGAGGCGTTCCCCCAAAATGGCAAAGCTAAATAAGCCATTTAACCCAGAAATATTCCATTTCGGTTGGATGCTTTCACTGCAATTAAAACGATGCATCAGGATATAATGGCTCCAGGCACCAGGCAGTACCATGCATGTTTTACGTTTCACCTGGAACGCTGCCGTTTCTTTTATCGTTAGTCTAGGTGGACCACCTTTGTATTAAAATGCAATCTGCAAAGGGAAAAATGATCTATATTAAGGGACGCGCAGAAGTTACTAAAAATCAATAGATCCCATGCACCGTTGGCATTAGTTAGGAAGTAACTAACGATTATTTTCAAATAAAATAATTTTAGCTGCCATTTGTTCAAAAGGGGGTTAATACAGCAATTTTAATGTTTGTCCCTCAATTAGAACATCACATATGTTTTGGAGGAATAACAAGGTAAGCTGCATTCTGAATTTCATCACGTTGAACCCATAGATCAAAAACCATTCTTCCAGGGCTTCCCTGGTGGCGCAGTGGTTGAGAGTCCGCCTGCCGATGCAGGGGACACGGGTTCGTGCCCCGGGCCGGGAAGATCTCACATGCCGCGGAGCAGCTGGGCCCGTGAGCCATGGCCGCTGAGCCTGCATGTCCAGAGCCTGTGCTCCGCAACGGGAGAGGCCACAGCAGTGAGTAAGAGGCCCGTGTACCGCAAAAAAAAAACCCACAAAGAAAGACAAAAAAACCCATTCTTCCAGCCACCCTTTTAGAATTCCTGGATGGGGGCAAAGGTACACATTTGGAAACAGCAGTGAAAGAGGCGTTGCACTTTGAGTGTGGATCTCCATGTTGATTCCACGCCTGATAAAACTGCAAGGCTTGCCTTCCTCTGAAGGCTTCTGTGGTTCTCCCATGACATCAACCGAACATTTTCAGTTTGCCAAGAGGCATCGGTCCACATCATTCAGGTGTGGGAAGGGTCAGCTGTTCTGCTGTTAAGGCAGACACACGCTACGACAGAGGGCTGGTGGCCAGTAGCTACCCTCGCTGAGCAGGAAAAAACTCTTCACTGCCTACAGCTCTTGAGCACAAGGCATTTCGCCTTTCCTGCCCTGCCATCCTGGGTCCAAATCCAGCCAAATGGAACTATTCCTTTGCCCACCTGACTGGTCCAGTACTGTTTGAAAGGATGAGAGTGCCGACGCAAACAGCCTGCTGCCAACCTTCTGCTTCTCACATGCCAACAAGATCATGAATGAAGGATGCAGTCGTTTTGTTATTCATAACCTATCCCTAGTTTACTAAACCCAAACGAAGCATTTTTATTCCATCAGTAAAGAGCTACAGTTTTAAGTGGTCAAACTCGTGCTGTGGAAAGATGGGTAAGTGAGACATGGGAAGAAGCTTAGCCTAAGAGATTGAAAATGAAGCAAACTTCAATGTCACGCAAGTGTCTTTTTAAATTTTTATGGAAATACAGCTGATTTACAATGTTGTGTTCGTTTCTGGTGTACTTTTAGCAAAGGGAACTCAATATCATGTCAAAACCTATAATGGAAAAGAATATAAAAAGGAATACACACACACACATATATATATAACATATGTATAAAATATACACATATATATATATGTATATATAACTGAATCACTTTGCTGTACATCATGTGAGTTTTTTGATTTGTTCTCTGCGGGCTGAAGGATGAAGAGTCAACCTCCCTGTCAGAATGGTGGAGCCATATGTATTAACTGGACAGAGAAATGATTACGTGTGATGTGCACTATTGCTTTGAAACCAAACAATCAGGGAGAGATGACTGGCCATGAGCCAACAATGCATGAACATCTTTTCAGCGACATATTATGAGCTGACAGGCTGAGCAAAACAGAGCAGATTGGGACCAGTCCACTGTGAAGATAAATTCTATTAATGAGTCTAACATGCACTGCTTTGGATACAAAGTCACAAAATATTTCATACGTCTCCAAGGAAAGGAAGCTATTGACAAAAATCAGCAGAAGGAGACGCACACCCTGTAAATCCAAGCAAATGTCAACGGTAATTGGATCGGCCCAGAAAGCAACACATTCCTTAGCTACTGGGGAGTGGCTTCAGGGACGCTGTGAATATTTTTAACGATACAGATTTAATGAAGTGAAGCAGCAAAGGAAAACAGAAACAACAGGACAAGACACTTAGCATTATCAATGGTGCTGGCTTAAAACTTTCAGGTCATGTGAATAAATGGAAGATGTCTTCCCAGGGTCATAGTGGAAAACATGAAGTACGCCAGAAAGCAGGTGCATAACGTTGATTAAGTAAGGTGCATGTGTAGTGGGTTTTTGCCTAGACCAAGCAGCGGTGCTTTGCCAGCTTTGGAAAAAGGGCTCCAGGAACCCAGTCAAAGGAAAACGGGTTCGGTTGGCTGTCGAGAGAGAGTTTGATTCTGCAGAATCAGGTTCAAGGAGTGAGGGCTGCATGGGGTCACGGGATAACCAATGATTCTCAAGCATACCAAGGTCAACATGCCTAGACAGACACCCAGAAGAAAGATAGAGTCGAGATGAAAACCACTAAGAGATTCCAAATTATTTAGAATAAGAATTAGTAAATGCCATGTTAACTGTTCATCAAGCAGATGAAATTACAAAGTGCCTAGATGGATGCATGGACAGATTAGATAGAAAAATAAATAAGTGGATAGATAGGTAGGTAGATAGAAGAATGGATGGGTGGGTGGGTGGATGGATGGACGGACAGACAGATGATAGAGATAGAGAAATAGAGATATCTTTTTCATATTTAAAGTTCAATAAAATGCACAGGTATATATAAGAATCACAGACTTTATGACCATGGGATCACTGCTACCGACCATCAGGCTAATTTAACTTCACGCATCTCCATGTACGCTCAACGTTCTAATTGTAAAATAATCTACTTAACTTTTTCTGTAATTAATTACATGACGTTACCTAACAGAAGATGTTACATAAATTGACAGAACTATTAACAACCACCACCAAAGAAGACTTTACTTGCAAATAAAAGAATGAAGAGTGACAGGCAAAAAAGAAAAAAAAAAAGGCCTCCAGAAGAGTCAAAAGCAACTCACCGACACCACACTCTAAGATTTTAGTCAGACAAGTTCAAGTTCTTACCTAAAAAGCTCCCAATGTAATCGGTCTGATCAACTTACCATCACAAGATAAAACTTGCATATATGGGGTAATGAACATTTCAAATTTTGAAATGCCACAAAAAGAGGTTATAGACACATGGAAACTGTCCAGTGGAACACAGAATCCTAGGGTATGGGGCAGGATTTCAAGTGTTACAGTCGCAAGGAAGAGAAAAAGGGGCCTTTCATTTCCTAAAAGTGAACTATTACGTTAGAAGTATGTGTATGTGTATATACACACATACATACATGTAATCATTGAAGCACTGGCAGCTTGGGTACGGGATAAATTACAGCTTTCACCTCTAAGACAAATGTTTAACAGTTGCCATTTGCTGTAGACAATTTTGATATCCACATACACAAAATACTATGTAATGTGTTCAACGTATTCAACTGTATGACTGAAGAAAATATATGATACAAATGAATTTACTTAGAAACAGAAACAGACTCACAGACATAGAAAACAAACTTATGGTAAAAAGGGGAAATAAGGGGAGGGATAAATTAGGAGTTTGGGATTAGCAGGGACACACTAGTATACATAAAATAGATAAGCAACAAGGTCCTACTGTATAGCACAGAGAAGTATATTCAATATCTTGTAATAACTTATAATGGAAAAGAATCTGAAAAAGGATATATGTGTGTGTGTGTGTATAACTGAATCACTTTGCTGTACACCCGAAACTAACACAACACTGTAAACCAACTATACTTCAATTTAAAAAATAAAAAGAGGGTTTCCCTGGTGGTGCAGTGGCTGAGAGTCCGCCTGCCGATGCAGGGGACACGGGTTCGTGCCCGGTCTGGGAAGATCCCACATGCCCCGGGGCGGTTGGGCCCCTGAGCCATGGCCGCTGAGCCTGTGTGTCCAGAGCCTGTGCTCCGCAACGGGAGAGGCCACGACAGTGAGAGGCCCATGTACCGCAAAAAAAAAAAAATAAATAAATAAATAAAAAGAAAATTAAAAAAAGAAAATGAATATACTCCTAAATTTACTACAAACAGATCATTAAAAACGCCATGAAAATTATTTACCTGAGCAAAAAACAAAAGCAAAGGAATATGGAACAAAATAGTTACAGTATTTTGTTAAAATCCTGTTACTGAATTGCCTACTTGTGTTTTTTGCAGGTTTATAAAAATGACCCATTCATTATTAGAAATTTTTATTTTTAGTACATGAGACACGAAAGGAGTATTATGTTTTCTCTTTTAGGAAAAGGCCTATTAAATTAACAGTTATTTTAAAAATAAAAAACTGACACTGGGCAATTGATACAAGTGTTTACTTGTAATTAAAAATCACTGAACATGGGACTTCCTTGTTGGTGCAGTGGTTAAGAATCCACCTGCCAACGCAAGGGACATGGGTTCGAGCCCTGGTCCGGGAAGATCCCACATCCTGTGGAGCAACTAAGCCCGTGCGCCACAACTACTGAGGCTGCACTCTAGAGTCCGCGAGCTACAACTACTGAGCCCGTGAGCCACAACTACTGAGCCTGCACTCTAGAGTCCGCGAGCTACAACTACTGAGCCCGTGAGCCACAACTACTGAAGCCCACGTGCCTAGAGCCCGTGCTCTGCAACAAAAGAAGCCACCGCAGTGAGAGGCCCACGCACTGCAATGAAGAGTAGCCCCCGCTCGCTGCAACTAGAGAAAGCCCGCGTGCAGCAACAAAGACCCAACACAGCCAAAAATAAACATAACTAAATAAATTTATTTTTAAAAATCACTGAACATGATTTTAAACACACAAGGAAAATTATGAGCACTGTACTTTTTATGTCAGCTATTTTGTCCATCTGAAGTCTGTGCCAACCGCATAACCTGCTTAAAAATAATAAAAGACAATTGAGAATATACAACCACACGTGCTATGGATTTAATATGATGGATGTGTCTATTTCTAGTAAAGGATGAATCATTAAAGATTTAGTATGAGTGTAATTCCTAAATCCCTGACCTTTGCTCTATTGAAATATTAATCATGGAAATATGGAGAAGAAAACACGGAGTTCGTATGAGATTACTGATCTAAGTGAATTACATTTTGGAATTGGCACGAAAATATGCACAGGACCACAGTACTTCAGTACACAGGACTTAAGAATGGAGTCGGGCAATTTTCAGAAAAGCAGTGAATATGCTTTGGTTTTGCTGGTAGCTCTACTTCACCTACCAGAGAAACGGAAATTCATGACCCATGTGTTTATCTATGAATGAATCTCTCCATTTACGGCATGGAGCAATTCTCTGGTAAAGGAAGAGAAACTAAGAAACAACTATTTATGGGAAGCATATGAAACTCAGCTAACACTGGTTAGACGGTAACAATGCAAGAGAAACACAGAACACCCCCTGACAATTTCAGCCCACGTGAATATTTTCTTCAATTTTCCATTATTGTCTAAAAACCACCATCAGCACCTTAAACTATCTGTGTCACCTTCTTCTCTAATTAGGTACCCCGCACACGCTTGGTGGTTAATTATACATTCTCTTATTCCCTTAATTGAAGCCTTGTTGGTTTTCCCCACGAGACTTTACGTTTCTCGTGAACCGCATGGAAATCTATGCCCCTTTAATAAGCCAGTGCCTCACCTGCCCAGCACGATATATTTTCAACAAACAGTTTGGGCTAAATAATAATTCACTGTCACAACACTCAATGAGTTGTGACGAAGGCCAACTTCGGCTGAGACACCAAGATAAGATCTGGACCAAAAATGATGAGAACTTAAGCCGGCCCCTTCTTTACTGAGAACATACATTTTCTGCTCCTTTCTGTCTCCACAATGTATGGCACAAGGACTCTTTCCTGAGTCAAGGCATTTCAACCAATCACCTACTAGTTTAGCAGTCACCTAACTGATGACATAGCTGCCTTTATCACAGTACTCTGGGGCACAAATTGAACCCATGACAAATTCCTTCCACTGGTGTGCAGAAACAGCTGTGGCCACTCTCTCTAATTAGGGAAAATACAAAAGTGCATCCTCATCCCTTTCTCTTGTTTATTGCTTTCATTCCAAGAATCTACATGGTTCACATTTTAGGGCAAACCCCGAAAGGCGTTCCAACTTACACATGGAGAATTATATGGGAAAAAGGCAACCTAGTAACTCTTTCCAAAGTCCTGTGCAAACTGGCAAATACATTTGTTTCGTTCTTTTGTCATTTCCAAGATGGGAAGAGCGATAGCCGATCATTCCTTCTTCCAGTTATAGAGGCATAAACTTGCATAAACCCCAATTCCCACACATCACTCTCTCAAATGTTGATTTTTGCTTGGCAAAACCCTAAACCTAGTGAAATCCAACTTTCCATCCAGTGCACACCTACACCTTTGCTGGTAAGCAAAAATGAAGGAAAATGTAGACCCAGGATGGCTGGTCTCACTTTTAATTGCTGACCAAACATCTGCAGTAGGTTCAACCAGGAGATCATACTAAATTTCCCTAATAAATTTCTTTTCAAGTTCCCCTAGATCACTAACACCTGCTTCCTGCGTCCTCCAATCTCTGATGCCCCTGGTCCCATCTTCATGGCTGGTGTATGAGCTTCCTTCCAACTATAATGAAAAAATTACAATGATTTGAAGAAAATATCCATACATCTCCATCAACCCATTTGCCCACATACCAGTAACTACCACAGCTGCAGTGCCTACCTCCTTTCACTATAGGGAAGAGTGGGGTCACCATCTAAGGCTAAGTATCACACGACCAATCCCATCAACTCTTGTCAATCCAACAACAAAACACCTCTCTTGCTATATGACGGCTGTATTCCTCTTGTGTTATTGTTATACTGTGTTATTTTTCAAAGTGCTTTCTAACTCTCTGGGTGGGAATATACACCCCCATCTGCTTGATGGCAGGGGTGGCCATGCCTTGCAGTGTCTCTCCCTGGGAAGAGTGTTTACTGCCTCACCTCAGTGACATCAAATATAGTTATTTGATTTGCTTTGGTCAACGAATAGAATTTAGGAGTGTTACTTCTAAGGAAAAACCTTCAGAACTCTGATGTGGTTCCACCATGTTTTCCTCCCCCTTTGCCATAAAGTCTGAAATGTGTCTGCTCCCTCGGCCTGTGTCCTAGAATAATGACACGGAGAAAAGCCACAACCAATCCCTAGAGAACATGTAACATGAGAGAGAAATAACTTGGCGGTCACATGTCACTGACATTTTAGGGATATCTGTTAACGCAGCATAACTTATACCAAACAGATTGATAAAAGATGTTGTTAGATCATTCCGACAGCCCGCAGACATGCTGTGAGACCTTCCAAGTTGAAAGAAATACAATCATTTTCTCCTGGGTCCGTATATCCCTCCAAGGACTGCCTAGTTCTCTACTCCCTTATAGAAAATCTCCTCAAAATTGCTGTCTTCACACCCTGACTCCAAGTTCACTGCTTGGATTCTCTATTAAACCTGTTACAACCAGGCTTCTGTACCTAATCGTCTGCCAAATTTTCTATAGCTCCAGGAAAAGTTACCAGTAGCCTCTGGTTTGCTATGTTAGTGAACTTTTTTTTCATTCCTCTATGTCCAGAACTCTCCCAGCGACCTCATTCAGTCTTGTGACTTTAAATACCGTCTATGTTGGGACTTGGATGGCGGGCCAGTGGTTAGGGCTTGGCGCTCTCATTGCCGTGGCTCCGGACTGGGGAACTAAGATCCCACAAGCCACACAGTGCAGTCAAAAAAGGAAGAAATACCATCTATGTTGACTAGTCCAACATTCTTCTCTTTACACAGATCTCTCCCTTGAGCCGCAGACTCTGACATCCCCCTGCCTGTGGGATGTCTCTTCTCTGACGTCCCATATACGTTTTCAACTTGAACTTCCAAACCCTACCGAATTCCCAAGATTCTCTCCACCAGATCTTTCTCCAATTTCATTCGTGGGGATCTTGTGCTTGGATCAAAAACATTGGGAGTCCTTTCCTTCCCCCACATTCCACATGCAAATCATTTGCAAATCTTACTTTTTAAAAATCCAACAACTTTTCTTCCCAATCTCCACCGCTCCCATCACAAACATGCAGTCATAATTTCTCATGTTGACCCCGGTGTTCACCTTCCAACCTATCTCCTGCATTCTGTTCTTGCCCCTCCAGGCTAGTCCCAACAAGGCAGCTAAAGTGGTCCCTGAATCCACACCTCCCCTTATCATTCCTCTGCTCAGTCCCTGTAAGTGTTCTCCTTTGGTTCTCAGAATTAAAACCAAAGCTCTTCATGGCCTCATTCCACTTTGATCCCCGTCTTTCACCCTGGTGTTCCCCGATGCAACAGAAATGCTCCCACCCCAGGGCCTTTGCACTGGCTGTTTCTTCTGCGTGGAACACCCTTCATGTACATCATCCCGGCTTCCTTCCTCACCTCCTTCAATTTTTTACTCTCAGTCTTCCTTCTCACCGAGGTGTATGTTGACCACCCTATTTAAAAATGCACTTTCCAGTGCAATCCTAATCTACTTTGTCCTCTTCTATCCTTTTCACAGCACTCGTCACGTCCCCCAAATAATACCTAACGTATTTAATCCTTAAGTTTATTTTCCATCCTCCGCACAGAATATAAACTTCACAAGGCAGACAATTTTGTCTATTGTGCACATTGATGCATCTGCAATGCTTAGAACAATACCTGACATACGGTAAGCACTAAAATATTAGCTGAAAGAATCGATAGTAAAAACCAATTATTATAAGACAGTATACTGTGAATATTGTTTGGGGAATCATACACTGCTATACCAATGTGTAAAGCATAAAAATGAAGGTTTAAAAATTTTAGAGACCAATTTATTTGAAGAGTCAAATTTTCACATTAGTTGAGAGATAATCATTGAAGGACAATTCAAGAAAAGGTACAGATGTGCTTCACCAAATATAGAAATACTTGAGAAGTCCTTCCAAGGTTACTGAAGCCTGACTCAGACGGCTGCTTCCAGGCCTGCAGGTGGCTTTGACGTACTATGCTCACGTGGCTTCTTGTTTTTGTCACAGGTGAACCTGTAGTTTCTTTTATTTCTTCCCTATTTCTGTCCTATTTTTAGATATCATCAGTGAATCTATTATATTCCTTCAGAGTAGACATCTAACAAGTTGCTGAACTGTATCCATTCTCTGGTTTTCTGACAGTTGTTCCTTTATTTCTGTCACCTCTACCCCATGCTGTGCCTACCTACCCCCAACTCCTCCCTCCAGAAGTGTGAAGAGTCCTAAAAGGCTCTTGAAAAGCAGGATTCACATTTGCCAAGATTTGATCAACCAACGTGTTCTCTGCTCTCCTGCAGATCGGTAGTGAAGCTTTCCTGGGAAAGGTGTTTCAATGATTATGAAGCCAACCTCTGACTTTCACAGGAGGGCAAATGTCCGCATCGCCTCTGAAATACAGGAACCTCTGCTATGCCTCACCGTTTCTGGGACAAACGTTCTAACTTTCTCCTGGGAGGCATTCCACTCCAGGAAACACATGTAGAGTCATCTCACCTTGACACCAGGTAGGGAGGGGCATGCTCCAAGCTTGATAGACACCATGACTGGGGAGAGAGAGGTGGCATCTTTAGGTGAGGTGTGTGTCCATTTGTGTTTGTGGGGACATATGCGGAAACAGGGCCCAATGGTGTAACCAACAAGAGATGCTAGGGTGTGGAGATGAAGCAGGCAGAAATACCCAGGGCAATCAAAAGATGGATGAAAAGTACCAAGACACAAATGGATCAGCAAAGAGGAAAACATCGTAATTGCTTCCAGTTAAAAGCCACTATGTTTTAATTCAAAACTTTATGAAAGGGGGACCTTGAAGATGGCGGAAGAGTAAGACGCGGAGATCACCTTCCTCCCCACAGATACACCAGAAACACATCTACACGTGGAACAACTCCTACAGAACACCTACTGAATGCTGGCAGAAGACCTCAGACCTCCCAAAAGGCAAGAAACTCCCCACGTACCTGGGTAGGGCAAAAGAAAAAAGAAAAAACACAGACAAAAGAATAGGGACGGGACCTGCACCAGTGGGAGGGAGCTGTGAAGGAGGAAAGGTTTCCAAACACTAGAAGCCCCTTCGCGGGCGGAGACTGCGGGAGGCAGAGTGGGGAGCTTCGGGGCCGCGGAGGAGAGCACAGCAACAGGGGTGCGGAGGGCAAAGCGGGGAGATTCCCGCACAGAGGATCGGTGCCGACCGGCACTCACCAGCCCGAGAGGCTTGTCTGCTCACCCGCCGGGGCGGGCGGGGCTGCGAGCTGAGGCTCGGGGCTTCGGTCGGATCGCAGGTAGAGGACTGGGGTTGGCGGCTTGAACATAGCCTGAAGGGGTTAGTGCACCACGGCTGGCCGGGAGGGAGTCCGGGGAAGAGTCTGCACCTGCCGAAGAGGCAAGAGACTTCTTCTTCCCTCTTTGTTTCCTGGTGCGCGAGGAGAGGGGATTAAGAGCGCTGCTTAAAGGAGCTCCAGAGACGGGCGCGAGCCGCGGCTAAAAGTGCGGAACCCAGAGACGGGCATGAGACGCTAGGGCTGCTGCTGCCGCCGCCAAGAAGCCTGTGTGCGAGCACAGGTCACTACCCACAACCCCCTTCCGGGGAGCCTGTGCAGCCCGCCACTGCCAGGGTCCCGGGATCCAGGGACAACTCCCCCGGGAGAACGCACGGCGGGCCTCAGGCTGGTGCAAGGTCACGCCGGCCGCTGCCGCCGCAGGCCCGCCCCGCACTCCGTGCCCCTCCCGCCCCGCCGGCCTGAGTGCGCCACAGCCCCCGAATCAGCGGCTCTTTTAACCCCGTCCTGTCTGAGAGAAGAACAGACGCCCTCCGCCGACCTACACGCAGAGGCGGGGCCAAATCCCCTGGGAGCTGTGAGAACAAAGAAGAGAAAGGGAAATCTCTCCCAGCAGCCTCAGAAGCAGCGGATGAAAGCTCCACAATCAACTTGATACACCCTGCATCTGTGGAATACATGAATAGACAAGGAATGATCCCAAATTGAGGAGGTGGACGTTAGGAGCAAGATCTATGATTTTTTCCCCTTTTCTTCTTTTTGTGAATGTGCATGTGTATGCTTCTGTGTGAGATATTGTCTGTATAGCTTTGCTTCCACTATTCGTCCTAGGGTTCTATCCGTCCATGGTTTTAAAAAATTTTTTTTTCTTAATAATTAATTTTAATAACGTTATTATACTTTACCTTCGTTCTTTCTTTCCTTCCTCCCTTCCCTCCTTTAGACAACGAATCATCCCAAATTGAGGAGGTGGTCTCTGAGAGCAAGATTTATGATTTTTCCCCCTTTACCTCTTTTAGTGAGGGTGTATGTGTATGCTTCTGTGTAAGATTTTGTCTGTATAGCTTTGCTTCCAACATTTGTCCTAAGGTTCTATCCGTCCCTTTTTTTTTTTCTAAATAAGTATTTTTTAATTCAATCACTTTATTATACTTTATTTTATTTTCACTGTATCTTCTTTCTGTCTTTTTTCCTTCTTTTCTTCCTTCCTTCCTCCCTCTCTCCCTCCTTTCTTTCCTTCTTGCCTTCTTTCCTTGCTTCTTTCTTTCTTTCTTCCTTCCTTCCTTCCTTCCCTCCTTTCCTTCTTTCTTTCCTCATACTTCTACTAATTCCCTCTACTTTTTCTCCCTTTTATTCTGAGCCGTGTGGATGAAAGGCTCTTGGTGCTCCAGCCAGGAGTCAGGGCTCTGCCTCTGAGGTAGGAGAGCCAACTTCAGGACACTGGTCCACAAGAGACCTCCCAGCTCCACATAATATCAACCGGCGAAAATCTCCCAGAGACCTCCATCTTAACACCAGCACCCAGCTTCACTCAACGAACAGCAAGCCACAGTGCTGGACAACCTATGTCAAACAACTAGCAAAACAGGAACACAACCCCACCCATTAGCAGAGAGGCTGCCTAAAATCATAATAAGTCCACAGACACCCCAAAACATACCACCAGACGTGAACCTGCCCACTAGAGAGACAAGATCCAGCCTCATCCACCACAACACAGGCACTAGTCCCCTCCACCAGGAAGCCTACACAACCCACTGAACCAACCTTAGCCACTGAAGAGAGACATCAAAAACAGCGGGAACTACGAACCTGCAGCCTGCAAAAAGGAGACCCCAAACACAGTAAGATAAGCAAAATGAGAAGACAGAAAAACACACAGCAGATGAAGGAGCAAGATAAAAACCCACCAGACCTAACAAATGAAGAGGAAATAGGCAGTCTACCTGAAAAGGAATTCAGAATAATGATAGTAAGGATGATCCGAAATCTTGGAAATAGAATGGACAAAATGCAAGAAACAGTTAACAAGGACCTAGAAGAAATAAAGATGAAACAAGCAACGATGAACAACACAATAAATGACATTAAAAGTGCTCTAGATGGGATCAATAGCAGGATAACTGAGGCAGAAATACGGATAAGTGACCTGGAAGATAAAATAGTGGAAATAACTACTGCAGAGCAGAATAAAGAAAAAAGAATGAAAAGAACTGACGACACTCTCAGAGACCTCTGGGACAACATTAAACGCACCAACATTCGAATTATAGGGGTTCCAGAAGAAGAAGAGAAAAAGAAAGGGACTGGGAAAATATTTGAAGAGATTATAGTTGAAAACTTCCCTAATATGGGAAAGGAAATAGTTAATCAAGTCCAGGAAGCACAGAGAGTCCCATACAGGATAAATACAAGGAGAAATACACCAAGACACATATTAATCAAACTATCAAAAATTAAATACAAAGAAAGCATATTAAAAGCAGCAAGGGAAAAACAACAAATAACACACAAGGGAATCCCCATAAGGTTAACAGCTGATCTCTCAGCAGAAACCCTACAAGCCAGAAGGGAGTGGCAGGACATACTGAAAGTGATGAAGGAGAAAAACCTGCAACCAAGATTACTCTACCCAGCAAGGATCTCATTCAGATTTGATGGAGAAATTAAAACCTTTACAGACAAGCAAAAGCTGAGAGAGTTCAGCACCACCAAACCAGCTTTACAACAAATGCTAAAGGAACTTCTCTAGACAAGAAACACAAGAGAAGGAAAAGACCTATAATAACGAACCCAAAACAATTTAGAAAATGGGAATAGGAACATACATATCGATAATTACCTTAAATGGAAATGGACTAAATGCTCCCACCAAAAGACACAGATTGGCTGAATGGATACAAAAACAAGACCCTTATATATGCTGTCTACAAGAGACCCACTTCAGACCTAGAGACACATACAGACTGCAAGTAAGGGGATGGAAAAAGATATTCCATGCAAATGGAAACCAAAAGAAAGCTGGAGTAGCAATTCTCATATCAGACAAAATAGACTTTAAAATAAGGACTATTAAAAGAGACAAAGAAGGACACTACATAATGATCAAGGGATCGATCCAAGAAGAAGATATGACAATTGTAAATATTTATGCACCCAACATAGGAGCACCTCAATACATAAGGCAAATACTAACAGCCATAAAAGGGGAAATCGACAGTAACACATTCATAGTAGGGGACTTTAACACCCCACTTTCACCCATGGACAGATCATCCAAAATGAAAATAAATAAGGAATCATAAGCTTTAAATGAGACATTAAACAAGATGGACTTAATTGATATTTATAGGACACTCCATCCAAAAACAACAGAATACACATTTTTCTCAAGTGCTCATGGAACATTCTCCAGGATAGATCATATCTTGGGTCACAAATCAAGCCTTGGTAAATTTAAGAAAATTGAAATTGTATCAAGTATCTTTTCTGACCACAACGCCATGAGACTAGATATCAATTACAGGAAAAGATCTGTAAAAAATACAAACACACGGAGGCTAAACAATACACTACTTAATAATGAAGTGATCACTGAAGAAATCAAAGAGGAAATAAAAAAATACCTAGAAACTAATGACAATGGAGACACGATGACCCAAAACCTACGGGACGCAGCAAAAGCAGTTCTAAGAGGGAAGTTTATAGCAATACAAGCCCACCTTAAGAAGCAGGAAACATCTCGAATAAACAACCTAACCTTGCACCTCAAGCAATTAGAGAAAGAAGAACAAAAAAACCCCAAAGCTAGCAGAAGGAAAGAAATCATAAAAATCAGATCAGAAATAAATGAAAAAGAAATGAAGGAAACAATAGCAAAGATCAATAAAACTAAAAGCTGGTTCTTTGAAAAGATAAACAAAATAGATAAACCACTAGCCAGACTCATCAAGAAAAAAAGGGAGAAGACTCAAATCAATAGAATTAGAAATGAAAAAGGAGAAGTAACAACTGACACTGCAGAAATAAAAAAGATCATGAGAGATTACTACAAGCAACTCTATGCCAATAAAATGGACAACCTGGAAGAAATGGAAAAATTCTTAGAAATGCACAACCTGCCAAGACTGAATCAGGAAGAAATAGAAAATATGAACAGACCAATCACAAGCACTGAAATTGAGACTGTGATTAAAAATCTTCCAACAAACAAAAGCCCAGGACCAGATGGCTTCACAGGCAAATTCTATCAAACATTTAGAGAACAGCTAACACCTATCCTTGTCAAACTCTTCCAAAATATAGCAGAGGAAGGAACACTCCCAAATTCCTTCTACGAGGCCACCATCACCTTGATACCAAAACCAGACAAGGATGTCACAAAGAAAGAAAACTACAGCGCATACCACTGATGAACGTAGATGCAAAAATCCTCAACAAAATACTAGCAAACAGAATCCAACAGCACATTAAAAGGATCATACACCATGATCAAGTGGGGTTTATTCCAGCAATGCAAGGATTCTTCAATATACAAATCTATCAATGTGAGAAACCATATTAACAAATTGAAGGAGAAAAACCATATGATCATCTCAATGGATGCAAAGAAAGCTTTTGACAAAATTCAACACCCATTTATGATAAAAACCCTGCAGAAAGTAGGCATAGAGGGAACTTTCCTCAACATAATAAAGGCCATATATGACAAGCCCACAGCCAACATCGTCCTCAATGGTGAAAAACTGAAAGCATTTCCACTAAGATCAGGAACAAGACAAGGTTGCCCGCTCTCACCACTGTTATTCAACATAGTTTTGGAAGTTTTAGCCACAGCAATCAGAGCAGAAAAGGAAATAAAAGGAATCCAAATCGGAAAAGAAGAAGTAAAGCTGTCACTGTTTGCAGATGACATGATACTATACATAGAGAATCCTAAAGATGCTACCAGAAAACTACTAGATCTAATCAATGAATCTGGTAAAGTAGCAGGATACAAAATTAATGCACAGAAATCTCTGGCATTCCTATACACTAATGATGAAAAATCTGAAAGTGAAATCAAGAAAACACTCCCATTTACCATTGCAACAAAAAGAATAAAATATCTAGGAATAAACCTACCTAAGGAGACAAAAGACCTGTATGCAGAAAATTATAAGACACTGATGAAAGAAATTAAAGATGATACAAATAGATGGAGAGATATACCATGTTCTTGGATTGGAAGAATCAACATTGTGAAAATGACTCTACTACCCAAAGCAATCTATAGATTCAATGCAATCCCTATCAAACTACCACTGGCATTTTTCACAGAACTAGAACAAAAAATTTTGCAATTTGTATGGAAACACAAAAGATCCCGAATAGCCAAAGCAATCTTGAGAACAAAAAAAGGAGCTGGAGGAATCAGGCTCCCTGACTTCAGACTATACTACAAAGCTACAGTAATCAAGACAGTATGGTACTGGCACAAAAACAGAAATATAGATCAATGGAACAGGATAGAAAGCCCAGAGATAAACCCACGCACATATGGACACCTTATCTTTGATAATGGTGGCAGGAATGTACAGTGGAAAAAGGACAGCCTCTTCAATAAGTGGTGATGGGAAAACTGGACAGCTACATGTAAAAGTATGAGATTAGATCACTCCCTAACACCATACACAAAAATAAGCTCAAAATGGATTAAAGACCTATATGTAAGGCCAGAAACTATCAAACTCTTAGAGGAAAACATAGGCAGAACACTCTAGGACATAAATGACAGCAAGATCCTTTCTGACCCACCTCCTAGAGTAATGGAAATAAAAACAAAAATAAACAAATGGGACCCAATGAAACTTCACAGCTTTTGCACAGCAAAGGAAACCATAATCAAGACCAAAAGACAACCCTCAGAATGGGAGAAAATATTTGCAAATGAAGCAACTGACAAAGGATTAATCTCTAAAATTTACAAGCAGCTCATGCAGCTCAATAACAAAAAAACAAACAACCCAATCCAAAAATGGGCAGAAGACCTAAATAGACATTTCTCCAAAGAAGATATACAGACTGCCAACAAACACATGAAAGAATGCTCAACATCATTAATCATTAGAGAAATGCAAATCAAAACTACAATGAGATATCATCTCACACCACTCAGAATGGCCATCATCAAAAAATCTAGAAACAATAAATGCTCGAGAGGGTGTGGAGAAAAGGGAACACTCTTGCACTGCTGGTGGGAATGTGAATTGGTTCAGCCACTATGGAGAACAGTATGGAGGTTCCTTAAAAAACTACAAATAGAAGTACCATATGACCCAGCAATCCCACTACTGGGCATATACCCTGAGAAAACCAAAATTCAAAAAGAGTCATGTACCAAAATGTTCATTGCAGCTCTATTTACAATAGCCCGGAGATGGAAACAACCTAAGTGCCCATCATCGGATGAATGGATAAAGAAGATGTGGCACATATATACAATGGAATATTACTCAGCCATAAAAAGAAACGAAATTGAGCTATTTGTACTGAGGTGGATAGACCTAGAGTTTGTCATACAGAGTGAAGTAAGTCAGAAAGAGAGAGACAAATACCGTATGCTAACACATATATATGGAATTTAAGAATAAAAAATGTCATGAAGAACCTAGGGATAAGACAGGAATAAAGACGCAGACCTACTGAAGAACGGACTTGAGGATATGGGGAGGGGGAAGGGTGAGCTGTGACAGGGCGAGAGAGAGTCATGGACATATACACACTAACAAACATAGTAAGGTAGATAGCTAGTGGGAAGCAGCCGCATGGCACAGGGATATTGGCTCGGTGCTTTGTGCCAGCCTGGAGGGGTGGGATAGGGAGGGTGGGAGGGAGGGATACGCAAGAGGGAAGACATATGGGAACATATGTATATGTATAACTGATTCACTTTGTTATAAAGCAGAAACTAACAGACCATTGTAAAGCAATTATACCCCAATAAAGATGTTTAAAAAAACACAAAACTTTATGAAATACACAAAAGTAAAAAAGAAAGGACAACAGGGCACTGAATTGCACACAATGATCACTTTTTTCTTTGGCCACAGCACATGGCTTGCGGGATCTTAGTTCCCTGACCAGGGATTGAACCCAGGCCCCTCAGCAGTGAAAGTGCCAAGTCCTAAACCCCTGGAACTGCCAGGAATTCCCAATGATCACTTGTATCATATTTTATCATCCAAGTTTTTGGGGGGGAGGGTGGAAGATTCAGACACGGTTTCCTCTTTAAAGCTGATTTCCATATATAATCTCTGGAAATTCTGCGTTGGTGCCCGAAAAATAGAATCTGTTCTTTCTTAAAAAAAAAAAAAAAATCTCTCCATCCAAATCACATAAGACAGGTCAGAAAACGTGGCCTCGATGATTTGGTGCCTAAATATTTATCTTGCACTTCTTGACACGCCAAGATTATTTTTCTGTTGTTGTCAAGGATGCTTTTCAAATAATTACATTTCTAACTTTAAAATGTCAACAACTGCAAAAAACAACAAAATAAAACATGCCAAATTTTTTCGCCATCCAATTTGATTATATGTTCACCGAGGAAATAGAGTACATGGTCTCAAATTATAATCATAATCTTAAAATGGATTATTAAGTATACTACTCATTTTTTAAATGACACTATCTGTACCAGGTTTAATATTTAATGTCATGACAGATAAGAGGTTTTAGTAAAGTATCTGGGGTTTTAGTAAAGAGAAGAGGTTTTAGTAAAGTATCTGTGTTTTAATATGGCGCAGAATTAGGCGTGATGTTCTCCATTCACACCCAGGGTTGCTCTAGTCAACAGTGCAACTTAATTCTTCTTCCTCAGTGATTACCTTTCCTTATGGACTTCCTCTACTTTTGAGATGCTCACTGTTCTATCATTTTTGTCATTTGCAATTCTTTTCTTTTCTTCCTCTGTCGATCTTCTGGCCATAACTTTAATGTCACTCTCAGACCCTACCGATTTATCTCCACTTTCCCCTCCGCATCCCCTCTTCAGATCCTTGGTGGTCTTCCCACATGGGTCTACCCTGTTAACAGTCACTTTCACTGTTGAAATACTAGTCAAGACCATAAACAAGCAAATGCATACAATTTTGCTTAAGTAGAAATCTCAGGGGACATGTAATTTGACAACCATCCCACACATCAGCCCGACAGTTCTCAGTGTTCATCCTTAAGTGGACATGGCCTTCTGGTGAGTTTCAACTTCCCTGGTTCATGTCGACAGTTTGCAATAACCCTGTGGTCCTCATACCCTTCAGAGATGCCCATTCTCTTCCCATCTTCTCTTTTTTCTCATCTTTACATTCCTGCTTTGATTGTTCCTTCTCTTCCCTCTTACCTTTTCACCACTATTATTGTCATATTATGGTTTTCTCCTGGCACCTTGACCCCAGAGAGACCACACACATATACATACACACACACACACACACACGCTTATAATAAAAGGTTTGTCTTTGTAGATCCCTTCATTCCAGTGTTACACGCAGATTGACTCACTGGAGTCAACTTCCATTGCAATGTCGTGTGTCCCTTCACAATCCAGTGACACTCCACGTCCTGGCGTATCTCTGAGCACATGCCTGGGTAGACTAGCTCCCCACAATCCAGTGACGCCGTATCAGAGACCTCTGCCCTCTCCTTTCACACGGGCAACAGATGGAGGACTTGAGATGATGTGCATTTCATGTTATTATTTTTTCTCACTTTCATGAAGTCTAACTCATCCTGTTTGCAAAAAAATTAACACAGATGGCACACACGTTCATGCTGGAATCACTCATTTAAATGAACACTGCAGTGACAGTCCGCTTCCATGTTCTGCTAGATTCTGTTCTTCTCCAAAGCTAAAGAGAGGAGAAATGATCTGTCTTCTGGTTCCATTTATTTTGCTTAAAAACTAAAACAAAAGCAATATCCTGTTTCAAATCCCCCATAATCCATCCACATATTCATGGCATTCTGCCCTCTCTCTGATCCGTATTTTGAAATCCAGTCTCTTTGTGTTTACCATACAGTTGATGTTAGCACATAAAATCTCATCTCTGAGGAAAGCTCACAGTCACAGTCAAGAAGTATTACACAGCGTGTATTGGAAAGCCCAAAGGACTTTTATAAAAGAAAAAGGAGACATTTTTTTTAACCTGATGAGAAGGCCAGTGAGAGATGTTTATGGATCGGCTGGTCAACTATGCCTATAGGAGCCCAGGTCATCTCTCTCTTGCTTGTGACACCGTCATGTTTGGTGTTGAGTCTTACCCTGTCTTCACGCTTGCAGCTCCTGATGTAAGATGACCCTGCAGGTCACCTACATCCAGGTAAGGGGAAGGGAGGTAGTTGATGCAAGATGTCTGTGTCCCTTTTATTAGAAGAAAGGAAGCTTCCTGAGAAATAGCCCCCAGAAGAGTCCACAGGTGTCTCCTTGGCCCCACGCATCTCTGATGCTCCCCCCGCCACAGCGTATGCAGGTCGAGAGAGTGTATTGGGCCAGCCAACCAAGACGTGTCTAGTTCTAAGGACTGTTTCGCTCCAAATGGAAAATGCCACCGTAATGCCCAAATGTCACTGAACTAAGATTGGATCATTGTTCCAATTCATCCCATCCTTCATCTGAAAGCAACAATGTAAATGAATGCTCCATCGCGAAGAATGAAGTCAAATGACACAGATGTATCTAACATGCAGTAGGGAAGGGTATCCTGCTTAAGTGCTACGCGAGCTGTAAAAGAATTAAACGGAGAGCTCTGGTGCTGAGCCTTGAAGGGACAAGACTTACGAAAGCAAAAAGTTGAATAAAAATTAAATAACCACAAAGATCCAGACCAGAAAATAATATTATGAAAGTGCTAACAACTGTGAAAAGAAATTGCTGTTACAAAGAAAGGTGACCTATTGCTAATTAATATCAGTACTATTTTCTTGTAGATTTCAAGCTTCCAAGATTAATGTTCCAGAAAGTAACACTGAAAATTTAAGTGAAGCACCAACAGTTTAAAAAAATCACCTGGGAATATATCAAATAATCCAGTAGCTCATTCAGAAAGAGAATGTATAAACCATCTTTAATCATTTTAGAGAAGACGACATCCGTTACGTGGATGTGATTTGCGGTCGTAACAAGACATGCCCTTTGGGGAGGTGAGAAGCTTCATTGTGAAAATTTATAATAATTTTATCGTGTATCATACTGAAAGGCAAAATGGAGGGAAACTTCCTGGATGCCTAACATAAGATAACTGAGGTAACGGACCAGAACTGTCGTTTCCATTGACGGAAAATCATGATGCAGGAATGAAACAGGCATGAATCTAATACAATAAAAAGCCACTACGATCATCAAGAAGCTCAAACTTAATACTCATTAAGTTTTTTCCCCCTAAGCGCCTGAGACCGCACTATTTGTTAAAATGAGACAATGCCCCCATTCTTGAGATGTTTCCAGATGAACAGGGCACGTAAATAGCAGAAACCACTATTTACAGTTTATATATTTACTATATATGCATATATACATGTACACATGTCTGTATAACCGAATCACCTGGCTGCACAGCACAAATTAACACAACACTGTAAATGCACCACACTTGCATTTAAAGAATGAAAAAGCCAAGAGCGGGACTTCCCTGGTGGCACAGTGGTTAACAATCCGCCTGCCAAGGCAGGGGACATGGGTTCGAGCCCTGTTCCAGGAAGATCCCACATGCCACAGAGCAACTAAGCCTGTGCACCACTACTGAGCCTGCGCTCTAGAGCCCACGAGCCACAACTACTGAAGCCCGCGTGCCTAGAGCCCATGCTCTTGCAACAAGAGAAGCCACTGCAATGAGAAGCCCGTGCACCGCGACAAAGAGTAGCCCCTGCTCGCCGCAAATAAAGCCAGCGCGCAGCAATGAAGACCCAACACAGCCAAAAAAAATAAATTAAATAAATAAATTTATTAAAAAAAATAAATAAATAAAAGCCAAGAGCTGTAGCCAAGTGTTGGTATTCGTGGTCTTTTTGGATCGCTGGTGGTGGAGGGAGGGGAAAATATGCCCCGTTAAGACTAGCTTAAGCTGAAAATTAAAGCCTTTGTAACAACAGTGACATGTTCTAGAATAACATCTAAAAGCAGTGAAGACGAAGTTGTCCCATAATGAGAACTGTCCTTACTGCGAGGAAGAGGTGCACTGAAGATGCAGCCAAGTTACATGTTTGCAGGTTCGCTCTTCTCCCCGCTATGGCGATGGGACAGGAGGGAACCCCTCGTCAGATGTGTATCGTCCTAATTCTGGACACAGCCAGCCTCTGTGCACCTTCTTATACAGCATGACGTCACTTACATGTATTGTGCGCTTCACGTGGCTGGTGACATATTGCAATGTCTGTTGAAATCCTGCCCGAACTCTGCCACAAGCAAGATCTGAATTTGAACAGGGACAAGACTTCCTGCCCCACATCATCGATGGACATACTTGGAGACTGCTGTTAAGCCTGGCTGCTTGAGAGCATAAAAGCAGCACCCAGGGCGCCTCTGGAGCAGCCCAAGGATAGGCTTGTCAACGTGACATCTCCATTATAAATTCAGCACCACGAGAGCCGATGACTCCTCAACAGACTGCAAAAACACCCACAGCAAATGCATGTCCTTTTGTTCCCCCCTTTTCCCCATGAGCAGAGACAAGTACTAGGGTCCAACGGACGGTGTGGAGGGCTTACGTGTCCTCTCGTTTTCAGGGGCCGCGACAGGAAGCTGGACATAGATTTCCCTGATGTGTGAGGGAGCTCTGGCTGCCTGCATAACCTAGATGTCAGGGATATTTATCTTCGGCTTGGCTTTGTCTTTTCCCTTTAAAACAAACGGAACGAATTAAGACCACAGGTGTGAGATTCTGAGCAGCGACTAGGAGCCGTCCAACTGTTCCATTTCTAGGGGACTCCTCCATTTTTCTAGCCTTCGTTAGCTTTACAAGTTATGTCCAGTTATCTGCTAATTCGAGCCGCTCCTCCTGACATGAGTATGTGTGTTCGCTTCCCCTTAGCATCTGCCTTTGCCCCTCCCTCCCGCTTGCTGAGGTCACGTTGAGTCCACCTCTGGAATCATCCTTGTGCGTATTAGCTCTTCCCCGCAGAGCTTATACTCTAGCAGAGGAAGCAGAGAAAAGAGCTTCCTTTCACGGCTGCCTTTTTATCCTTTGTTACTCGTGCCTAATTCCTCACTGAACTTCTGCCCTAAGATCTTAAAGTGAGGTCTCCAACCCCCTCTCCTCCACCTTGGTCCGTGCTACTCAGTGTTGACAGAGCCACCGTTCCAGAAACTAGGGCCAGTCACACCTGCAGCCCCAATTAGCCCCAAACTCTTTACTCTCACATTCAGTGTACTCTGGATCATTCTATCTATTAGATAGTGTCTATCTAATCAAATCTAGCCCCAGGTTCACATTCTGCTCCATCCTGGAACATACTCCACGTTCGACAACAAAGACCCCTTGGTTCTTCTCAAATTCCGTCTCACGCTTTCTTCTTCTGCCACTGTCCCACAGTTCTGCTAGAAACCAGTTAAAACAGCACCTTTTTATCACTTCTTTCCTAGGGCTACAATCTAAACAGCGCTAAGCCTCCCCTGTATCCCCACAGCACGAGTCCAGCTCATCCCCTTGCCCAATCCTAGAGTTAGTGACGTCCGTATCTTATCTCCCTGACAGTAGAAAGTGAGTTTTTTACTTTCTTCCCCAGTGGCACCCACTGCACTGCTTTGTACAGGTTTGGAACTCAATAAATATTAGCTGTTGGAATGAATTAATGCCTCGTATAGAATGACAACAATAGCACCAAACTCATATATTTCAAAACTAGTACAAATTAGAATTAGACTTAAGACTGTTGGTGGACATCGTTCCCGATGGTAAAGTTTTACCCAGAGGACCTATGCCATCTTTGCTAAAGCTGTGTTACTGTGTACAAACGAGAACAGCATGGAGGCTCACGAGAGAAAATTTATTGTGCCTCACAGTATCTTATGCTTTGAAGAAGAAAGATGAGTAATACATGCTCTCTACCCTCATGATTACAGCAGAGGAGGAAAACACACAAGGATGAGATGAACCAGGGGTGGTTATGAGACAGTATATAAGAAGCTGTGTCATCCATTAGGAAAGAGTAAAACGAAGAGACAGAGGAAAACATTTTCAAAGTGTGGGGTGAAAGAAGACCAAGAAAGAATATTGCAAGAGGTCAAGGTTGAGCTGAGTTTAAAAAGTGATTACTGGGGAAGCACTAAAGGGTTTCTCCAGAAGCGAACAGGCATCAGAGAGGAAACTAACTGTGAAGCCAGGACGCTGTGACAGGGACTCTGCTCGGTGTTCTTGAATGCCCACTGAGGATCTTCGTGGGTTCATCCAAGGCCACTGGGATGCCAGCCGACGTACAAGGACACAGGAGAGGAAGCTGAGCTGGTCAGCAGAGCTGCAGCAGGCATCTGGGAGCTGTTCACTCACAGGTGACAACGCAGATGCAAAGAGCCAAGATCTCTACAAGGTCCGCATCCATGGGGCTTAGCTTCTCCCTAGCATAGAAACCCCAGATTTCACAGGAGCCAAGACTGCCTACAGGTACCCCATGAGCAGAGACTCCAGGACCCCATAGGGAACCTGACAGTTACAGAAGGCAATGCCCTCGGAGAAGTCTGAGGTTGTGGCATCCCCTGTGAATTCTTTCTGTTCTTTATGCTTCCTCCCGGTCCAGATGTAATTCATGGTATGGCAGGTGGCCAAGATCATTGTTGCCATGCCCTTAATCTGGTGCAAAGGAAAACAGAACTAGACAGTCTAATGAAGGCCGGATTCTCATGCAACAGAATGAAGGTCCTGTCATCATTTTACCGCAGATACTCTGCATGTCTGAGCCCATGCATCATCACAGCGATGGCAGACAGTAGGGACAAGTATCACAATTATACAGATGAAGAAACTGAGAATCAGAGAGAGGAAGGTATCAGCCCCTGGCCATGCAGGAAAAAGCAGTGATATCAGGAATCGGGAATGAAACCTAGGTCTGTGCGATGACAGAGCTCTTATTCATATTGGTTCACGGAGAACCAACAGCAAAGGTACAGAGGAAAGATGCTCAGGAAAAAGTGTGATAGCAAAGGGACTTCTAGTAGCTACAGAATCATTTCTGGAGAGCTTGCTGCATGCCTGGCACTGGACTGACACACCTAGCGGTCCATAACCGTACAGGCAAGATTGTCAAGGAAGCAAGGAATGCAACGCAAATGCAACGCCTTTGGAAGTTACTGAGAAAGATGCACTTGAGTTGACACGTCTACCCTGACCAATGTGGAGACAGAGACCTTCACAGAGAAGGTTGCCTCTGTTAAGAATGTTGAAAAAAGGGGTCCAAGGTCCAGTGGATGCTGCCCTGGTCCTCACAGACTTGCTCAGCAGGGATGTAGACAGAATTTGATGCTATAAAGAGCAGGGAAGCACTAAAGTGTTTCCAGTGGGAAGGAAAGGGACCACGCCTGCATCTTGTAAAGATAACTAGGTGAGTCACTGAAGATGGAGGTTCCAGAGAGGGAGACGTGGCAATCACATAGAAGGAAGGCGATGGGAACCTGAGCGGGAGCAGCAGAAGAATACAGGGAGTAGAGAGAAGAACTGAGGGCATGGGCTTCCCTGGTGGCGCAGTGGGTGAGAGTCCGCCTGCCGACGCAGGGGACACGGGTTCGTGCCCCGGTCCGGGAAGATCCCACATGCCGCGGAGTGGCTGGGCCCATGAGCTATGGCCGCTGAGCCTGCGCGTCCGGAGCCTGTGCTCCGCAACAGGAGAGGCCACAACAGTGAGAGGCCCGCGTACCGCAAAAAAAAAAAAAAGAACTGAGGTCACTCTAGGAGCAACCTGTAACTCCAGTGGTTTTCATTCTCTCATGGAATGGTTCCTCAAGCCAGAAACATGAAATCTTCCTAGATGTACTTCCTTCTTTCCCTCCCAATGCTCATGATTAAAATCAGTCTCCAAGACACAGCAGCTCTACCTGCAGAAATCTCTGCATGAGTCTAATTCCAATAGGATATCCAATAGGATACCATGGTATCCAATAGGATAGGTATCCAATAGGATACCACGATATCTACACTACAGACTGAAAGGTTGGTTTAGCATGAGTGTCTGGGGGAAGCAAGAACAGATCCTGCTTACCCTTTATAAACTATCACAAGGGGAATTAATGTTTAGCATCACAGGTCTCTTACAATGTAAATACAGTGCAACAAAAATGGCTCAATAAATAGCCCCATAACCTGGTGTTACATCAATCCTATCAAACTCAGCCATGACTGTTGGGACTTCCCTGGTGGTCCAGTGGTTAGGACTCAGTGCTTTCGCTGTCCTGGGCCCGGGTTCAATCCCTGGTCGGGAACTAAGATTCCACAAGCCGCGAGGCGTAACCAAAAAATAAAAATAAAAAGTCAGCCATGATTGCAACAACTCCGAACACATACATGATTCCAAAATAGACTAAAAGGGCTTAATGTAGTATCACTTAGGAAGACAGAGCTTGTGAGTGAATTTGGCAATTTTTCTGGTGGTTCCGATGTACTGTTTTAGAGTTTCACGGAAGCAAGTGTCTTACATATGTAGAATGGTCCAGTTCTGCTCATTTCTTAGCAGCTGAGCTTGGTCGATCAACGATGGAATAAACGCTCTGGGGCCAGAGCTGGGACCCTCTCTTCACCAACTCACAGATGAATTCCACGTGAAACTTTACCACGCAATACAGTCTTCCATGTGATTTGAGGAAAGTTGCAGGCGGAAATGCTGGGTGTATTCAACCACACTCATTATTTCACCACTGACATAAAATACCAATCAATTAGACTAACGCTACTGGTCTTCCTTATTTCCTCGACACAGGAAAACTGGGAGAAAGGAAGTCCCTTAGGCTAATGCTCTTTGCTTCTTTATGTTGTTGCTTCTCGGTGTTTAGCATTTATTCCGAAGGGATGCCGAAAACAACTGAGGGACTATTTTTTGCATCACCTGTGATCAGAACCTGAAAGAACAAAGTCCTAAAAATATTTTCATACTACCAATATGTTCTTTCCTTAAAATTCTAAATTTAACATTTTTTTTACCTTTCTCCTTTCCCTTCCACCTACCTCTTAAATATAAAAAGTGATGTACCACCTGCCATGCCTGACATTTGCACCGATGTGTGTTTGAAAATGTTTATGGTCAAATGTTGGTAACTAACGCCTAGAGAGAAATTTATATAATGTGGTTCAATATGTTTTTATATGATCTTATTTCATAATTCACTTTAGCAACAATATTATTATTACATTCTGAAATTTTACAGTTTCATACACCAATATCACCTCATTCCTCCTTAAAATGTTATCTAATCAACTTTTTTTCCTAGCATAAAATAGGAATTGCCCTTTATTGTTTTTCTCATGCACCTTCTTCTTATTTCAGAAAAACTGAGCTAATTATCCAACCACCAACCCACTCAACCAAAATGGAAATTAATATCGAAGTCTGGCTTAAGAAAAGACAAGAAATTGTAGGAAGACACTTCTTCACTGCATTTTTCTTTGCTTTTGGCAAATTGTAAGATACGCTTAGTCTTAGCCCATCACCAGCTTTGGAAACTGCAAATGGGATTTACAGCAATGCACCTTTTCTAATCCCAAGAGCACAGAGAAAGTAGCGTTCTCCGTAGAGTGACCCTGAACTCTTAACCGTCAAGTTTATTAAACTTCAGCAAACTGGCAAGGCTCTTTCACATGGTGAAAAGACTAACGTGTGGCCCAGAATCTCTGTCTGGGATATATGTGCCCTGCTCTTTGCATTGCTATATTTTTGTGCTTCACCCATCACCATAAATTCCCCATCTTCATAGAGACCTTCCCTGGTCAGGCAATCTTAAGTATCCCCATCACTCACGTAAGTTACTCTCTCAGTTCCCTCATCACGGCTCTTATCACAAGATGAAATGTGTTTTTCTTCAAATTTTCGTCTTTAATTTAAGTATAGTTCATCTACAATGTGTTAGTTTCAGGGGTACAGCAAAGTGATTCAGTTACATATATGTATGTGTATGTGTGTGTGTGTGTGTGTGTGTGTGTGTGTGTGTGTGTGTATACACTTTTTCATATTCCTTTCCATTATGGTTTATTATAAGATAGTGACTATAGTTCCCGGTGCTATAGAGTAGAACCTTGTTATTTACCCATTCTACATGTAATAGTTTGCATCTGCTAACCCCAAACTCCTAATTTATCCCTCCTTCACCCCCTTTCCCCTTTGGGAACAATAAGTTTGTTTTCTATGTCTGGGAGTCTGTTCTGGTTTGTATTGGGTTGGCCAAAAAGTTCGTTTGGGTTCTTCTGTAAGATGTTATGGAAAAACCCAAAGGAACTTTTTGGCCAACCCAATAAGTAAGTTCACTTGTGTCATATTTTAGATTCCACATATAAGTGATATCATATGATATTTGTCTTTGCTGACTTACTTCACTCAGTATGACCATCTCTAGGTCCATCCATGTGGCTGCAAATGGCATTATTTCATTCTTTTTTATGGCTGAGTAATATTCCATTGTATATATGGACCACATCTTTATCCGTTCCTCTGCCGATGGACATTTAGGTTGCTTCCATGTCACGGCTACTGTGAATAGTGCTGCTATGAACATTGGGGTGTACGTATCTCTTCAAATTATCATTTTTTTCTGCGTATATGTCCAGGAGCGGGATTGCTGGATCATATGGTAGCTCTGTCTTTAGTTTTTGAAAGAATCTCCATACTGTTCTCCACAGTGGCTGCACCAATTTAAATTCCTACCAACAGTATGGGAGGGTTTCCTTTTCTCCACACCCTCTCCAGCATTTGTTATCTGTAGACTTTTTAATGATGGCCATCCTGACCGGTGTGAGGGGATACCTCATTGTAGTTTTGATTTGCATTTCTCTAATGATTAGTGATGTTGAGCATCTTTTCATGTGCCTTTTGGCCATCTGTGTCTTCTTTGGAGAAATGTCTATTTAGGTCTTCTGCCCATTTTTGGATTGGGTTGGTTGGTTGGTTCAGTAAGTGGAGGGGCTCCAAAAGGTTCGTTTAACCTGCTCCCATCATCAGTGTTGTCTCCAAGGTACTCTTCTCCTGGTCCTTCTCCACTAACTTCTGATCTCTTGTGACTTCTAGCATCTCACCACTGAGTATGTCCATCCTTGCCATGTTGGTTGTGACAGGGGATGAAGGGAAAGGCTTGTTTCCATGACTACAAAGCATTGCAACTCTAACTACATTCTCATAACAAAGTATCATCCCCGATGTTCGCTGTGTTATCCAATGATCCCAGCCACTGAGACGAGATTCACCATTTCCTAATTAATAACAAACTACAAGTACAGTACGGAGAATTTTTAAATTACACTCAAACCATTCAGGAGTGTTCGTCTATTGCTCCCTTAGAAATGGTTTGGGGGCAGCTGAACGAGGTAATTAAATGGTGGACATGCCCTTGTAAAGAAAATTGAGGTGTGCTCTGTTCTTTTATCCTGGTTGCAGGTACGATGCTAACTGTATGTGCACAGTAGCCAGAGAGTTTAGCTGTAAAAGCTGTTAGTCCCAGCCCTACTCTGAAGACTGCTGAGTCATTTCCTTGCCCTAATTTTCCGTTTCCATGTCTATAAAATGTAGTCAATAAATAATCTCATTTTCTGGCCCTACTATGAAAATTCAGATAAGGTTGCCTTTCATTGTCTACTCAAAAGCCAACTAGCAGAGACGCACATCCTAACTTCCTTATTTAATCTAGCTCCACCTTAAGCCCTGCCAACCCCCATCCTTCCTTAATAATCACAAGAGTCCCTTATGACCACCTGACCCACTTTATAGTCCTGAGTCTACCTTTTCAAGTTCATTTCCCCACAACAGAACATGCAAGGCAGGACAGCAGGGAGCCACTGGAGCTAAGGCCAGCTCTGTCCTCAGTGTTGGGCACACAGTTGCAATTAAATAAACCCTTGTTTCATATGAGAATAAATATCCTAACGCACTTAATCGTATCTGGCACATAGTAAACAATCAATGTGAGTTGCATTTATGTGTCTAAAACACCAAGGAGACCACTGGCATCATTCTCTACGTCATCTCTGTCACACAAAGGGAAAAGGGAACTTATTGTAAAATTCACAGCTTCAAGGAATGCTTACCACTATCCTATGATGTCTTATTCTCCCGGTTTTCCGGGGAGTTGCATTAATTCACCCAGGATCGCACAGGGGAGATTTCAAACAAGATCCACCTGACTCAAATGTACTCTTTCCTCAGGGTGAAAAGGCTCTCTGTTCTAGGCCATCTTCTCTACAATGAGTTGGGTGAAGCAGATATATCCCCATGTCATCTTGAGGAGCTATCTACTTATTTAGGAGGGGAGATGATGCAAATGTATGAAAAATAGAGTATGAGTCCTGTGAACATGAAAATATTTGAGTTTTAGGTCCAAGCAAATGTCAGTTCCATACAGTTCAATCTCATGTGTACCAAGAAGGAAGTCTTATGATTCAAGTGAGTGGTCCTGACATTCAGAACCCAAGTCAGAGATTCTTCATCTTTCCTGGGTCACAGACTTTTTTGAGGAGACATTCCTTTCAAGGGAAAATACATTCTCACTTACTGAAGTGCTGTAAGTGTTATGGGGGGGGGGGGGCTTCTTAGGCCCCCTGGGGATCCATGGGGCTTAGCTGACAACATCTCGTTCCAAGGATGCAAAATTATCTTCGGTTTGACTGAAAGGTGATATAGAAAAGGTTCATGGTGTCAGACTTCTAGGACTAAGTGGAAATTTGAAACCTAAATGAACACAGTAAGAGGTACAAAGTACCACATGTAAAACAAGTCACGGGGATGTAACATACAGCACAGGGAATATGGTCAATAATGTTCTAAGAACTTTGTATGGTGTGTAATCTATAAAAAATATCAAATTACTGTGTTGTACACCTGAAACTACCATCATATTGCAATTCAACTATACTTTAATAAAAATAAATAAATAAAAGTAGCACATCTTTCTTTTCTGATCTAAATGTCTTCTCAAGGGGTTGGCGTGTTTACTGATAGCCATTCAGGCCATAGAGAATAGAAGCAAACTCTCTATTATTTGGAAGGAATATATATTTAGCCTGGAAATTCTCCCTAGGAAAATAACAACCACGGTGCCTTTCTTTAGAAAACAAATTGACCTAGTTGATACAAGATTATAGTATTTAATGTCATACTGAAGCCTTGATAAACAATTGTCCGAGCGTTTCAAATCTCGCAGACAGAAAAAGTGACTGTGCAGTAGATGGACAGATGGGAAGATCTTGGGCAAGGATTTCAGATCAGAGGCTTGTCCATAATACTTCCCTCCCCGGCTACCAACTACTCGTCTATCTATAGGTAGGATCCACATCTTTATGATAAGGTTTAGACTACAGGATCTCTAGAGATGATTGGAAATCACAGTCTACAGTCAGGGGTGCAGAGATCTGCATCACTTTTAAGATAATCAGCTCACAAGAAGCCTGTTACACAGTTGGTGGGAATGTTAAGTTGGTGCAGCCACTGTGGAGAACAGGATGGAGGTTCCTTCCAAAACTAAGAATAGAACTACCACATGATCCAGCAATCCCACTCCTGGGCATGTATCTGGAGAAGACCATAATTTGAAAAGATACATGCACCCCTATCTTCACAGCAGCTCTACTTACAACAGCCAAGATGTGGAAGCAACCAAAATGTCCATCGACAGATGAATGGATAAAGAAGATGTGGTACATATATACACTGGAATATTACTCAGCCATGAAAAAGAATGAAGTAATGCCATTTGCAGCAACATGGTTGCACCTAGAGATGATCATACTAAGTGAAGTAAGTCAGACAGAGAAGCACAAATATCATATGATATCACTTGTATATGGAATCTAAAGTATGATACAAATGAACTTATATACAAAAGAGAAACAGACCCACAAAACACAGAAAACAAACATGGTTACCGAAGGGAAAGTGGGGGGGGAAGAGATAAATTAGGAGTTTGGGATTAACAGATCACACTACTATTTATAAAAGAGATAAGCAACAAAGACCTTCTGTATGGCACAGGGAACTATACTCAATATTTTGTAATAACCTAGAAGGGAAGAGAGTCTGAAAAAAATAGCTATTTATGTACGTATAACTGAAACACTTTGCTGTACACCTGAAACTAACACAACATTGTAAATCAACTATAGTTCAATTTAAAAAAAAGAAGGCAGATAAAAGGTGGTCAAAAAAAAAAAGGATATATGTAAGAGTCACCACCAAAGCAAAAAGTCACCTGACATTACAGTATGAAATAACAGGAAGTTGTGAATGTAACAGTAATTCTCTTTACCCAACGCCTACACGCACACTTTCACAAGCGACATGTATGTTGTCTGCAATTATTTTCCTTTTTGCTAGATTATATTTGTTCTGATGGCCCTTACTGAAATGCAATTAGGTGTCTGTTCAGTCTAATAAAAACATTTAGCTTGCTAAAAAAAAGTCATCTGATACAGTAAAAAAAAAAAAAAAACAGACCAATTAATATGGTAAATATACTCTGCATTTAGACTGTTAGAATACAAGTTTTTAATTTTTATTTTATGTATTGGGTTGGCCAAAACCCAAATGAACATTTTGGCCAACCGAATACCATTCTACTTAAACAGTGTGGTTATCAGGTTTTCTTTGCTAACAGAAACAAAATACAAGGTGGGGAGAGCAGCAAACAAGACAGCTGGTCTACCTCATGGTGGAAAGGTGGCTAATGCTACCTCCAAACTCCATGGACCACTTGATACTGTTCCCTGTGGGGGAAGGTTCCAGAATCACTCCAGGTTGGTAAAGTCCAGGCATCAGGGTGCGAAGGTATGTCTGGGCAAGACCTTCCTCCCAGTCAGCTGGCCTGCTGGACAGTGTGGTCCCGACAAGAGGAAAGGATTTGCTGCCCTGGGGAAGGAGGCTGAGAAACATGCCAGAGGCAAACCACTCAGTGAAAAGCACAATGTCAAGGGCACAAAAGGACAGCGGGTCTGGAAGGCATGACGCCATCTCCTTAGAGCAAATAGTTTCCTTTCATCATTAACTCCACCTCCTGCCCATGTTCTAGAAACCAGAAACCCAAAACGTGGAACAAATCCCAAGAGAAATCAAATGCGAGGTGATGCAAGAGAAATGAGGAAATGTTACTTTCCAACATTTGGACTGTGCTCCCAACAGGCATTATTCTTATTGAAGACTGAGAAGAAAAACCAGGAGACCCCCTACGTTCCTTCACCTCTGCTATGATGCGTAAAGGCTTGCACGATTCATGTCTCATGCTCTTAAATTCTCAACACTTCCCACAAATAAGTATTTTAATAATTCACTGAATTATTTTCCAAACTAACTCCACACACACACACCCTCTTTTTTGACCTGAACTCACCCGAGGGGATCCTATGGTTCTAACATTCTGTCATTTGGCAAAAAAAAATGAACTCTCTCAGGCATTTGTCAATCCAGATATTACTTGCTAAGAAATATTTAAGATAAATGAGCTAAGCATCAGAAACACAAAGATACATCAACACACACACACACGCACACACACACACACACACAAAACCCCTTTATCTCTCTGTCTCCAAAAAAAAAAATTCTCTCTCTCTCTCTCCTGCCTCTCTCTCCTTCGCTCTCCCTCCCTCCCTCTTCTCTCTCCAAAAAAAGAAAAGAAATGAACAGGAAAAAACCTTTTTACTGGATTTAATAAATGACTGGGAGCTTCCCAGATGGAGAGTGGGGTGAGGACATCTGAGTACAGCTCAGCCAAAGGAAGGCTGAGGGCGTACGGGAGGCTGGGGGCGTACAGGAGAGCAGGGTGTGCTCAGGGGCCTGTGAGCTGTTTGCTCCGAAAAACAAGAGCACAGGGTAGATGGGAGAAAGTGGAGGGAACCCAACTGGAAATGGGAGACACGGGCATATCTTAAAGCTCCTTCTGTCTTGTGCAAGGGTTCTCCCAGGTGGTAAACAGGGAGCCACTGGAGAGATTCAGTCGTGATTTGCCTCCAGTTAGGAAATGAAGTCATTGGCTCTGGGAAGCTGGAAGACGCTTATGATGGGAGCATGGAGGATGGACTGGAGGGGCAGGAGTGACAAATTAAGAAGCCACCCAACTGAGATAATGAAAACTAGAAGAACATCAGTCCCCGTGGGCATCGAGCAGGGAGCACGTATTCAGGGATCTTTCCCAGGGTAGAGATGATGGGATAGCGAAGGCCATTTACATGAGAAGTAAAACACAACTGAGTTCATATCCTGGACATGTTGATAGACAGACCAACCTGAGGGTGCAGAGACGAATAGGTTTTAGGGGAAAATAATCTGTCAAACATATGGACATGTTGAGTTTGGAGGGTCTATGGAACCTTCCAAGAGAGGCTTCTAAGAGCATTGAAGGATGCAAACACTGGAAATGAAGTTGGTAGTCTGGGTTGCAAATAGAGACAAGAATCGTTCACACAGAGGTGGCAGCTGAAGCTACGTGGATGGAAGGAATCACTCAGAGATGAAAGATCAAGAGGAGAACGGAGACAAGAACAGAATCTGGGCGAGGCCAATATTTACGAATAAAAGCATAAGAAAGTGAAGGACCTCTCAAAATTGTGGAAGAGAAATAGAAGCAGACTGACAGACATAGAGAACAGACTTGTGCTTACCAAGGGGGAGGGGTTAGGAGGGAAGGATTGGGAGTTTGGGATTAGCAGATGCAAACCAGTATATACAGGATGGATAAACAAGGTCCTACTGTAGAGCACAGGGAACTCTATTCAATATCCTGTGATAAACCTCAGTGGAAAAGAATATAAAAAAGAATATATACATGTATAACTGAGTCATTCTGCTGTAGAGCAGAAATTAACATAGCGCTGTAAATCAACTATAATTCAATAAAATAAGTTAAAAAAAAGAATTGCGGAATAGAATCAGAACATAGCGATACTATGAAAACCAAGGAGGGAAGACAGGGCAAAAGTGATAAGTGCCCATAAAAATGAGATTTTTAAGACCATGACTAAGGCGTTTTCACAGGGTTTGGCAGTGTAAACTTTCCTGGTCATGCTGCAATCAGATTATTCAGCATGAGATGGGGGAGGGGAGCCAGTTTGGAGGAAATGGAAGAGGAAGAATGAAGTGAAAATTGTGATTTCAAAGAACATGAGTATTAATGGAAGGAGAAAGATATGTCATCATGTAAAATGGTGCAGCCACTATGGGAAACAGTATGGAAGTTCATCAAAAAACTGAAAAGAGAGCTACTATGTGATCCAGCAATTCCACTTCTGGCATTTGTCCAAAGAAAATGAAAACACTAATTCAGAAGGATATCTGCACCCCTATATTCACTGCAGCACTATTTACAATAGCCAGGACATGGAAGCAACCTAAATGTCCATCCACAGAGAAATGGATAAAGAAGATGTGGTACATATATACAATGGAATATTACTCAGCCATAAAAAAAGAATGAAATCATGCCATTTGCAGCAACACAGATGGACCTAGAGATGATCATACTAAGTGAAGTAAGTCAGAAAGAGAAAGGCAAATACCATATGATATCGCTCATATATGGAATCTAATTTTAAAAATGATACAAATGAACTTATGTACAAAACTGAAACAGACTCGCAGATCTCAAAATCGAATTTATGGTTATCAAAGGGGAAACGTGGGGAAGTGATAAACTGAGAGACTGGGATTGACACACACACACACACGCACTACTATATATAAAATAGATAACCAATAAGAACCTACTGTATAGCACAGGGAACTCTACTCGGTACTCTGTAATGATCTTTATGGGAAAAGAATCTAAAAAAGAGTGGATATACGTGTATGTATAACTGAGTCATTTGCTGTACACCTGAAACGAACACAACATTGCAAGTCAACGATACTCCAATAAAAAGTAAAAAAAAAAAAAAAAAAAAGAATTCGCAGTAGAACTTGGACTTCAGTGATGATCTCCAGGGCTATGATAAAGACAGCTCAGATGCAATGTTGGGGAAGTGGTTAGGAACAGAAAGGGGAGAAGTTTGAGGAATGATAACGTCCGAATTAGGACGTGGGAGATGGCTGAAATCTTCCAAACCGAGATCAAGAAGCTTATATGTGTCCATCCTTTCTAGTTCCTTTGAGTCAATGTTGATTTCACAGACAGAACACCAATGTTTCAACATCCCTATTAGGGACTTCCCTGGTGGTCCAGTGGTTAAGACTCCGCGCTCCCAACGCAGGGGGCCCGGGTTTGATCCCTGGTTGGGGAACTAGATCCCGCCTGCCACAACTAAAGACGCTGCAGGCTGCAATTAAGACCTGGTGCAGCCAAATAAATAAATAAATATTAAAAAAAAAACAAAAAACATCCCTGTTAAAGGACAGAGGGACCCTCACCCTTTAGTTGTATGATGAAAGCACCCTTGCTCCAACTATTTATGTTATAGGCGGAGTTTCGGGCATTTATTGTTATCTGAGGTTCCCCTAGCCAGAGTTCACGCTGCATTATTCCAAGTCTGGACAGAGACTCTGTTAACACAGGCTCGGGGAATGCTTCCCAACGTTTTCAATACGGTCTCTGAAGATGCTCCTAGCTTGCTGGACCACTGAAGCACGTGGCGCCTGGCACAGAGCAGGGCCTGAAACATGCTCTGGTCGATGATGTGGATCAAGGCAGACTTCAGAAAGCTAGCGATGATGATTTACGGTGCCCTTTCTCAGGGGTGACGGACAGCTCAGGACCACTCTTCTTTAAACGATCTGAGCCAGGCAAAGGGCAGGTCAAGGAGCAGCCCACACACTGCAAGGTTAACCTGGAAGAGGGTGAGGGTAGCCTGGGGGGGTTTAGAAGACCCAAGCACTCGGCTTGGCCGTGCTCTGCCATTTCTTAGCTCCAGGGTCTTCATTCTTTTTAACTTTTTACTTTATAGCGGAGTATCGTTGATTAACAATGTTGTGTTAGTTTCAGGTGTGCAGCAAAGTGATTCAGTTATACATAGACATGTATCTATCCTTTCCCTTTTAGTGGTCTGGGTTGTTACATGGGTTCCTGGATGTGACACAGATTCACACGGGCTATTTCACAGCAGCGCTGTAAAAAGCAAGCCAGGAAACTCACAAAAGCACTAAAAAATCTTAACTAGTATTGTTACCACCTCTATTACTATTACTTGTTGGAGGGTGGAGTATGTTTCCACAAAGCTCAGAGGGAATCTGTCCAACAGACTGGATGCTGCTGGAATTATCAGAAGCATGCAGATGTGCGCCAACTCCCTAGGTCTGGGAAAGACAAACTGACGTAGAAGTTAAAGAGTGGCTTGGGGGAGGCCGGGGAAATAAGGTTTACGGAAGCAAGAAAATGTTTTCATGTGTAATGGCTGCTTTCAGGATATGAAATATCATTTTTGAAAGCTAAGATGTTATAAATTATGTAGTACATTGCTCATTTCTCCAAGGACTGAGCCAAAAGAAGCAATGAATAATAGGAAACGTTATAATAAAACAGAACTACGTGCAAGCCATAGGGTCCCCTGAGTTGATCCCCTGAAATGACGAACCACAGGAAAACTTCTGGGAACTTCTGAGATCCCTTGCCCAAACCTCAAAATCAGAGTGATGGATACAATCCATCAATCTTTCTCCGTACTGTTAAGGGGTTGGTCTCCTTTATTGCAACGTATGGCTTCCCTCACGCACAGAAACTCTGACTAAATTGATCTGGGCAGGTATTATCCCATCAGCTGTGTCCAAATCCTAACCTGTGTTATTCTTCTCTGACCTATTAAAATACCTGCTGTGTCCATGGGTTCTCACACACACATAGATCTGCAGAGCTTTCAGTATGATCTTAAAAATATTCACATTTGTTGTGAAGAATTCAGAAAGTGCACAGGCGTAGGAATAGCTACAGTTTTCACTTTCTCTGCCAATCTCTACCTCTCCCCAGTGCAGAATACCTTACTCCACTTCACAGAGGTAAACACCGTTAAGGCGCTTCTGGGCTCTTCTCTAGGCAGTGACACGCACAAACATAGTCACGCATGGAACATTTTAAATATGCATGTGTACCTCCATGCACGTGCATGAATTTTGATGTATCTTCATATTTTGCTTTGTTTCTTCCCTTTCAAGTGAAAACTAGTTTACAAGTGTACACAGTCATTCATTTACTCATTCCCTGATTGAGAAAGATTTCAGTCTCAATAGACACTGAGGTCCATGCATGCTACAGACTGAATATCTGTGTCCCCTCAAACTTCGTTATGTTGAAATCTAATCCCCAGTGTGATGGTATTTGGAGGTGAGGTTTTTGGAAGGTCATCAGGTCATGAGGGAGGAGCCCCCACGAATGGAATTAGTGCCCTTAAAAAAGAGATCCCAGAGAGCCCCCTCACCCCCTCCACCATGTGAGGACACAGTGAGAAAATGGTCTCTGTGAACCAGGAATCAGGTTCTCACCATATACCAGATCTGTTGGCACCTTGATCTTGGACTTCCAGCCTCCAGAACTGTGAGACATAAATGTCTGTTGTTTATAAACCGCCCCCCCGTCTGTGGTATTTTTGTTACAGCAGCTCAAATGAATGAACACAGTGAATCTTTGCACTTAATTATATAGGATAGATTCCTGGGAGAGAATTGCTGGAGAGAAAAGTAATCTCTTTTTAAATTTTAATATATAATACCCAATTTCCTTCAAAGTTCTCCATCAGTCCATCCACCCAACTAGCAAAGTGTGAGAATGCTCATTTGACCACGCCCACAGATAAATGAATTTAGCTTTGCCATTAAGCTAGACAAAAGTATACCAGCATAAAGTAAAATAAAACAAAATTGATTTGCCTTTTTCTTTAAATATGAATGTGTTCGGGCATTTCTACTGATGAGTTTTAGACGTTTTACTTCTTCAACTATGAGCTTCCTAATAGCTCTGACAGAGTCAACTCGCAAGCTATTCCTCTATATATTTTTGGTGTTATTTAATTTCCTGCTTTTATTCTCAACTTGCTGTTCTTATCTACACACAACTTCCATACCTTCCCGGTAGCATTTCTCTGTCTACAATTCACAGTGGGGCAGGTATTTTGCACAAGCCAAAATTTGCAAATCCAGGAGAGGGGAAAGGTGAAACATGGCCAGAAATGCCAACTAAAGCAGTTTCGTTTTCTATGTGACATCTGTCATTGCTCCACGCATGGAACGTTTTAAATTGCACATCCGACCTTTTTAACAATAGCAGCAAATGCCAAGAGGAAATGTTACTGTCTTCACTTTATCCTGATGCCCTTGCAGATGCCATTTTTCACGGTCCACAGCTAGAGTTTATGATAAGACCATCAAGGTGCCTGAAACCAGCCATCGAAATGTGAACAGTTTTCCATCAAGGGGAACGGGAGGCACACGTACGGCACCGTGTCGGGGAGCGTGCCTGCCTTCCTCTGCTTTTATTCAGGAACGGTGCTGCATGATACCACACAACTTGATCCGTGATAAAAAGGAAATCAGCTCTCAATATGCTGTTACGTACTATAAGCCAAGCAAATCCCTCTATGGCCATTTTAAGAACAGAACTATTTTATGCTATTAGGTGACTAAAGAGGGCTTGTGTAAGTCTTTCATCAAGGACCCTTAGGGATTTAAAACTGGAAAGGAAAAAATAATCTTCCACTTTCTCCATCCAAGCACCAAAGCTACTATTTTATATGGAGCTTTTTAAGCAAAGTAATGATAGATGCTGTTGAGTTTTGAATATGTTTGATGATAATATAAAAATATACTGACATTGAATATAATGCCAGGTTCACATAGATAATGATTTTAAATTAACGAACACAGCTCTTTACAAACAATGGGAGAAGAATTCACATCATACAATGAAGAAAAGGAATACGTCTGGTCACTTACATTTGGGTACACTTAACAAGGAAAGAAAAATAATTTAACTGTAAAAATTGTTGTGATTTAAGAATTAATGACCTAAGGTGCCTCTCAATTATTTGAACTACATTTTTTTAAGGAGAAGAGATGTCTGGTTATATGGATTTGGTCTTAAAGTAATTTAACGATACTGTGTAATAATCTAAATGGGATAAGAATTTGAAAAAGAATAGATACATGTATATGTATAACTGAATCACTTTGCTGTACACCTGAAACTAACACAACATTGTTAATCAACGATACTCCAATATAAAATAAAAATTAAACAAAAGATAAAAAGCCCTGAGTATAAAATAAATAAATAAAATAATCTATTTTTTTTGAAATATTGAAAAAATAAACTAACATGGACATGCATTCTAAACTGTGAATTTTCATGTGAAATTAAGGAAAACACAACTATTTAAAAATTTTTAAGTTTTCTAGGAAAACACACCTTGACAATCATTTTTTTTCCAAAACGTTTATCCATTATTTCTTTCATGTACTTTAACTTTCAGTTCATGGAGCTAAAGCATCAGTGTAGGCACTGAGATTTTGTTTTGTTATAAACTGACCATGAAATGCAACCATCTTTTTTTTTTTTTTTGCGGTACGCGGGCCTCTCACTGTTGTGGCCTCTCCCGATGCGGAGCACAGGCTCCGGACGCGCAGGCTCAGCGGCCATGGCTCATGGGCCCAGCCGCTCCGCGGCATGTGGGATCTTCCTGGACCGGGGCACGAACCCCCATCCCCTGCACCGGCAGGCGGACTCTCAACCACTGCGCCACCAGGGAAGCCCCTGAAATGCAACCATCTTGATGATGACAACAATTATTGCAACGTCAAGAATCCCAGGGATGGAAATTCTCAAAGATGATCATTATTCAGCATAAAGAAATAAGCCATTCTTTTGGTAACTGGCAGGACAGGACCCTAAGATCTGTTTGGATGCTTCTTAGTAGCCAATCAAGTGAAAGGTTTAAATTGCTGCTTTCCAGAAGAAATAAACTAAAGAGATATCACCTTACAGAAGTAAGCCATGTACAGCATGTATCAAGTCATGCCACAGATCCTTCAAATTAACAGGAGCATCTGTCATGATACTGACCCGTAAAAGTCCAGGAAACATGAATTTTACATCTAAAATGTTTCACCTATCTTCATTTCCTCATGTATCAGAGGAAGAAGGTCAGCACCTCATATGACATGAAAGGGCAGCACCATCTTGCCCAAACCTACTTTCCCATTGGGGATCCACCAGCCTCCCACTGCCCAGAACTATGTGGCACCCTGGGTTTGCTCATGCCCAGCATGGGAACTTCACCCCGTTTATTTGTTTGCACTCTGTTCTTTCCACTGAACCCTTCTTTCACTGGCCCATCAAAACCTGATTCAGCCATCAAATCTGAGAAGATAACGTACAGAGCCTCCTGTCTGTCTCCACAACTCTTGTTACACGGATTCACACGCGACGTATAACGCAACATCTCATTCACGAGACGATCTCAGCCTCAGAACTGTCTCGATCTGTCTTACGACCAAACTCTCTGCCCTACACCACGCCTGGTACCTAGAATGCGATGCATACACGTCTGCTGCCTTGGCTTTGTTTTATCACAGAAGTTAGATGTGAGATCAAAGGAAAGTAAAACTACCAAACCATCTTTCGGTTATGATCAAAATGCTTTGCTTATACAGGGAAGAAGTAAATAAATCATTTCCTCCAAGAGTATAATTGAGGGAACTTCTCCTTTTGAAATGTTCACTGGGTGACAATGATTAAGTCACACGGCATCGGGGTTCATCCTACCTGAGACACTGATGTAACCCATGGCAACGCCATGCACACATCACGGGGCATTAGTGATGGAGACGGACAGCTGTTTGGCTTTACCATCCAACCAGTCCAGGGGATCACTCCGCTCACCATGAAAAATGTGCTGTATCTCCTTTATCCTAGTTCCAATATCACATTTTCAAAGCTTGCACTGAGTTCTTTCGGTTGTGTCCTCACAAATACAGTAGCACAGCAGTAAAATTTATACAACCCAAAACATGCATGTTTCTGTACTATGTTTTATGATTTTCTATTAACTGTTACCCCCTTAGGTATTTTATCTTAAATTAGTATTTATCATTTATATTATTATGTGACATTTGTATATTATATAGTTATATTATTTGTTATACATACTATGCTTATTGTTGATATTATCCTACTTAAAATATTACTGAGTAATATTTTGCAATGAGAGGACGCCTGTCATCATGGAAAAAGTTTTCAATTTCGTATAATCATCAAAGTTTGCCAAGGTCCCTAAATCATTAGCACTTCCCTGATTTTCCTTTCAAATACGTATCATTCCTATGAGCATTACGAAGATTTTCATAATATGTATTTATTTCTTTATTTGTCATATATACATTAACTATTATTGATGTTACCATATTTACATCATTATTCCTTGAGTAATATATTGCACCAAGCATGACTCTGAGAGGACGCTTGCCCTAAAGGCAATAGCTTCTGAAATCATAAATCACGAGGTTGCATGTGGTAGATAACAATGATTTTTTTTAATTTATTTTTTTTAATTGAAGTACAGTTGATTTACAATATTTTAATTTCTGGTGTATGGTGTACAGCAAATGATTCATATATATATTTTTTCTTTTTCATACTCTTTTTCATTACGGTTTATTACAGGATATTGAATATAGTTTCCTGTGCTCTACAGTAGGGCCTTGTTGTTCATCTATTTTATACACAGTAGTGTGCATCTGCTAATTCCAAATTCCTAATTTATCCCTCCCTCACCCCTGTTCACCTTTGGTAACCATAAGTTTGTTTTCTATGCCTGTGAGTCTGTTTCCGTTTCAAAAATAAGTTCATTTGTGTCATATTTTAGATTCCACATACAAGAGATATCACATGGTATTTGCCTTTCTCTGTCTGACTTACTTCACTTAGTATTGATCATCTCTAGGTCCATCCATGTTGCTGCAAATGGCATTATTTCATTCATTTTTATGGCTGAGTAGTATGCCATTGTATATATGTACCACATCTTCTATAGCCATTCATCTGTTGATGGACATTTAAGTTGCTTCCATGTCCTGGCTACTGTAAATAGTGCTGCTATGAACATAGGGGGTGCATGTATCTTTTCAAGTTATAGTTTTCTTCAGATATATGCTCAGAAGTGGGATTGCTGGATCATATGGTAGCTCTATCTTTAGTTTTTTGAGCAACTTTCACACTGTTCTCCATAGTGGCTGCACAAATTCACATTCCCACCAACAGTGCAGGAAGGTTCCCTTTTCTCCACACCCCCTGCAGCATTTATTGTTTGTAGACTTTTTGATGATGGCCATTCTGACTGGTGTGAGGTGATGCCTCACGGTGGTTTTGATTTGCATTTCTCTGATAATTAGCGATGTTGAGCATCTTCTCGTGTGTCTGCTGGCCACCTGGATGTCTTCTCTGAAGAAATGTCTATTTAGGTCTTCTGGCTATTTTTTTGACTGAGTGGTTTGTTTTTTGATATTGAGCTGCATGAGCTCTTTGTATATTTTAGAAATTAATCCCTTGTTGGACTCATCTCTCCCAGTCTGTAGCTTGTCTTTTCATTTTGTTGATGGTGTCCTTTGCGGTGCAAAAGCTTCTAATTTGATTAGGTCCCATTTGTTTATTTTGGCTTTTATTTCTATTACCTTGGGAGACTGACCTAAGAAAACATTGGTACGATTTAAGGACAATGCTCTTTAAATCTCAGTTCAGATAGGAATGTAGAAAAGGAACACTTTTGATGTGAACCTCTACTTGTGTCTGTTGTAATCGTCCAATGTTTTCCATCTGAGTTTCCCGTGCTAGGAGGTGGTCTAGACAGAAACAAAGGGGAAGTTCAACCTAACTTTCCATTCCCTTTCCCAAAGTCTAAGTAAGTCACTAACACCTTTCAGATTTCCTTCCAAAATGTCTCTTAAATGACTCCATCCGCTTCCCTTCTTGGCTGTTCTGGTCCAGGTGAGCAGCTCCTCTCTGCACTAAGGTCATCTCTCCTGGAGACACGAAGCTGGAACATGTTCTAACCTAATTTTAGTTTATACTTTGTCAATATTTCTAACAATCTTAGGGTTGAGCTAAACTTTTAGTGTTTGGTCTTCCCATATTCCACTGTTACTATAAAAATCAATAGATAGGTAGGTAGATAGATAAATAGGCAGATAGATTCCACTATTAATATCGATTATATATTCCACCATTAATATATTTAGAGAAAAGCTCATTAAAATTATTTTCATCTTAAGAAGTCCAAGAAGCTACCAGAAATAATAGAGTATAAGGGCAGCATCACACACCTGAGATGAAAAAATCAGTGAACAATTACAATGCCATATCTTTACCATCCTATTTACTTTTGCCCATGTTTTTTCTCTTATCACGGCCTCATTTTAAGAGATGTAAAAGTAGTTAATATAATTAGATTAAGGTGCACGCTCATTCCCATAAAACACCAAGTTTATGCTGCTATAGGAGGGGATATAAAGATAGCAATACAATTTCCTCTTTTTGCCATCAGTGGTGGAAGTAAGATTTTAAGATTCAATCAAAGAGCATCTCTAGAAACTTTGTAAAAATACCAACATCTGATAATCTTACAAGTTTAAAGTGAGTGAAATATCTAAAGCAGGGTGTTTATAATATATGGTGTATTTCAGAGCAGGGGCTTTCAAACAGGGATGAGTTCGCCCCATGGGGGATATCTGACAATAAGTGGAGACGTTATTGGTTTTCATAACTTAAGGTGGGGGTACTATGGGGATCTAGTGGTAGAAGGCAGGGACAGTGCTAAACATCCTATGATGCACAAGTAGCCCCTCCCCCCATAATAAAGAACTAGCCAGGGAAAAATGTCAGTAGTGCCAAGGCTGAGAAATCTAGTATTACTGGGAGGAGGTGGAGGGAGGGAGGGAGGAAAAGGGAGGAAGGAAGGGGGGAAGGAGGGAAGGAAGGGGGGAAGGAAGGGAAGGAGGGAAGGAAGGAAGGAAGGAAGGAGGGAAGGGAAGGAAGGAAGGAAGGAGGGAAGGGAGGGAAGGAAGGAAGGAAGGAAGGGGGAAGGAGGGAAGGGAAAAAGCAGGGAAGGAAGGGAAGGAGGGAAGGAAGGAAGGAAGGAAGGAAGGAAGGAGGGAAGGGAGGGAAGGAAGGAAGGAAGGAAGGAAGGGGAAGGAGGGAAGGGAAAAAGGAAGGAAAGAAGGAGGGAAGGGGGAAGGAGGGAAGGAAAGAAAGAAGGAGGGAAGGACAGAAGGAGGGAAGGAAGGGAAGGAAGGAAGGAAGGAGGGAGGGAGGAAGGAAGGAAGGAAGGAAAGAGGGAAGGAAGGAAGGAAGGAAAGAGGGAAGGAAGGAAGGAAGGAAAGAGGGAAGGAAGGAAGGAAGGAAAGAGGGAAGGAAGGAAGGAAGTTGGGAAGGAGGGAGGGAGAGAAGGAAGGAACAGATGGAGAGAGGATGGGGAAATGGAGGGAGAGAAGAAGAGGACAAACGAGTTGGTATTATGATAGTCTAATATGTGTAATAAACAGATCATTTATTCCTAAAAGTAACACTGAAAACCAGAAATTTTCATCTCCATTTTACTGTGAGGACATTAATACCTTGTGAGATCAATGACTTGCCCCAAGTGTTGCCGGTTCCAAGATTCTCCTACCTCAAGACATTCTATTTACATAAAGTCAAGAATGAGAGTCAGTGACTTGACATCCTCACTGTTGTAAGACTCGTTCTTATGTCTCTTGTCTTTATGTGCCAAAACACAGAACCCTCACAAAAAGAATATACATTTTCATATATGGACAGAAAAATCTGGTTTCTAAAAATGACCCTTCTTTACAGGATATTAAAGGAGATGCTGCTAACGGTGGAATATCTGCTCCTAGAACTTAGGCATTATGCAAAATCAATACTGGATGAGTTTTATCCACACACACAAAAATGGAATTACCCTTTTAATGCTATTTTTCTTCTCAACCGCCTATTTGAGATTAATATTCATCATTACAACATGGAGCTCTGTTCCTGCCAACTGCTTATTAGCACAAAATCCCTTCTCATGAAACCTATCCTCTTATGGACCCGTATTACAGGTAACAGACAGTCCAATTTTGTTTGAAAAAAAAAATAAGTGGCTCATAGGGTAAGAGCTTATGAGAACTGGTTTTCACACCTGGCTAGGATAAATATCATTATTTCTCCCTCCCTCTCTCCCTTTCTTTCTTCCTTCCTCCCTCTCTTCCTTCCCTCCCTCTCTCCCTCTCTATCTCTTTCTTGATATGGTGAAACTTTCTGAAAAGCTTCCACTTACATCATCAGCAGATAAAAGCTTCCACTTACATCATCAGCAGAGGTTCCAAGAGAACCTCCCTCTGTAGAACAACTGCACCTGGGTAAGACACGTTGTTAGTGAATTTCCAGGCTTTCTCACATAAGGGAAATATCCAAAGTTGACCTCCCCGATATATGATGCCCCAACAGCATGGGCTAAAGAATACTTGAGTGTCCTGAATAACGAGAAAACTGGAAAGGGGGATTTGCCATGAGAGAGCAGGTCCATGGTTGCACTGACATCAGGGCATGGGAGCAGGCTCCTGAGGGTAGTCAAGTCAGTAAGATGGGAAGGGGGGGGCCTTCTAGTAAGGTGGAGAAGGTGGATCCTCAAACAGGCTCACATCTCACCCTCGAGCTCCCATCAGAAGGACTAGCAAACCTGTTTGGGGAAAGAATCACCAATGGAGTCCTGCAAGTTCCCATACATTAAGAGCAAACAAACATGGACTCACAATCAGAGACCACTGAGCACAAGAGCACTGAGACTTTCAAAGTACCGTATATAAACTATCAACAGCTATGCAGGAAATGTTTAAGGCAATAAAGGATGGAATGTAAGAAGATAAGCAAGATGTAGGAAATTACTGGGAAAGACAAGATTTGAAAAACGACCACGTGGAAATGAAACAAGTGGAAACTACAACTGTTGAAATAAACACCAATCAATGGACTAGTCAAAGAGAAGACCAGACACAGCAGAAAAGAGAATAAATGGAAGATAAATCTGAGAAAATTTTACAAAACACAGCAGAGATATGGAAATTAACAATATGAAAGTGAAATTAGGGGACACGTGTGAAAGTGAGAATGCGTATGATATATGAAGTTCCAGAGCGAGAAAATAGAAAGAACGGAGAAGAGACATTATTTCAACGTTCCTTCAATGCCTAGGTGAGTATTTAGAAAGTTCTGGTTTTATATATATATATGTGTATGTATACATATACCCACATATATACATATATGTGTATTATTTTATATATATATATATAAAGTACACACATGTGTGCATTTAATAACTTGAATAAGTTGAACTATACTTCGCAAAGTAGATACTTCCTATCATTCATTTATACATACACATCCCAGCACTGAAAGGGGTGACCTTAGTGTGTTTTATAGTTCACAAATAACAGAAATACCCCATTGAGAAGTTAAAGCCAATAACGAAAGAATAAAATACTCTTTTTTTATGACCATCCATTTTTTCACCCTAGTCGTAAATAAACATCAAACACGTTCCAATGTTCTTACGTGAAAGTTACCAAAGTTTACAGTTCTTGTTCTAATCAATATTCTACTGACTGTGCACCATACAAAGTGATTCAAGGCACGGTCTCATTCACCGTCAGCATAACCCTCAGAGAAGGCAGGATTCTCTTCTCATTTTACAAATACCACAACTGAGACACCAACAGGTGAAACAGGTTTTTCCAGAGTCACATAACATGTAAGTTTTGCTAAAGAATATTTTATTTTTATCATCGCTCTACCTCCAAGTGTTAGAAGTGAAGTAGGGCATCTAAGGGAAGAGAGTTCAAAGTCACCGCCGAATTTCAGGCAGCTTTATCTCAAAGCTGTAGGGACCCAGTGCTGCTTCCACCAGACCTAAAATTAGAATGACCCCATATACCCAAGTTTGTTTGGGATAGAGGCACTCCCCGTGTCACAGGGCTTTCAGTGTTAAAGATGGGAAAGTCTTACACAAACCATGATAAGTAAGTCGCCCTCCTGGAGATTTCCATCGTAGGCATGGAGGGGATGCTACAGGGTATGCGTTTCATCTCAAATATGCCTGATAATGGGTGAAGCAAACATCCTGTAGGACATTTACAAAGAAGATCCCAGGGAATCGATCTCAGGATTAGATAGCTTAAGTCATTAAGTCATTTCTCTTTGTGGTCAGGGACTTGAAGACATAAATTTGGCAAGGGGTCAACAGGCAGTCTCACGGTGGAAATGGAAATCAGTACAACCTCTGTGGATACAAATTTGGCAATATCTACAGAGATGTAAAATGCCGTTCCAGGTCTAGGATTTTCCCACAAAAATATATAAATGCTACTGGGTTCATTGTCATGGTTTGTGATAACAAGAAAAGTTAGTGAGGAGTACACTGTCACGGTTTGCAAAATTAATTTTTTAAACGTATCAAAAAGTCAATGTCCAGTAGTAAGGTGAAGGAACCTTACCAGGGACTGTGGAAGAACCCTCAGCTGTGCGTGTCTGTGTTGAAGTGTGAGGGAAGGCGCGGCTAGGGAGCCTGAAGTTCCCAAGTCAGGGTGTGTACTTCCAGGATGCAACCTGAGGTGGACCACGTGTAAAGGCATAGAGTGTTCATGAAAAAAGTTGCATCCAATTAAACAAAAAGAACAGGTAATGGCTTCAAATTTTCAGTAGAGTGTTACTTCCTAGGATATGTTTGCCCTACTAGAACATCCAAAACGGCCCAGTGTTCCACGTTTATGAGGTTTAGTTGTTACATTCTACTAAAAAAGTAGCTAAGGCTTTAAGGGTGTGTGTGTGTATGTGTGTGTGTGTGATTAAGGTAATGTTGACAAGTGCATAAACGTAGGCTCTGAATTCCAGGTCTGAGTACACAGTACTCAGGCTTCACACTCTCCAATGATAATGTTCTACTCTGGAGAATACACGTCACTCTCTACTCTTGAAGCAGGTTTTTAGATGAGTGTGAGGATAACAATGCCATTGGAAAGTAACAGGTTCAGTATGCAATGTCTCAATGCAGTGCACAAATCCGTGCCTGTTAAACTCATCAGTGGCACTCCACCTTTCAAGCAATGGCCACCTTAAAGAAGATGCAGCCTTTCCACAATCCTCATTGCTTCAAGACTAAAAGAGTTGTTTTCTGGTTTTTGTTTTTAATATGAAGTGTTATTGTCTGGTTTCTGTAAAGAAGAGATTTTTACCTTCTGAGAGGATGTCACATAATTGCAATGACTATCAATAATTATTCAAAGAAATTCATGATCATGTAGGGTTTTAGACCAATTCTACCGACGTGTGCTAAGGAATAATAACAGAATTCAATAGGTTATTGGTGCTCCATGTGTCAGAGGACAAAATACTGCCCTCTCAGCTGACAGGAGACATTTCTGGTTGTTACAACTGGGGGGGTAGAGTAGGTGTGGGCAGCAGCATCTAGTAGGCAGGGGTCATGGATACTGCTAAGCAACGTGCAACGCTCAGGACAGCCCCCTGCAAATGTCAACAGCACCCATGTTGATAAGCCCTGCATTTGGGAAAGAAATAGGTGGAAAAATCCCAACGGCCCCTGGCCTGGCTGCACACCTCCCCTGTGTGTAGCATCTGTATCTGGCCGTGGAATCTCCAATGTCCAATGATTTGGCGTTTCAGATAGACATCTGGAAATATTCCTCACCATGAAGCTAATTATTCATTACACAAGTGAAAAAATAAAATACAACTGTCTTATATATACAAGACAACAATCATGTCTTCCAGCCCAGGAAGAAGCTAAGTTTCACAGATAAATCCAGACTGCAGGGGACATATCTAGTTGACTCCAAATGGGATGCTGCTTCTAAAAGTTCACCCTAGTCAGGGTTTGAAGAGCAGAGAGGTCAACCAGCTGTGAATCTAACACAGTCAAAGCCTGTCAAAGGGCAAGTCCTTCAATCTCCCTCACACTCTGTTTTTTTTTGTAATATATATTTATTATTTTTTTGGCTGCATCAGGTCTTAGTTGTGGCACGCGGGATCTTTCGTTGTGGCACGGGGGCTCTTCTTTGCGGTGCGCGGGCTTCTCTCTAGTTGTGGCGCGTGGGCTTAGCTGACCCATGGCATGTGGGATCTTAGTTCCCTGACCAGGGATCAAACTGGCATCCCCTGCATTGCAAGACGGATTCTTAACCACTAGCCCACCAAGGAAGTCCCTCCCTCACACTCTTTTTTGTGTTGTCACGGTCCATTAACATGGGTACCTCCCTTCTCATCCAGACACACGGCCTGCATATCAGAGCCAGCCTCTCCCAGGGATTAGCAGCCGAGCTGGAGTTGGAAAATGGAAACAATAATCGCATTATTTGAAATCACTGGCATCAAAAATCCACCCTGGAATGTCCCCTGAGTCAATGTCAACCTTTACCGTGTCATGCCCAGAATTCACCTTTAGAATATGCATCTTTTAAAAAACATTAATGCCGGTAAGTTATCTCCCAGTACAAGGATTGAATGGACAATGCAATCGGCCTTCTGTTTTGAAAAGGAAAGCTCACGTGTCCCAAGACTCCGCAAATGCCTCTCGTAGAAGAATGGACAATGTAAGTCATTATGTGAGGAATTTAAGGTCAAAGATGTTAATCTGCTGAGAGCCTCTGTCTGTCTGACACCAAAATCTCCTGGACAGAAGCAAGAACATACCATACAACCACGAGAGTGTCATCTTACCAAAAAGAAAACGTTTCAGAAATGGTTGGCTAAAACCAACCAGTTCTGACCCAGAAAAAGGAGGTTTCCGAATCAAGTTATAAATAAAATTAATCCCTGAACTCATATGTTCTACTAGTTATGTAAATACACAAGAATGCTTTCCTTATTCCCGAGAAGCTGGATTCCTATAAAGGATGGAAAGATTCTGTCTGATCACTGGGATCTGAGCTGTAAGTGTATTAACTAGACCTCGTGTGAGTCACTCACCTCACACACGGTTACCTCATCTATTAATGACGGATTCACGCCATCCACCTGCTATGAAGCGAGTAATACCATTGAAACAGTTATGTGGCAGTTGGGATATTGAAAAGTTCTATAAAAATGTGACCAAAGATGGTATAACTGAATGAATTTATAAAATGCTGATTTCAAAGACACTTGTCCTTTTAGTCTATGGAGCTGTATAATACAGGGCTACAGAAGATATAGCATAGATTTTAAGATGTATTCACTTCAAGAAAGGATGATTGTGAAAAGACAGCCTATGGACTGGGAGAAAATATTTGCAAACGATGCAGCTGACAAACAGCTCATACAACTCAACATCAAAAAAAAAAAAACAACCAAACAACTCAATCGAAAAATGGGCCTAAGACCTAAATAGACATTTCTCTAAAGAAGACAGATGGACAAGGGGCACATGAAAAGATGCTCAACATCACTAATTATTAGAGACATGCAAATCAAAACTACAGTGAGGTATCACCTCACACCAGTCAGGATGGCCATCATCAAAAAATCTACAAACAACGAATGCTGGAGAGGGTGTGGAGAAAAGGGAACCCTCCTGCACTGTTGGTGGGAACGTAAATTGATACAACCACTATGGAGAACAGTACTGGATGTTCCTTAAAAAACTACAAATAGAGTTACCATATGATCTAGCAATCCCACTCTTGGGCATACATCCGGAAAAGACAAAAACCCTAATTTGAAAAGATACATGCACCCCAGTGTTCGCTGCAGCACTATTTACAATAGCCAAGACATGGAGGCAACCTAAATGTCCACTGACAGATGAATGGATAAAGAAGATGTGGTACATATATACAATGGAATATTAGTCAGCCATAAAAAAGAATGAAATACTGCCATGTTCAGCAACATGGATGGACCTAGAGATGATCATACTGAGTGAAGTAAGTCAGACAGAGAAAGACAAATATCATATGATATGACTTATATGTGGAATCTGAAAAATAATACAAATGAACTTATTTACAAAACAGAAACAGACTCACAGACATAGAAAAAAACCTTATGGTTACCAAAGGGGAAAGGGGGTGGGGGATGGATACATTAGGGATTTGGGATTAACAGATACACATCACTATATATTTATAAAATAGATAAACAACAAGGTCCTACTATGTAGCACAGAGAACTATATTCAGTACCTTGTAATAATGTATAATGGAAAAGAATCTGAAAAAGATACATATATATACACGCACATATATATAAATCACATACATACATATATAAACGAATCCCTTTGCTGTACACCTGAAACTAACACAACATTGTAAATTGACTCTACGTGAATGAAAAATGTTTCTTTTGAAATTATTGGTCTCAGTGTAGAAGGAAAGACAAAAGGCTCAAGATATCAGGGGTTAAGGATGAGCTAGGTGGAGAGACAAAGAATAATAGTCAACTAAAAGCCATGAAAAGATTATTCTACATGGTAGAAATCTGGGAAAGTATAGAAATTATTCAATATTATAAAAAAATAAAATCTATACAAACGGGGGGTACAGTGAATTTGGCCCTTTGCTATAAAAACCAAAATAAGATGTATAAGACTGGTTTCAATAAGGATTGTTAAAGTTTGAATACATGACTGTTACTTGGGGATTAATATTTCAGAAGAGACAAATTCAGTAATAATATTAGTATATTAGTTCATCCAATTTTACATCATTTTCAGATATAAAATTTAAGATGTATTATTAGTTTAATTTTACTTTCAACAGGAATATGATGACGGTTTATACATGTCTCAGAATTGCAGTCTTATTGTGTGGATACATTTTGACATAGCAATAGATTTAACAAAAATGGGCAAGATTTATACATTGAAAATGACAGATTTCCTCAAAATAATTAAGAAGATTCAAATAAACACAGCGCTAAAGCATGTTAATGAATTGGAAGGCTCAACAGTCTTAAAAGTTGTCAAATTATTTAGAGCCATCACCATTTTAATTAAAAATCCCCAAATCCCATTTCTTTGTTAAAAATAATGTACATTCTTTAAACCTATATGGTCTTACACAATTTTTGCTAAACTTATTTCCGATATTTTATCCTTTCGGTTGCTGTGATTAATAGTTTATTGTAAATTTCATTTTCCAATGGTTTTTTGTTGAATACAGAAATCAAAATGTGTGTGCCTCTTTCATCCTGAGATCTTGCTAAAATCACTTCGTGTTTCAGCTGTTTGTAAATGCCTCAGGAGTCTCTCTATAAACCAACACGTCATCTGCACGTAAAGCTGACTGCACTTATGTAATTCCCAACTGCATACAGGTAATTCTTTTTTTTTCTTTAACCTTACTGCCCTGGTGAAGTCCTCTGATTCACTGTCAGAGAGCAGTGGAGAGAGTGGATATCCCTGCCCTGTTCCAGATCTTAAGAGGAGAACAATGAATAGCCTATAATTATGTTTTTGTTGGTTACTCTCTTGAAAATGCTTAGTGTTCCAAAACGTAAGCTATGGGACAAATCAAATCTAACAAGCAAGTCTTAATGGTGTTGCTGTGATTGTGAACAACTGGGATTCTGCAGATTCCACCGCCCTCATCCCAACCAGCTAGCCTCTCTATGTTGACCCTAGAGCAAAAACTTAAGGAACCCCCAAAATGAGAGACGTGGTTTAACAAGATGGGGGAAGAGGTAGTGAGAAGCTAAAAATGAAGAGAAACACAGTCAACTCTGAGCTTTTGCCACAGATGTGTCCCACGACCTTCACGTACTCTAAGAGGATGACTTTATCACGGATACTCTCAATTTGAAAAAAAATCCACGTCACGCGTCAGTTCAGAAAGGCACTCACACACGACAGCTTAGCAATCACATACAAGTCTAATCAGCTCAACCTCAGGCTTCAAAAACATGACAGAAGTCCTCAAATCAGAACTCTTAGCAAGATGCCACCTGAAGAATTAACATCTAGCATTCCAAACACGTGACTGACAAGGTTAGATTGTTTGCCATCTGCCTTTGGAATGGAAAAAAAAAGAAAAAGGAAACACTTCCACAGTGAGGACTCAATCACTCTGACCTAAAAATGTGAAGAAAAGAAACCAATGGAAAGCTAGGAAAGCACCAGGCATGAGGATGAAATTACGTGCATTTGAGACTCATGAATCCGGCCCAGCAAAGGTCTTCTGAGAATACCAACTCCCTGACACAGGCAGCATTTCCTAGCTGCCTCTATATCCCCAAGGCTTTTCATTGGGTTAGATGGTAGTAGACACACAACAAAAAATGTTGATCCAAAGATTGACTATTACAGGAAAGAGGACAGGAGTTCAAAGAATCATGTCTGTGCCCTCCACTATTAATGGCAGGCAAAATTCAAACATCTGACCCCTCCCTGCTTTCCTACTTTCCCCTCTTGCCCAGCTCCACCTTTGCCCTTGTACCACACCTGTACTCTCAGATCCTGGATTATGCCAGCCCCTCTCTGACCCCGGGGTCTTTGTACATGCCAGTCTGTCTGCCACCAAGACCTTCCTGCCCTAATGACCCACCGCGATCCTTTAGTCTCCCTCTTTTTCTCATTATCAACGTGTGTCCTGTTCACCAGACCCCTGAAATGAGCCCCACCAGCACCGAATACTTATTAAAGTTTGTAATTATCCTTGTGGGTAATTAGTTGATTATTTTTCTAGAGTAGAGTAGAGTCTAAACTAGAGTAGAGTCTCTTAGCCTCCCTTGGCGCTACGGACCTTGGGAGTCAGATAGTTGTCACTTTTAAAAAAAAGTTTATTGAAGTACAGTTGATTTACAATGCTGTGTTAATTTCTGCTGTAGAGCAGAGATTTCATTGTACATATATATATATTCTTTTTTTATATTCTTTTCCATGATGCTTTATCATAGGATATTGACTATAATTCCCAGAGCTCTACAGTAGGACCCCGTTTATCCATCCTGTACATACTAGTTTGCATCTGCTAACCCCAAACTCCCAATCCTTCCCTCCCCCACTGCCATCCCCCTTGGCAACCACCAGTCTGTTCTCTATGTCTGTGAGTCTGTTTCTGTTTTGTAAGTTCATTTGTGTCATATTTTAGACTCCACATAGAAGTGATATCCTATGGCGTTTGTCTTTCTCTGTCTGACTTCCTTCACTTAGTATGATCATCTCTAGGTCCATCCACGTTGCTGCAAATGGCATTCTTTCATTCTTTTTTATGCGTGAGTAGTATTCCACTGTATATATGCACCACACCTTCTTTATGGGTTGGATCATTCTTTCTTGTGGGAACTGTCTGGTAGCTTGAAGGATGTGAAGAGGCATCTTTGGCTTCTACCCACTAGACGCCAGTAGTGAACTAGATGGCAATGCAAACTGTCTCAAGACATTGCCAAGCGTCCCCTGGGGGCAAAATCACCCCTGGTAATCTAAGGTACAAGCGACATTAAATTAGAAACTATGTCTGTTTTGTTCAACGTTCTATTCTCAGAGTGCAGCGCCACAGGGAACACATAGGAGGCGCTCATGACATTTTGGTGGGCAAAGGAATCAATCGGAAGTGACCGTGGGTTAATTTCAGATCTGGTTATAGCTGGTGGAATATTCTGGGACAGACAACTCACAGAAGCAAGTTTCATCAATTTTTACCAAAGTCTGCGCACTGAGTGGCTCTGAAGGATATACAAAAACGCACAAAAGCCTGGCTCGTCTCCTCCCATAACTTCTGTGGTTGCCACAATGATTCTGTTCCTCCTTCCGCTCTACCTGGTTCCTGATCACTCTCCCTGATGGCAGAACACATCTGCTCATTCCCTCGAGCACTCCATGCCATGAACCCATCACCAGGCATCCGCCTCTCAAAGGAGATGGGGGTAAGAAGTCCCCTGCCCACTGTGACATCATGCAGAACGACCGACATCATCATGTCTTGTGCAAAGCAAGTGCTCAATCAGTATCTGTAGCCCTGGATTGAACTGAATAAATCAGCAGTGCTTAGACTTCCACACGAAGGAAGTCAAGGATGCTGGAAAAATGATCAGGGGACCGTGGGATGCAGTCGATATGAAGGGAAGAGAGTTGTCTCTGCTTACTTGTTGGGAAGAAATTCCTGCTTCGTCAGACTCTCTGAGCTTTGTTTTTGTCACCTTTGAAGTCAGGTGAAGGCCTTCCACACCTCGTTCGCTGCGTGCTGGGCAAAATCTCTGTGAACGGCTCGTGCTTTGGTTTTATAAAAACAAAGCCAGGATCTTCAAGTAATCAGCTGTAATCATCTGGAAGGATGGAGTGTTAAAAAATACAGCATAATGTACAGATGCACATAAAAGTCAATGGGAGTTCAGTGGAGGGAGACCTATCTCTACCCAGGAGCAGCTGGCAAAGGCATCTTACAGAGGAGTTATCTGCCATCAGTCTTTTGTTTTTTTTTTTAATTTGCGTTCTTTGTCTTTTTTGTATTGTTGACTAGTAAGAGTGCTTTATTTATTTAAAATTTATTTATTTATTTTTTGGCTGCGTTGGGTCTTTGTTCCTGGGTGCGGGCTTTCTCTAGTTGCGGCGAGTGGGGGCTACTCTCCGTTGCTGTGCATGAGTTTCTCATTGCTGTGGCTTCTCTTGTTGCAGAGCACGGGCTCCAGGTGCGCAGGCTTCAGCAGTTGTGGCACGTGGGCTCAGCAGTTGTGGCTCGCGGGCTCTAGAGCGCAGCCTCAGTAGTTGTGGCACACTGGCTTAGTTGCTCTGCAGCATGTGGGATCTTCCTGGACCAGGGCTCGAACCCGTGTCTCCTGCCTTGGCAGGCGGATTCTTAACCACTGCGCCACCAGGAAGTCCTGCCATCAGTCTTAACGTGTGGGAACGAGATACTGGAAAGCAGGGAGGGGAATCAAGGTAGAGGAACATCAGCCAGACCACAGCGATGACAATATCCTGATTCATTTATCCATTCGTGCACTCCACACGTATTCATTAAGCAATTCATATGGACGAGGAACCACAAGTACGGTACTGAAGGAGAAAACAAAACCCTATTGCCTTGGAGTGTAGATTCTGGGGAGGACTGGCAGAGAGGACACACACATACAGTAAAGTGCTCGCTCTCAGAAAAGATGAACGCCTTCCTCCTGGTCCTACTCCACATCATCCCCATGACTGACATGTTTACACCTGACACAGACTAGAGACTGAGTGTATTTCAGAAGACAAGGGACTTGTAGGAGCCCCAGGCAGCAGGCAAATTGTGTCAACCAGCGGGGGCATTTGAAAGGAAGAGGGGCAGACAGCTAAGTGAGAAAAAAAGAAAAAGAAAAGCAAAGATCAGCAGAGCTTTTAAAAGGGAAGGCTGATGTGGCTGACACAGGGCCCTCATGTGACGTGTGCCACGGTAATCTTATTTTCACATCAAATATTCGGGGATGGATAGATAGATAGATAGATAGATATGATAGAGATGATGGATGGATGGATGGATGGATAGACACAAAGATAGATGACAGACAGATACATAGATAGATACCTAGATAGACAGATACATAGATAGATGGATAGATACAAAGATAGATAGACATGATGGATAGATGATAGATAGAGATGAGAGAGATGATGGATGGATGGATGGGTGGATAGATACATAGATGATAGACAGATACCTAGATACATAGATAGATGCATAGATAGATGGATAGATACAAAGATAGACATGACGGATAGATGATAGATAGATAGAGATGACAGAGATGATGGACGGATTGATAGATACACACAGACGTATGTATGCCTGTGTTTGCAGATGAGATCATATATACGCAAATATAGAATCCTGTATATACACATGTATACATATAGCATACATGTAAACATACATATATACATGCATATATGCATATACAGGATCATATATACGTGTATGTATATAGTGTTACTAGGTTACTTAACAAAGCCCTGTAACTCATGTGCTCATCTAAATTTACAGTACATGTATAAAGACTCATTCACGTGCAGAAAGGCTACTTATGAGACAGACAGGGCCAAGATATTCAACCAATTCTGTAAGTAAATACTTTGATCATCAGCAAGTCCCTCAGCTGACATCACGTAAGGGTCTGACTTGCTGTCTGAGGAAGCTGAAGACTTTCTGTTTGGGGAAATTATTAAGGTTTGAAAAGACAAGAGAGCACTTCCCGGAAGTATGCTAGGCTCAGCTCCAGGGGGTACGAGTCGGGTGTTCCGAGGCCCCTTCCTTTGGAGGCTTTCTGATACTAAACCCAAGGGAGTAGCTATTCATTGAGGCGAATGTTAAGGTTTACTTACTTTGGTGACACACATAAAATACTTATCGACACAAAACAAAGGAAAACAAAATGACATCGCGAAGCTCATGGGGTCGCCCGCTCTACGAGGTCGGGTGATTTGCCCGCTGTCTCCCTCTCTCCCTGGAGGACGCCGTGGACTCTAATGGATCCCTCCCTCCAGTTCCTGAGAGTTGGTACAGATTCCAACTTTCCCTCACACTTCTTCGAGGCTGAAAATCCAGCTTAGGGTAACTGGTATCCAAGATAAACGCTTCCCCCAAAAGGGTCAGGACGCTTAGGCGAAAATAAAAGTGGTTACACGTCATTCCGGATGGTCTGAGACTCAGGAAGCAGGGAGAGTTCACGAGCCCAACGTCACTGCCTGCAACGTCTGCCCAGCTGTCTTACAGTGGACAGAACCATCCGTGCCAGGTCTAACACTGCACTGATGCAGAATGAGAGCACCGTCACCAGGACGGACAGGTGGTCCGCCATCGGGACATAGGGCTTTCCTGCAGGATACAGTTACAGAAGGCCACCTGCTAAGTGCTTCTTCTCACTACAGCTCAACACCTGTGAAACTGGATTTCAAGACATGAAGGCTTAGGGGTGGGGGAGGGAAGGACTGGGAGTTTGAGGTTAGTAGGTGCAAACTAGTATATAGAGAACAAATACACCACAAGGTCCTACTGTAGAGCACAGGGAATGCTATTCGATATCCTGGGATAAACCATCATGGAAAAGAATATGAACAAGAATGTATATATGTGCAACTGAATCACCCTGCTGTAGAGCAGAAACTAACACAACATTGTGAATCAACTATACTTCAATAAAATAAATTTTTTTAAAAATGTGAACACTTAATACGTCACTATTTTATTTCAAAGTGTTATCGAATTTTCATTTTAAACATTAATACGTTACAGTCCAGCACTGCAGGGGAATCCACACTATCTCTGCAGGATGTGAACTGTCAGGGTGTTTCTACCCAAACCGTAAGGTTGGTCTACTACACTTATTCCAGAACTGTGTGCCTATCAGAAAACAATAGTTATGGACTGTATCTGTGTAAGGGGTGTGTGTGTGTGTGTGTGTGTGAGGGATGCCTTTGTGTCTGAGTGGAATGGGTGTAGGACCGCTCTGTGTACATGCACGTGGGAATGTGTGTACGTGTTTATGAGTGCTGTGTGTGTGTGTGTGTGTATATACATTCCTACTCACTTTAAAACCTATTCAGTGTTTTTCAGATACTACATAGATCTCCACTTTAGATTCCGAAACGTGTAGCATTTATCCTAAAATTCACTTCCTCCGCAAACTATTATAATTGCACATTTATTTTCTATGTATTCATAACCAGCTTAAATGCATTCTTGGAATCGCAAGTACCTACACATTTCTAGAAATACAGCGAAGAAACCTTAGGTTTCCAAATGAGTAAAGAGAACCTACTGCGTAGCTGTGAAAGCTGTTAGCTTTCTTTGTAATGTTCCGTAAAGGCTTCAGACAGTATTACATACGGAGAAATATATTGTTCGCTACATTCACAGGTGGGTCATCTCTAACTACATGTGCCCCTGAGCTAGCCTGGGAGGGTTACATCTGAGCGTATTCATCACGTGTCTGCTTCCTTCCTCCTCTTCTCTCTCACTTACATCCTGCAGGTGTTTCTGAGAAAAATACCCACAGGAATGCCTTCAGGACCTGGTTTTCTCCTGGGGATGTTCACACGATGAGACTAGTGTTAGGACAAGAAGAGAGAAAGAATGCACGGTTAAAGGGAGAGCGATGACAGACCATCTGGAGACACCCAGAGTTCCCATCACCCCTGGTTCTCTACCTATTTCCAGGGGGCATGCACTGTCATTGGTAGGTAGACAGTTGTGAGCCAACATGGCGGGCAAGGTACAAAAAACAACTTATACGGGGATGGAAGCGGGATCAATGACCCTCACGCACCGATCCAAACGGAACCAACGGATCTAGTGGGTGAATCGAAAAGGGTAGGCACGAAACACAACCGTTAGACATCTGTGCTTCCTGAGCTGGAGCAATAATGCACATGAGTGGGAACAGAAATTGGATTAACAAAACCAAATCACTTTAGAGCATTTAATCAACGTTAGTTTACAAATATCTGCAAGTGTCTACCTCCGTTTTACAGGAACTTAACTAATAGCCTCACATGTGTGCGTCTATCCATATACGGCTTAGAATATGGAATAAAATGTTTAAGCTGATGTGATTTAAGGAAGTCAAACCACAGCCAAAAACAGTGGCTTCAAAGAAGTCTTGCGTTAAGACTGTAGATTAGCGTGTTTTAAATAGACTAATGGCCTAAAGATCCTCTGTGCTCCCCTTAGTTATGCCCCCCCCCCACCCGGTGAAATCCCTGGCATCCACTGATCTTTTTACTCTCTTCATAGTTTTGCCTTTTCAGACTGGCTTCTTTTACTCAGTGAAGCTCGCTTCTTGTGAGCAAAGAATAATATCCCACTATGTGAATGTACCACAGTTTATTTACCCATTCACCTACTGAAGGACATCCTGGTTGCTTCAAAGTTTTGGCAATTACGAACAAGGCTGCTATAAGCATTGGTGGGTGGGTTTTTGTGTGGACCTAAGTTTTCAACTTATTTGAATAAAGGCGAGAGAGTGGCATGGACATATATACACTACCAAACGTAAATAGATAGCTAGTGGGAAGCAGCCGCATAGCACAGGGAGATCAGCTCGTGCTTTGTGTCCACCTAGAGGGGTGGGATAGGGAGGGTGGGAGGGAGACGCAAGAGGGAAGAGATATGGGAACATATGTATATGGATAGCTGATTCTCTTTGTTATACAGCAGAAACTAACACACCATTGTAAAGCAATGATACTCCAATAAATAATTTAAAACACAATGACTTTCGAATCCTCTTATTTTTAGCTTATCTGTGCCGTTTCGTTTCAGATGTGCCTTTTGTAAACATCATATAACTTGGCATTTTTAAAAGCCAGTTTGTGGAGAGACAGATAATGAAGCAAATATAGCAAAATATTAATCGTAGAATCTAGGTAGTATGTATATGAGTGTATACTGTATAATTCTTTCCATTTCTCTGTATGTCTGAAAAGCTTCATGAGAAATGTTGGGGGGAAAAAATGAAAAAACAAAAAAATTGAAATAAATAAATATTGTATGTGAACAGATGTAAGTGGGTCCAACACTCCTTGGTGCTTAGACAGTATCATCTCACCTGTCTTATTAAGTAAATTATTACTTTCTTAATCAACGCGAATGGGGAAATTACCATCTTGCTCTAACTGCCGTGGAATCCCAGAACCATCCCTTGGATATCCTTCCCAACAATGAAGCGGGAGCTTAATTTACAAAGTGAACTCCCGTGAAGACTCATCCCACACCTTTCTCCACAAGGAAATGTCATTACGTTGATGGGTGCCATGTCTATTTTTAAGCTTGCAAAACGTTCTACAAACACCGCCCAGACATTAGTCCTCAGAACTCAGGGAGGGAGACACATTACTTGGCACCTTTTGGAAATCAGCAAATACGACTTCTTACTGCAGCTACTGCATGATTTCCAGGCTCTGTGGCCTCTTTCTGCACATCTTATGTCCACCTGATCACTGACCACCAAGACGCAGGACCTGGTACCTCAGGTCCACCACCGGTGATCTAAAACCTTGAGGATGAAGATGCTTTGGGGGGAAAAGGAGGGAATTTAGAAGTTTTCACTTTTTTCATGCAGAATTGCAACAGCCCTAGAGGAACCTGGAACCTCATCCCGTAATCAAATTCATTACTAATTCCACAGCCAACTATCTAAATGTCCACCAGAAGTTGGAAAATAAAGACCGTTAATTGACATCTGTCAGGTCGGTTTTGCCCCAAATGAGTTATAAGATCATTTTCACGTTTTGAACGGGTTTTGATCTCAAATTGTGCACAAGGGACTCAGGAGGTATATATCTCCTGATCTCCAGGGGCCAGTCCTCAGAAAGCAGGCAAAGTAAGCACCCCAGAACATCCCATTTAGAAAAAGCGCTTTAGGTTAGGATCATCGAAGTTGGTTTAACACCTTGACAGCGGAAAGCCGTGCACACTGCATGGGATCTGTTATGATGGATATGAATAATTAATTAGGCCATATGAACTTTCTCCAGTCATGCTGTAAACATACACAGAGGTGGGAAGCAGCAGTGGTCAGGGGCACAGTTATCCCTGTCTCAACACTTCCTGCATCTGAGTCCCTGAACAGAACATAGGACCATTCTGAGCCTCAACTTCACCTCTGCAAAGGACAAGACACACGGAGCAGAGGACCCCAAACCACGGGTTAATCGTTCAAATAGACGGAAATGAGTGATCCCCAACTTCCCCAGGTTGTAAGTGTACCGAACACAGTAAGCCCTGGAGCAATGGTAGCTGATGTTGCTATTGTTGTTACAGTAATATTTTCATTACTCTCTGTGATTAAGTTTTTAGCAGCATCCAGAAAACTAGATGTGGAATCAGAAGACCAGGGCTTAAATAAATGCTGGAATGGGTGTGAAGAAAAGGGAACCTTTGTACACTGTGGGTGGGAATGTAAATCGGTGCAGCCACTATGGAGAACAGTATGGAGGGTCCTTAAAAGTCTAAAAATAGAGCTGCCACATGATCCAGCAATCCCACTCCTGGGTGTATATCCAGAAAAGATGAAAACGCTAATTCGAAAAGATACATGCGCCACAATGTTCACAGCAGCACTCTTTACAACAGCCAAGACATGGAAGCAACTTAAGTGTCCACTGACAGATGAATGGATAAAGAAGATGTGGTACATACATGCGATGGAATATTACTCAGCCATAAAAAAGGAACGAATTAATGCCATTTGCAGCAACATGGATGGACCTAGAGATTATCATACTGAGTGAAGTAAGTCCTAAAGAGAAAGACAAATACCATGTGATATCACTTATATGTGGAATCTATAAAAAGGATACAGATGAACTTATTTACAAAACAGAAGCAGACTCACAGACATGGAAAACAAACTCACGGTCAGCAAAGAGATAAATCAGGAGTATGGGATTAACAGATACACACCACTAAAACAGATAAACAATAAGGATTTACTGTATACCACAGGGAACTATATTCAATGTCTTGTAATAATCTATAATGGAATAGAGCCTTAAAAAAATATAATATAACTGAATCACTATGCTATACACCTGAAACTAAAACAACACTGTAAATCAACTATACTTCAATTAAAAAAAAAAAAGAAGAAGACCAGGGTTTTACATCCCATCACATCTCGTTTCCATGCTGCCCACTGGGAAATCGATTTCCCTAAGACCATCTCCTCCTATGTCAGCACCAACGGACTCAAAAGAGCCTTGTTTACTTGCCCTGAAAGTCAGTTCATCGGGGCCCCGATTCCTTCGAGAGACGGTGACAAGCAACGGGAACAGAAAACGCGTTTCCTGGCGTTTCTGAGGACGTGCGAAACATCCAATCTTCAGGCAGAACTTTCATTTCTCTTTAAGACAAACTGGAAATTAGAACACCTTGAAAGGAAGGAGTTTATCTAAGGCTGGGCTTGCTTGGTTACTATTTTTGGCCATATACTCAAGTCACTCCTTCAAAGTGAGGCTGTCTCTCGTTTCTGTCAAGGGATCTGCTCAAACACTGGAAGCTTTTTTGATTTTTTTTTTCGTTTTATTGGAGTACAGTCGATTAACAATGTTGCATTAGTTTCAGGTGGACAGCAAGGTGATTCGGTGATCCACAGACATGTAGCCATTCTTTTTCTCATAGAGGCTTTTTGGATCTTCTCACTGTCTAAAACATGGAGCCGCTCTGGCGACTGCCCAGGGCCAGAGGCACTGCTTCCCTAACCAGAGGCTATGGCGACAGATCAAAGAATCGCCGCTGAAAACACGTGCAGACGCCCAGAAGAAACTGAAGAATTCCTGGAAGTCACTGTGGCTCGGACGACCTAAATTCTGAAGTGTGGATTTACCGTTTACCCTCTCCTGACTCACACAGGGGCCCACGGGTCTAAGGACAAGTCAGTGATAGGCCTGAACTCAACGCAAAGCATCTTTACGGTGAGCTTGAATTCGACACAAAGAATCTATTAGACTTCGATACATCTGAGCCTCACTCCACCACAGCAAGCACTTCTGGCTTCACTGGAGACGTGCACTGGTTACCTCCTGGCCACCTGGCTTTTTTCAGCCATTCTTGTGGTAACCGAGGCTGCCCAGGCTTCAGCCAGCTTTCTGGAGCTGCAAGTTCAGCTCGCACCTGCAAACCTGTCTCTCTCTTCACGCCCTGAGGTTTCTCTGATGACTCCCAGGGAACCCCTGTGGAAACCTACTTCCACTGCCCAACAGGCTTGGGGGAGATCACCCCCAGTGGACTCACGAGAGAGGAAAGTTGTTGAGGAAACGGTCACTCCATTTTTCCCCTGGGAAGGTCCTTCAGGCCGCTGGGTCCCTCATTGCTACGCTTGACATGTTATTCACAATGAACTCGTACAACATTTTCCCCTAGGCTTCTGCTTTTAGGGGAACCTGGGCTAAGAACATACTCTTCAAGTCAGCATTTTCTGTATTGCCATGAAAATAAAAAATCAAGAAGGACTGGATTTCCGAAGTGACAGCCACGTAGCCACGTCAAACACCCAAGTCTCATTTTGAATTGAACTTCCAGGCAAATCCAGTTTTCACTAAAATGTAAGTGTCCGTTCACTTCTTGTGGAACCTGCACTGGGAGTCATTGTTTCACAAAAAGATTGTTAGCGCGTGCGTGCAAAATAGGATTCCGCTCCTGGTTATATATCCAAAAAAACCAAAAACACTAACTCGAAAAGAAACATGCATCCCAATGTTCATAGCAGCAGTAGTTCCAATAGCCAAGACATGGAAACAACCTAAATGTCCATTGACAGATGAATGGATAAAGAAATGTGGTGCATATATACAGTGGAATATTACTCAGCCATAAAAAGGAACGAAATAATGCCATTTGCAGCAACATGGATGGACCTAGAGATGATCATACTGAGTGAAGTAAGCCAGATGGAGAAAGACAAATACCGCATGATATCACTTATCTGTGGTATCTAAAAAATACAATAAACTAGTGCATACAATGAAAAAGAAGCAGACTCACAGAGATGGAGAAAAACGAGTAGTTACCCGTGGGGAGAGGAAAGGAGGGAGGGGCCAGATAGCGGCAGGGAGAAAAAAATAGTTATTATGGGATTATATGAAATCATGCGTGAAACCTCTGAAAACTGTAAAGCACTCTAGAATTTAAAGAATCTTTAATTCAATTAAAAAGAAACAGAAAAAATAAATTAAAACAAAAGAGCAGAGGAAACATAATGCTTAGATGGAGAAATCCCTTTTCCAGACCATCCGAGGTACTGACTGCAGAATTTCGTGTGTGTGTGTTTATTGCGTGGTACTCCCTTCCCTTCTCAACTCTCAGGTTTTGGCCAAAATTGTTCTTCCTCTAGGAAGCCCTGCAGGCTGTCTCCAAGATCAGCTCAGATGTGGCTACTAGCTGCTCCCAAGCAGATCGTTGTTTTAAAAGCAGCATGAGACCAACCTCGTTTTAAACTAGTATTTATTTGTCTCTCTTCCCTTCTATCAAGAACTCTAACACCCGATGCAACACACTGACAATGTTATAGACCTTCTAAAATCAAGTTAACACCTGGCTGCATACTGTACGTGTGGCCCAAAGCACTGACTCACATAAAAGATGGGCGTTATGTAAGGGTGAAGCCAACAGAAGGAAAGCAAGAAGTACATAGAGGATGGGGTTAGACAGGACACGACCCAACTTTCGCAATGATGGGAAGTATCAACAGGTTTTCCTGTATTAGTTGTCTGGCTAATCCGAATGAACAAAAAGAAGGTAGGAAGTGATTCATCGATTCATTCTTAAGTCTCCTGATCTCTAACTTTTGGGCCCATCAATTATAAACCCAGACTCTCGATAGTGGCAAACATCAGATGTGCGTTGATGACACGGGCGCTTTGGGTTTATTCTCTAAGCAGTCTGGGTGAAAAATGATGCCAAAACCGCCCCCCCCCCAAGCAAAAAAGAGGTAGAGTGTACCAACACCGTAGCTAAATCTACTGTCTATTTCTCTTTTGAAAGGAATGTTCTATTTTGTGACTGTGAACCTTTTCCGGATCCGTTGGTAACAGGTCTCCTAAAGAGACTAGCAACACCCCAAAGGGAAGGTTTCAGAACCAAGCCAGGTAAGATCCCAGCACCCGCTGATGGGTAGACGTGTCCTGGGTCTGGCCACTCAAGCAGCAGAGAAAACACTTTTCTGAAGCAGAAAAGGAAAACTCCCAGGTTCCACTCCACCACATGCAGGGCTGTGGATGTCTATACTCTCTTCGGCCAAGCCACATGGAAAGGGAAACGTGCGGCCCCAAGGAGGAGACCACGAGCCACTGGGGAATGACAGCAACATCTCTATTAGCAGACAGGTGTGTTGCTGAGATGGATGGCACTGCCAGAAGCTTCGCTTACAGGTGAAGAGCAAATCTCGGGTTAGAGGGAGCTGGAAGGATGCAGTGTGGACAACAGTTTCCAGAGTGCCCTGGCATGGAAAGGCATCCGCAGCGCTCTCCCCTGCCGGCCGAGGTCCCTCTGCCCTCACACCCCCCACGCAAGAGAATCCTGCCCACCAACAGTGAAGGCTCACAAGGAAGGATGCTGGGGACCCTCGCATGTGTACAGCTGAGCTATCAGAGCCCTGGGAGTCTGTGAGTCCCCCATAACTGGGCTCCCACCTTACTAGCAGGTACCTCCGGCAGGTTGGTACTTCCTAATGTGCTGCTCTAGACACAGGGAACCTTCATTCCTGAAATACATTTAACTGTAGAACCCTGAAGTAGCGAAGCAGCAGTGAAAAGCATCATCTTCAAAGCCCGGGTTCTACAGAGGTAAGAAGAGTCAGAAGTAGCAGTCTCACTACGAGAAGCACATCTGGGCAAAAATGGTGGCAAGAAAGAATGAAAGAAATGCTGATCTCGGTCTTGGAGGTGCTCCTAATGTCTAGCAAAGAGAAAGAGGTTGCGTGTGCCTTTGGGAGTCATGGTTCCCAAATCTTCGAGGGTCTCCTGTTGGGTGTAATTCTGAATAAAGACGTTGCAGGGATTGGGAATGGAAGTGAAAGGGAAAGTGGGAGCGGAAATACAGGTTTCCTCCACTCTCTAAAAGTAGAGCTCGCCTATGGAACCTTCCAGAAGCCGAAACGGCATAAAGCCAAGAAGCAAGGTCCTCAGGACACACCTTGCTCAGGGATGCACACGAGAAACCGAAGTAAAGCACAGACGTTCACAGACACAGTTCAAGGTTACGGCGGCCAGATGCTGGGATACAGAGACGCTGAGTGTGTTCCCGGGGAAAGTGCTCGGCGGCGCCCCCTGGCTGCTGGGGAGCACGCTGCCTCTTTGCGCACGCTGAATGCCATTTTTGCTTTTCGCCCTTTCTCTTCAAAAATGAAAATCCTCCTCGAATTTCTTTAGGTTAGTGAAAACAGGTTCTGGTGTAGGTCTTCCGTAAAAACACGGTGGTGTAAAGTGAACTTTCAAAAGCGGGGAGGCGGGCTGGTCCCTGTACTTATTCCACTTAACAAAGCCAAGCACCTCACGATACCCAAGAGACGGGTAAAGCCCTAAAAAGGTCGAGATGCACATCCCGGGGCCATTCCCAACTGTTATTTTGTGATTTACAAAGTGCTGTTGATTTCCTCATGCGGCTGTGTTGCAGGGAAAGAAAAAATATCTGAAAGCGCACTCAAGTCCAAGACACCCCTCACCTAATGTATGCCATTAGATCTGGAATTCATCATAGATAAAATATCATGTGCTGGGGACCTGTAGAACTCTGACCACATCTAAACTATGACACAAATGAACTTACTGTATGAAACAGACTCAGAGACAGGGAACAGACTTGTGGTTGACAAGGGGGAGGGGGGTGGAGGACAGATGCAGTGGGAGTTTGGGGTTAGCAGATGCAAACTGTTGCAAATAGGATGGATAAGCAACAAGGTCCTACTGTACAGCACAGGGTGCTATATTCAATATCCTATGATAAACCATAATGGACGAGAAAAAAATATACATATATAAAAAATTTTCGTTTCCAGATTATTTCCTAAAACCTGCTCTAGATAAATAACACAATACTGGATTATAACCCCAGTATAAAATAAATATTCATTGGGTCCACCTTTGCAAAAGTAAATGATTGAATAAATAAATGGGGGAAAACGGACACATCTCTCAGGCAGCAGAACTTCAAATGATTTAGCTCATGTGAAGATACTCTGTCCTCGAGGAGAGAGAGCATTAAGTCCCATTCCTGAAGTGTGGAGCGCACACTACCGCCTTCTTTCCAAAGAGGACAGCAGGCGAAGGGGGAAAAGTCCCTTCGTAGTAGAGAACCTGAGGAACATGACCTCAGCCAGGTGATCAAGGTCACACCATCAGTGATAAGTCGCGTTGAGGACAGTATACCCCTTTGATGCGATGTGACCAGAAGGGCAGTGCACCTCTGTGGGCTTCCTCTGCAGACCCACAGCCCCAGTCTAAGCATGAGGAAAACATCACACAAACCCTGATGGAAGGACATGGTACAGGATACCCGATCGGTCCTCCTCGAAACTGTCAAGGTCACAAAAGACAAGCAAAGGAGAGACTGTCACAGCCGAGAGCTGTCTAAGGAGCTATAAAGGCTAAATGTATTATGGGATCCTTGAACAGAACCACATAAACGATGAAAACTGAAGCAACCTGAAAAAATGTGTGAACTTCACTCAGTAACACTGTATAAACACAGATTCCTTAGTTGTACCAAATGTACCTTAGTACTAGAAGATGTTAATAATAAGGGAGTCCAGGGTGGTATATGGAAACTCTGTGTGTCCACAACAACTTTGTAAATCTAAAACTAGAATTAAAAGTTTAGTTTAAAAACAATTTTTGACAATATTTTCTCAGGAGTGTAATTCTTTCATAATTTGTTTTCTCAGGAAAGTAATTCACATACCTAAAAACTGAAAAGAAATATATTTCAATTTTATATTTCAATTTATATATAACATTTCTTTAAATTTTAAACTTGAATATTTTAGTAGAAAAGAAGAATCTAAAAATAGAAAGTAGTGGAAAAAAGTATTTATAAAGGAAATCGGCAGTTCAGGTTTTTAAACTTACTAAGTATTACAGGAAAAAAAACCTAGAGGAATTTACAACTTTGCAATAAATCCCAAATTCTGAAAGAATAAAAAAGACCCACATTTATAGCATCTAGCATCATCAGGGTCCTTTTGAACACCCTGGCTCTGACCAGGTCACTAAGGGTTACTTAATTCAGGTTGGGACATGCTTGGTTCTCAAAAAATACCTATGATACGACTTACAGATAGACTTGAAGACTCCCCTCAGATCTGAGCTATTGCAGATTTTCACAGAATTAGAGCTGCTTCTCTTAAACCTATGAATGTTTAGGTGGTCAGCACTTTCATATTCCCTCGGTTTCTTCTCCCCTGTTTCACAATCTAAAGCTTCAGAGACTTTATTTTGTTTTGTTTTTGTTTTTTCGGTTCGCGGGCCTCTCACTGTTGTGGCCTCTCCCGTTGCGGAGCACAGGCTCCGGACGCGCAGGCTCAGAGGCCATTGCTCATGCGCCCAGCCGCTCCGCAGCATGTGGGATCTTCCCGGACTGGGGCACGAACCCGTGTCCCCTGCATCGGCAGGAGGACTCTCAAACACTGCGCCACCAGGGAAGCCCAAGCTTCAGAGACTTTAAACTGCTTTTGACAAGAAGCCTGTAGTATCAGCAGGATATGCGTCGCTTTTGTTTATTTATTGAATATACATTTACTGATGGAATTAATTATTGAGACAAATCCCAACGCTCAGCTCTTGTTTATAACCTGAGGCAAAAGCATCCTGTTGACCCGTTCCCACCTGGGTCATTACCAGATGCTGCTGACTTAAGTTAAGCCACATCCTCCCATGTTCCCTGACATACGCCATCGGTGTTACAACCACGTTAAACCTCTAATGTAATGGAAAGCTCTTAACAAGAGCTAGCCTCTGTAAAATCTCTTCCTATCCGATTTGGCAATCTCGCAATCTCTCTCTCTCACACACACACACCCACACACACACACACACTCCAAAATCTGATGACCTGAACTACTGAAGTTGAATTCTTCTGTTCGTTATTGACTTTTCTGGTTTGTTACTGTAGTGTCAGGGAAACGAAATATCAAATCACAGAATATTTTCCTTCATACATACAATTACTAAAATGAAGATACTTGGTACGGTTGTCAGTGCTGACTGCAGATGGACAACGTATTGGTGAATCTGTGAATTACTTTATCCTACAGGAAGTTCAGTAAACATCCTGCCCACGTTCTAAATGTCTGCCTTCTCAGAAAGCACCACCTTCATCTTGCAAACCACACAAACCCTGCTGACAAACTGCTACATGACATGTTCTCTCCTTCATTCCATCCAGAAAAACAATCCCTAACAGAAATACACACCAGTCACCATGTCTACAACTGCTGCCATCTACAACCTAGCTGTGAAGATCAACCCATTTTCTAAAGTGGGTCTTCATCTCTAAGTGGCTTCCGGGAAGAAAAAAAAAATTGAGGGATAAGGACCCTGTGATGAAAGAGTGTGCTCTTTTATGAGCGAGCGGCGGAGAGGACCGTTTAATAATTCAGCAACAGGTACTCCAGGACACGCTCATTACTAGGAGTGGAGGTGGGGCTGGGAGCAAAAGGGATGAATTTCACATGGTTGCAGCAGTACAAAGGAGAACAAAATCATCCCACGCCGGGTCTTGAAAATAGAGGCTGTGGCACGTGTCCTTTTCTTTTGATAAAAAGCTGGAAAGGGAATCTGCGTTCAGTGCGTGCATTTCTCTAACAAAGCTTATGGAACGCCTGTGCTATTTCAGGTGAAGCTGGGCGAAAACACGCCTATGTTTTCAGGGGCTTTGAGTCTCCTTGGACAAAAAGACAAGTCAACCCAAGACCTAGCATCCCAGTGATCGAGTGGGAGCTGGAACAGTGAATACTAGAAAGAAGGATTCAAGAATAGGGACGTGCAGAGACCCAAAAAAAGCACAGAGATGGATGGTCCCCGTAGCGAGAGAAATGCCTGGAGAAGTGGGGAGGCTAGGAGGCCAAGGAAGGCATTTTGGAATTCGTCAGAACGTTTCCAGGCAACACTCAGAATCGCCCCGGCATCAGGCACGTCTGACCACGCGACCTCCCCGCCCCAAGGCATGCCACCTGCGTGAGATGTCCAGTGGCTTCCTGTAAGCTGTTAGGATGTAGAACAGGGTCTACAGTAGGGTGGTCCCACCATCCCGTACAGTTTTACCTTGTCTGTTTGCTCGTTGAGTTAGGGTTATTCTTACACAAGTAATAAAGAAGTTGATAAACACTATGAAAGAACAGAAGTTGGATTCACACACTCACTCTCATTCAACAAATATTTATCAAGCCTTACTAAAGGCCAAGTTATCCAGATTCTGGGGCTGTGAGTTCTACAATTAGCACACTTCATGGTTCTAGCTGTGTGTGTGTTTAAACATTATAACGGTGGTTTAATGGACTAAATGCATTTGTTTCTTAGTACCTTTTGATGTAATTGTGTGGCGCTGGCTTTTCCACATAACAACATCATGACTTTTCTGTTATTCTACGAGGACATTTCTACCCCAACAACTGCACTAACGTATCGGTTTAACAGCATCAGTCAGTCACTCTGAGAGGCTCACCTGCATTCCATACCTTCCAATCCTACCCCTTCCTGAAAGTGCGCCATTGGCCACAATGTGGATGGGCCTAGAGGGTATCAGGCTTAGTGAAATAAGTCAGAGAAAGCAAATACTCTGTTATCATTTCTATGTGGAATCTAAAAAATAAAACAAACAAAGGTATGTGTCAAAACAGAAAAAGACTCACAGAGAACAAATTAGTGGTTACCAGTAGGCAGGGGGAAGGGAAGGGAGTAAGATAGGTGTAGGGGACTAAGAGATACAAACTACTCTGTATAAAATAGATACAAAAATGGATTATAGGGCTTCCCCGGTGGCGCAGTGGTTGAGAGTCCGCCTGCCGATGCAGGGGACACGGGTTCATGCCCCGGTCCGGGAAGATCCCACGTGCCGTGGAGCGGCTGGGCCCGTGAGCCATGGCCGCTCAGCCTGCGCGTCCGGAGCCTGTGCTCCGCAATGGGAGAGGCCACAGCAGTGAGAGGCCCCCGTACCACAAAAAAAAAAAAAAAAAAAAGAATGGATTATACAACATAGGGAATCTAGTCAATATTTTCTAATAATTTAAATGGAAAGTAAACTACAAAAGTATTGAGTCATTAAATTGTACACCTGGAAATAATGTAATATTGTAACTCAACTCTACGCCAATATAAATAATTAAATAAATACATAAGTAACCGATACGAAAAGAAGAATCCTAGCCTTTCCCCTCCCCTACCTGCCTCGAGTCTGCCCACATCTTGGTTAGGTTTCCTGATCCATCCTTCTGGACGGCTCTCAAAGCATCACCTGTTGCTGGTTCCATCCAGCTCCTGCCTCCCCGGCACCTGAGTAGGAGGGTGCGGCTGGAGAAAGACCTCATCTCAAGGCACGTTCCGGAGCCTGTCACCGTGCGCTCCATCAACCCATCTCCTAGAGGACTATTCTACACCCTCTTCGCCAGCTCCTCCGCAGCCTCAGTCTCCGCTGAAGCTCTGAGAAAGCAGAAGCAGTCAGAAGAACATCGCTCCAATCTCCTGCCAGCCCAGCCTCCTGCATCTCGGCCAAGCGGCCCCTCCCCTCCCAGGCATGCGCAGAAAGCTGCCTTCTTTCCGAGCGCCCCACTCCGTGGGAGCACGCAACCCATCGAACTCAGTGACGTCACCCTGCAGTGGTCTCTTTCATCCTGTATCCTAACCTCCTCTCTTGACTCGATCACACAAACGTGCTCTAGCCTCTTCCACCTTTGAAAATCTCCCCTCCTCCAACCCACCTTCCCTACAGCTACTGATGGGCCCATCTCTCTGCTGCCATTTACGGCACAATCGCTTGAACGGATTGCTTTCAGTTTCTGTTCTCTATTCTTTGCTCACCCCTTCAAGGACACTTTAGCCCTGACAAATCGATGACATAGCGCCTGCCAGGTCACCACGACCTCCAAGCAACAGGCTCAGTGGTCAGTCATTCCTGCCCCTCAAACCATTATACTCATCAGCAACACTCAGCACAGTCAATCCTTTTTTTTTCCCCCTAAAACACCGCAGGCATCGCATCCTCGCATGCCTGCAGAACCTCCCCAGAGGAGGGGCGCGAGGTCTGAGCACCTGACGTGCGTGGACACGGCACACCCCACACCGAAGCAGAAGCTTGAAGGATGCTTGCACGTTTCCCCTCTGCCACAGGGGCAGTTTCCTGGATTTGGGCGGTTCCCCCAGCTCGGATTCTGGAATGAAGACAAGGTGCAATGGGGGGAGGGCTGACACCAACCCATCGCTGGGGTGGCATCAACAGAAAGGAAATAAACCACCCATACTGCAAATAACTGGGCTGTTGGTTTGGGGTTAGTGCAGTTGGACTCCATGTGTCTCTTTCTCTTTCCCTCTCTCCCCCTTCCTCTTCTTCCTTTCTTCTCTTCCTCTTTCCTTTTCTTTGGCCACACTTGCTTCTCTAAACTCATTTCTCTTGAAAATATGATTCGGCCTCGTAACGTTAAATCCCACCTACTTTCTGACGTCTCCTCAATGAGCATCTCCAGCCTATGCCTCCTGCTTCCCGTCCACACTCCTACAGCCAGGTACCAATCAGACACCTCTTGTGGTTGTCCTTAATTTGCACACAGTCAGTCCCCTTATTTCTACACTGCTCCTCCTACGATGTCCCTGCCCTTAGGAAATGCCAACCCCATCCTTTCAGATACTCTGGACAGAGGACCTAGCGTCAGCCTTGAGTTGTCTCTCATTTCACATCCACCATCAGTCTCTTGGTTCTGCCTTGGAAACGCTCCCAGAATCCGAGCACTTCACCTGGCAGCTCCCTACACCTCCATCATCTCTTGACTGCATTATGACAAGGTCCACCTAAGTGGTCTCCCGACGTGTGCCCACACCTCCTGAGAGCTCATTTTCCAACCAGAACTCACAGAGCTCCAAGAAAAATGGAAGTCATAGCTTGTCCCTCCTGTGCTCAGAGATCGGCCGAGGCTTCCCATCCGCACCACTGGAAAACTAAAGCCCTTTCAATGGCTTGCACGGTCGTGCACGGTCTGACGGCAGGCGTCTGTCTACTGTCATCTCCACTGCCCCGCCTTCATCCTGCAGCTCCAGCCACATGGTCCCCGCGATAGTCCTTGAACACATCATGGTCGGCACCTCTTCAGGGACTGTGCACATGCTGTTCCCTACTTCCAGCAAGCTCTTCCCTCACTTCCTTCAGACCTCTCGGGCTGGCTTCCGCCAACCTCTGCGCTTAAAGCAACAACGCGTCAGCCCATTCGTGTCATGCCGCCTCCTTTAATCTGCATTATTTTCCTCCACAGCATGAATCGCTATTGAAAACACTAGATATTCTTTTCTTTATTCATTTAAATTCCCTAAAGGGGAAAGACACTGTCCACTGTAGTCTACTATTTTACTGTCTAGGAAAGTGCCACGCTCATAGTAGGTGCTCAATAAATACTTGGTGAATGATTAACTGAACGTCTATGCTTAGGAATAAAGTAGCTCACAGACGGAAGATATAGGAAGATAGGGATCTTAATCATACTCAGTGTCTACTTGGATAATTATATATTTATACACGTTAGGTCTCGATGAAAATATCAACAGAAATGTTGTACTCAGTGAAGTGAGCTGGTGGATATGAAAATGTTTGAGTCAATACTTGGTGTTGAATTACTGATTTTTTTTTTTTTTTTTAGTGCGAGACAGCCATATGAGAAAAACATAAATTCAGAGATATTTTCACAAGAAATACAAGAGTCAGGTAAGAATTAAGGAGAAAAAAATCAGGCCACACACATTCAACCTGAGTGTTGGGAACACATAAGGGAGTGGTGGGGAGTGTGGCTATGTGGCAAAGGGAACGCTGCCTCTGAAGGAAACACTCCCTCCTCATCCCCAGTCAACCACTGGCCCAGAGTTGCCAAACCTTACATAGTTTCGACACATGTCGTAAAGGTGGATTTTTTTTTTTTTTTGGCAAAAATTTTCAGCATCTACACATGGCCAGAAATTTTAATTCTGTACACTGCTTTTTCAGGGCTTGCAAAGTTATGAAAATGTGACCTCTGTAAGATACGATCAAGGCACCGTTATACAGATCTGCCTCAACTTATGATGGGGTTACATCCCAATCAACCCACTGTAAGCTGAAAACGTCAGAAGTCGAAAATGCATTGAATACACCTAAGCTGCCCGACATCATAGCTTAGACCAGCCTACCTTAAATGCGTCCACAACACCACATGAGCCTACATTTGGGAAAATCAACCAACACAGAGCCCACTTTACAAGAAAGTGTTCACTATCTCATGTAATTCATGGCATACTGTGCTGAAAGTGGAAAACCGGATGCTTGGATGGGTCTAGAAGGGTTGTCAGTGTATCTCTTGTTTACCCTCATGACCACATGGCTCACAGCTCACCACCAATGCCCAGCAACGCGAGAGAGCACCAGACCGCATAGTGATAGTCTGGGAAAACCCAACATGCAAACTGTGATTTCTACTGAATGCGGATCACTTTCACACTATCAGAAAGTCCAAAATTTTTTTTGCAAACTATGGTTTCTACTGAATAAGGATCGCTTTCACACCACCAGAAACTCCAAAATTTTTTGCATGTTCAACCATTGTCACATCGGGACCGTCTGTATTTATGTTACCGTTGGTAGTGCTTGCATATGTACTATGAGGAGAGCGACACTCCAGAAACAGCCCTAAGGGAAGAGGAGAGCAGTTAATTAATCCCCAGGAAAAAAAAATATATATATGCATTGTATCCTGTTACTGATTTGCAAAGTTGCTACCTAAGCTTCCCTATACAGAACAGAGGCAGGAATCAACATCTAGAGTACAAACGGGCATCTCCGAGCAGGGCAGAGAAAGGCCAGTCCACAAAAAGATGGGCACTTTGAATGCAAACACTGTTTTAGTTGCCTTCACTCACCCAGCCCCCAGCACAATGCCTGGCACTTACTTGGAGCACAAGAAAACAATCTGAGAGTCAGTTGAGTGAAAGAACAGTATGGGAGCAGGTGAGTTCCTTAGTAGCGCAGTCATCGTAAGGCTCATCGTTGCTAATAAAATTAGTAACTTCTGGCAGATGCAAACTAGTATATATACGATGGATAAACGACAAGAACCTACTGCATAGCACAGGGAAGTATATGCAATATCCTGTGATAAACCATCATGGACAAGAATATGAAAAAGAATGTATATATATGCATAACTGAGTCACTTGGCTGTACAGCAAAATTAACACAACACTGGAAATCAACTATACTTCAATCAAATTTTTAAAAAAATTAGTAACGGCTGGCATTAATTAAAAACCTCCCATGAGTCAGGCGCTGTGCTACGAATTTGCACACATTATCTCAGGAATCCTTACAAAAGCCCTGTGAGGTAGGCACAATTTTTAGCTTCCCTTTACCATCAGATAACTGAGGTTTTCAGAAGGCATCTCACCTGCTGAATGCCGGGCCTCAGGAGAGCAAGGGTATTCAAAATCGGACTCCCTCACTGCATTTCCCCTGCACATTTTCTTTTTTTTTTTTTTGGCTGCGTCGGGTCTTAGTTGTGGCAGGTGGAATCTAAGTTGTGGTGCGTGGGCTTCTCTCTAGCTGTGGCGTGCGGGCTCCAGAGTGTGTGGGCTCTGTAGTTTGCGGCACGCGGGCTCTCCAGTTGAGGCGTGCAGGCTCAGTAGTTGCGGCGCGCGGGCTTAGTTGCCCCGCGGCACGTGGAATCTTAGTTCCCCTGACCAGGGATCGAACCCACGTCCCCTGCATTGGAAGGCGGATTCTTTACCACTGGACCACTAGGGAAGTCCCTCTTTATTCTATGTCAAGTGGGACGCTGGTGAGCTTATTGATCAGATTTGGGGGCACAGATCACGTTGGGAAGGGCGGTGAGCGCTTGTACGAAAGCAAAGAAGAAGAAAGAAAACAAGTACAAGGCAGGCATGAGAATGACAAATCCGCAATTGTCTGACGCCACGTAACACATGCCCAAGGAACTTCAGGGAATACAGTTGGTCCTGCAGGCATCACTCACAGTAAATAATATCTATGATGAGAAACCTCAGTCAACAAGACTGGGTCTTCTATCTTCTCACTTCTCGCTAAGGAAGCATGAATGTGTCTTTCAATGAATTACAAAAAGCTTCATCCAAAGTCTTTACATTCCAGGGAAAATCCTGTTTAAAGGGCTAAGGCCTCTAAAAACATAGCTAACTGAAATAAAAAGCGTATTACCCTACGGGTTTCAGGTAGGAGAAATCTTACTGTAAAGCACCGCCTGGGTTTCAACGTATAATATTCTAGAATATTCAAAATGCTTTCTGGGGTGATTATCTTACGACGAAAGCCCACTGCGTTGTTTGTCGCAATTCAGGTCTTTGAGATGGTCATCAGGTCATTAAGTGCAGGACATGCAGACACCAATAGTAGGGCAACGATAAAACACAACCTGACATAACACAGGCATGTCAGGTTCCAATGCAATGAAAACTGTTGGCAATCCAAAAGCCCCAGACTTTTGTAGGTCTGTTGGCCCACAAGTTTTTTTTTTAAGACATCTGGAAACTGCTTCTTTTTATTTACAGAAAGCGCAAAACCACTCTTCAAAACCCCTTCAGTCACAGAATTTTCCACTCCATCTTCTGAACAAAGCACCTCAATTCCTTTCTCTGTTTCTGTGACCCAACTCGTTACCTCTTCTGAGATCACTACCAAAATTGAGAAACGCTTGGAGAAATAAACAGCAGTTGCGTTCTGTGGTGAGACGAAGGTGGTGCCTAGGACTTGAGCCGCCCAAGATGGGCATGATGGGCGAGCTTCTGGATGGTGTGTTCATCCTTCCCTCTCGCTGGGTGTAGGGGTCATGGCTTTTCCTCTCATCAGGACCCTGAATCAGGAAATTCATGGGGCAGACCTGGGAAGACCAAAGGTCCCAAGGTTCCCGGGCACTCGGCAGACATCTGGTTTCCCACTGGAGTTGTAACCGAGCAGGACCCTACAAGGCCTTCCCAGAATAGACCCCCGCCTGTGTCCTTCGCCTGCCTTTTGTCCGTAGAAAAACTTTAGTCAAAAGAATACATTTAATCCGAGAAGTGAGAAGATGCAGAAAGACAGGAAAACGGTCAAGCAACACAAAAGAGTAATACTTTAGCCATTCAGCAAAGTCAAGGACCTTTAGTTCTTCCTCAGGGTTACAGATCATATTCCGAGCCACGTCCTTTGAGCTGTTATGCAGATACTGAAACCTCCACTGGGCGGGAGAAGTTAACCGCGTGCTGCCCACCAGCACACAGACCACAGACCGGTTGGAACCAGAAGGTTGATGATGCTGACTCCCGATGACCTCACCACCAACCAATCAGAAGAGTGTCCACAAGCTGACCACGCCCCGCTCCTTGAAGACTGTAAGACTTCTCACAACACCCTCCAGGGCGGGACACACAGTCTTGAGGGCGTTAGTCCACTGTGGCCCCCTTTGCCCGGAAAGGCAATAAAACTATGTCTTTGTACTTCACCCAAAGCGCTGTCTCCGAGATGTAATCCGCCCCGATGGCAATTAAAGCAACAGGCTAGTGAAACACCGAAGCATTCTCTCCCCACGCCCTCCATGCAGCAGGCTGCATATTTACGACTCAACTTTGTGGGTTTCTCAGAGAAGAACCTGCCTGGAGAGGGGAGAGGGGAGATGGCAGAAAAGGGTACAAAGTCCTCGGTTCAGGAGCCAGAACAAGGATTCCAGAGGCCCTCCTAGGGGGACCCCTCTCCCTTCTCCAATATACCCAGAGGCAGTAAATCGAGAGCAGGGCTTTTCAGCAGTCAGTGTATATAAATTACCCACCAAGGTACCTGCTAGCCTCAAGGAAATACATGAGAAACGCATAGGAAATACTGTGGAGCCCGTCAGGAGCCCAAACATGACAAAGAAATAGAATCATCTATTTATTAGAAAGACGGATGACTGGAATAAATATAAGGCATTCACTAAAAGTATATTAAATACCCGCCCAGTGAATGGCAACAGAAACAGGAACAGTGATGAAGGGGGTCAAAAGAGACACCGGGCAAGGAAAGTAAGATGGTTGAACTGAAAATTTCAAAGAACTGGCTGAAATGAAAGAATTCAGCGAAATCAGCCAGCGAATACATGCGTGAGCCAAAAGATAGTTATTTTCCCAGAAGACATCTGGGATGGAGAAACGGGAAAAAAAATCCCTTATATGCCAAGATATGGAAGACAAATACACACATCATCTAAGAGGACATTCATAGAAAGACAGCAACACAGATTAAAAGGCCGAGAGGAATTCTATTAGAAATAATGGCCAACACTCAACTGTACACTTTTTAAATGATTAAAGTGACTCATTTTATGTTTACATGAATTTTACCTCAATGAAGAAAAAGACAAAAAAAAAAAATAAGAAAAGGAATAACAGGCTGAGACTTTCCAAGCAGTAAAGAAAAATGTGTAAGGCTTAGGATTGAAAACACGCAAGTTAAAGAACGAGCTTATTTTTAAAATAAAACTGAAAAATCAACTCCTGGACAATTACCATGATTTTTAGTAACATTAAGGACACACGAAACATGTTTCAAGCTTCCAGTGAGAAAAACAGCAAATAACGTGCAAATGAAGGGAAATCACAGTAATACGGGCTTTTTCACACCAACGCAGGATAGAAACAGCAGCACAGGATCTAAGTGGAGTATTACTTTCTACAAGTTAAAGGGAGAGGAAGGAAGCCTAGGATTTTAAATCCAGTGAAAGCATCTTTTAAATGAAAAGGAAAACAAAATTTGCAAAAGTCTTATAAAATTTACTGCCTTAAGCCCTCTTGAAAATACTCTTGGAACGATTTATTTCTGCAAAGAGAGACATGGGTCCAGAACAAAGCATTATAATAAAGGTAAACATAGAGCATTAGCAGCCTCAGAAAACAGTCACTTAGAGCCAAAATTCCCTTAGCACCCAGCATGGTTGGGGGTGCAGGGGGATTGAGGAGAGACATGCAAAGAACATGGTAAGTCTGTATCTTGTTCTGGGGAAAATTATGAATACTGAAATGTTTGATAGGTAATACTAAGAATAGTTATAGGTCTTAGGTTAAAATCTAATTGTACACTACAACTTTCAAGTAAGGAGAGGAAAACTTGATGAATCCACCCTATAAGACGACAGAGGAAAAAAACAGTATAACAATGAAGTTAGCAATAGAAACTCAGAGTTGTACAATGCACGTTAGGAAAAGCAAAGGAAAAAAATGAAAATCGGGCAAGCGTGGTAAACAGACTATACAAAAAAATGACATGAATTATAAGCTCTAGAAGAACTGTCACTGCAAAATATAAGTGGGATAAACTGATACATTAAGATTACAAGCAGTTTTATCAACCTATTGTTGACAGCAGATATATTTAAAACCGAGGGCCACGTAAACGAGATAGAAGAGACTAAAAAGATAGAGTATGAGGTAAGTTCACTGAAAAAATATCTGGGATGCAAATTTAATATCAGATAAAAAATCATAAATGTCATGATGGCATATTAAATGCTGGGGAAGGAGCAGATGAGAGAAAAGATGTAAATGACATACTTATGTAAGTCCCTCATAATAAAGCCTGAAACTGTGTAGAAAAGTAAATAATATATGTTATACATGTATATGAAGTATATGTAAGGTATATTATTAAATAACATATTTATATATTATTTAAAGATTGTATATTTTGATATATATATTTTAATAAATATTATGATAATTATACATAGTTATATATGTAATCTATAATCTATCTATATAGTATATAATACATAATTTAATTATACATTTATTTATAGATATTACATTTAATATTATATTATTATAGATTACATATAACATATATTAGTATACATTATTATAATGTTATTGTATATTAATGTATAATGTTATTATATAATACATAACATTTAAGATAAAAGAAATGTAAGAAAAATAAAATATCACAAGAAATTAAAAGAGCACCTTCTTGGAACCGATCAAGTTAGGAGAGAAAACGTTATCTGATAGATATATACGGAAATCTACGCCCCTCAAAACACACACACAGACACGTATTTGTAAATATGCATCTGCATGTGTATAGCACGGTGTATGCGAGTACGTGTGTATGTGTGTGGCTTTCAAGCACACACAGAATGCTTAAAAAATGTTCCACTCATAAGTCATACTTTAAAAAAGCAGCATGATACACCAATATATTCTTTGACCATAATTCAATAGAATTAGAAACCAATAGTTTAAAACATCCCATAAAAGTGTTAGGACAGGGCTTCCCTGGTGGCGCAGCGGTTGAGAGTCTGCCTGCCGATGCAGGGGACACGGGTTTGTGGTCTGGTCTGGGAAGATCCCACATGCCACGGAGGGGCTGGGCCCTGAGCCATGGCCACTGAGCCTGCGCGTCTGAAGCCTGTGCTCCACAACGGGAGAAGCCACAACAGTGAGAGGCCCACGTACCACACACACACACACAAAAGTGTTAGGACATTAAATATGTCTGTGTGTACACCTTTAAGGTAAAGTAAAGATACAAAATACTTGTCATTCAATGATAATTCAGGCATCAACTATAAATATTTGACAGGTCTAAAGAAATGCTTACAGGGATAATTAAAAGTTCAAATACATTTACAAGATAACAAGAAAGATTGGAAATAAATGAGCCATGCAGGCAAATAAAAAACTAGAATGACAGGAAAACAATAAACACCAAGTGAATAACAAAATCATGTCTGACAGAGATGAGTAGGAATCTGTGAAATAGGGAACAAGAAAGCAGTTGAGTTAATTATGAAAATGAAACGTAATTTATTGAAAAGCTTCATAATATAAGTGAACATCTGGTAACACTATTCGAGGAAAACCAAGAAATAATGAAAATAAATGAACGAAGGGGGAAATCAGTGTAAGTAATCCTAAATAAAGTAAAAATACAAACAAAGAAAACTTTAATAATACAAGCAATCCTGCAAGAAAACCTAAATTTAAATAGATGTTTGAGAACATACGAATAAAACTTACACACCAATAGATTTAAATAAACTAGCTAAGGACTATTAATAACATGAAGTAAATAAAAACAATCTCCCACATAAAACTCACCAGTCAACATAATGTTCAGGCAATTTCTAGTATATGCCTTTCTACTGACACGTTGTTCAGAAAATATAAAATGAAATGAAGCAGCCAATATTTTCGTAAGATTAGTTTAACTTAGGTATCGAAAGCAAACAAGGACTGTGCGAGATCAGAAAACCAAGTCTAGAAAGTGTGGATGAAAAATGTCGCCTGCCAGAGCAGTAAACGCAGGGTACTGTAGTCATGGAGCCCTCAGCCACTGCAGCACAGCCCCGCTCCCCACCCCCAACCAAGCTGAGCCCTGAGGGGACTCAGGATGGGAAAGAACAAGATGCTCCCCAGGTAGCTGAGGTGCAGTTCAAAGGAATGCTTTCAATGAGCCCAGACGCTTGCCTCACCCCAAACACAGAAAAGCGCTAAATTCATTAACTGGAGGTGTCTGGTTTTCTTTAATGAACAGGAATCTTTTGATATTCCAATTACGTGAATTTTGTTGCAAAAACTCTGCATCCAGGCTCTTCCCCAACCTCTTTGGAGCAGTCCCTCAGAGCTACCTGAGACACTGTCTCCGGGGCTTGAAGTCCTCAGAAAATCCACCGAATAAAACAAAACACAACTCTTAACTTTTAGGTTGGGCATTGTTTTTTCAGTCAACAAAATCAAATCAAATTCAAATAATATTATAAATCAAATTCACTTATGAATGTACTGATGTAAACATCCTAAGTGAAATATTAACAAACCAAATTTAAGAGAGTACTGGCCATTTTTTTAAAGTTTGCATTATGATCAAAATGGGGTTGTTTCCAAAATGCACTAATACAAAATAAATATATTATTAAATCAGGTGAATAGAGAAAAAAGAAAAGAGAGAAATCATGTAATCAACGGCAGAGATGCCAAGATGTGTTTACAACATTCACTACCTATTTATACTTAAAAAAAAAAAAAAACTTTCTACTTAGTAGAAAACTGGAAATCAAAGGTAATTTCTTTTATCTGATAACAGCCATTTGTAAAACATCTCTAGCCAAAATCACATTTATTTATCAAAAAGTGTTAGACTCATTTCCTATAAAATCATGAACAGGGATATAAGTTTGCACTAATGTAGTTCAATACAACACTGGGTGTCCAGGGTCAATGTAATGACACAAGGAATAAAGGCAACAAAAGTATAAATATTCAAAAGGAAGGGAGAAAATGGTCGTTATTTGTGGATAGTTTGATCACTGTTTTGGAAATCACGCACTTTAATAGGTAAGGCACTACAAATAGTAGACAATCTAAAAAGATTGCTCAATATACAATCAACGTACCACAAGTCAAGACATTCTTTTATACCAGGAGCAGGAAATGACATAGAAAATAAGGTAGTATTTACCAAGAAAATAAACTGCCTAACATATAATTTTAACAGAGCTAAAGTTAGAATTCAATCAGTAGTGAACTATGCCAGTTTATGGCTGGGACGACATGAATTTGGAAAGGTATCTGTTCTTCTTAAACTAATCTTTCAATTCAATACAGCTCACAACAAAGACAGCAGAAGTTTGCAGAATTCGACACATTGATTTTCAACTGTATGTGAAAGAATAAACATCTTACAAAGAGGAAAGAGAACATTCAAGAAGAAAAAATAGATTATTCTATGTGATTCACATCTTGCTCTACTGCAGGAACTGACTGATGGATGGGACCAAATACCAAACCCATAGGTTGCCCTATGTATTTGTGGTGGACGTTAGTTTTTATTGGGTTAGTTTTGGCAGGCTCTTTGTTTTGAAATTTATTCTCTCTCAGCTCCACAGGGAATCACTCTTGCCTCTGGCCTCGGCAGATAACGAGCAAGCAATCTGGAGGGCAGAAGGAGAGAGTACCCTGTATATGCAAGACCTCCTGGCAGGTATGCCTAGCACAACCTCCATGGGTATTTGTAACTCCACATAAGGGCTCCCTACTATAGCTATTTCAGGGTTACTGCATGACCCTGTGCTGGTTTCCCTATATCCTGCCCCCAATCTTTTAATATACTTCTTTGTATGTGGGTCATCTTTCCCTATCAGGACCCAGGCTGACACCACAAATCACTGGGAAGGGATACACTGTTTACCTTATATGTTGAAAACATTGGTTCACGATTTGGAGGAAAATAACCCTGGATCCCTACCTCACACCATCCATACAAATAAATTCTGTTTAGATTAAAAATGCATGGATTGGGGGGAGGAATTGGGAGATTGGGATTGACACATATACACTATTGATACTATGTATAAAATAGATAACTAATGAGAACATACTGTATAACACAGGGAACTCTCTACTTAATGCTCTGAGGTGACCTAAATGGGAAGGAAATCCAAAAAAGAGGGGATATATGTATATGTATAGGTGATTCATTTTGCTGTACAGTAGAAACTAACACAACATTGTAAAGCAACTATATACACCAATAAAAATTAATATAAAAAAAGGCTAGGACAAACCCTAACACTCCTAGAAAATTATGCAGGAAAACAATTTTGTGATTTTTGGGGAGATCATGATTTCTTCAATACGTCCTGCTTCGAAAAAAGGTAAGGGAGAAAAAACATGTCAAGGGTTCGTCACTAAATCGAAACTATTCATCTTTGTTTCAACAAAGGGCATCAGAAATAGGGGTCATGATGGGAGGGAAGTGGGGGAAGAGATTTGTACTGGAGAAAATTACTGACGGTTGACCTTTTAAACCAGACCATGCTCACCTGTGCGCCTGGCGCCCTGTATGTCTCAGCTGGAGAACCAAGACATGGGTTCATGAAGGCAGGTGTGGCCGGAAGGATACAAGCCGCCTGGCAGGCTCCTCCTATCCCTGGCAGCCTCTCCTCTCTACACCACTGTAAATATTCTCGATACATACTGTGCCACCCTGTCATCGTTTTCTATTCTTGTCATAATAAGAAATAAAACTGAGAAGCCCTGGAGTAGATTATACAGGGGAACTTAAAAAGACTGCAAGTGCAATAGAAAATAATACTATTAAGATGCTTTTACGAAACAATCCACTCTGAATATTTCCCCATCACTACATATTATCCTATAATGCAATTTTAATGGCTTGTATTCCATGCTTATATTGTATCTATAATTACATAACAAATTCTAGACTGTTAAAAACTGTTGCATCCATTTTATTTTTCCTTTTGCTATCCTAAGTGCTTGGCAATGAAAATCCCTTATACCAGCGTGTTTCTGCACATGTCCAATGACCTCCCGAGAATAAAACTCCTTGTCGTGCAATGTATCCCTGGCACACATTCCTAACATTTGCTACCTATTGCCATGCTTTCTCCCAGGAAGATTATGACAACGCGCAAACCCTCCGGCACTGCGTGTGTAGGCATTTCACCCTGTCCGCAGCTCATGGGGTCTTACGGGATGGAAGAGGAAATGATTCCGTGAAGTACAACAGCTGCAGAGAAAACTGAAGTCCTCCTTCCACACACAAAAAGAAAACACGGGTCTGATATTTATGCAGAAACTTATGTCCATTTAACAGATAACTAGCATCAGTTATACTCTGCATGCCTCAGTCATTAGCAACTTCAAAGACTTATAGGGATGAATACAACCCTTGCCTGTTGGTAGAGTACTACTTGTTGGTTTAGAAGGGAAGCAGGTCACCTAATGAAAACAGGAAAGAACAATTCAAAGGGCAGATAACCTCCTACACAGACAGGAGGTAGCTTTGAGGTCAGAGAGGCAGAGAAGGCATTTTGGAAAGAAGCTTAGTTGAATCCATTTATTGACGTGTGATGTTGCCTGTCTACATCTACAAGCTACACAGACAAACGGGCATCCCTAAGTATACTTGTGCCTCCCAAGCATTCCATTCACAGGTAGCAGACTGCTTTTTAGCAAGGTCTTTACCTTGTCCTTATTTTTTGCAGCGTTTCTCTCTTTCCATTAAATGATAACAGATGGCAAGTGTAGGAGTTGCATCTCTGTGCCTGAAAGAGACTGCCTGTTTCCTGGGTCTCCATCAAGGGTGGGTGAAAAACTGAAGAAATCTGTCTGTGCGGAGTACGTTGTGGCAAACGTGTATGCTAACATTTCAAGATCCAATGAAAGAGTTCCCTCCCCCCCCAAAAAAACCCCACAAAGCAAATATAAAACAAAATCATACACAAACACCCAAGACTGACAATTTTTCAATACTAAAATGTTTAAAAAGTCCTATTTGGGGAAGGAACCTAAGTGTCCATCAACACTTGAATGGATGAATAAGATGTGGTCGGTATACAATGGAATATTACTCAGCCATAAAAAACGGTAAAATAATGCCACTTGCAGCAACATGGACGGACCTGGAGATAGTAAGTCAGACAAAGACAAATATTATACGATATCACTCATGTGAAATCTAAAAACATGATACAAATGAACTTATTTACAAAGCAGAAATATACTCATAGACATAGAAAACGGTACAGAGGTTCCTCAGAAAACTAAAAATAGAATTATCATATAATGCAGCAATCCTACTCCTGGGCATATATCCAGACAAAACTCTGCACCCCTAGGTTCACAGCAGCACTGTTTACAATGGCCAAGATACAGAAGCAAACTAAATGTCCATCGACAGAGGAATGGATAAAGAAGATGTGGTACATAAACACAATGGAATACTACTCAGCCATAAAAAAGAATAAAATAATGCCACTTGCAGCAACATGGATGGACCTAGAGATGATCATACTAAGAGAAGTAAGTCAGACAGAGAAAGACAAATATTATATGATATCACTTCTACATGGGATCTAAAATATAATACAAATGAGTCTATATACAAAACAGAAACAGACTCACAGACATAGAAAACAAATGTATGGTTATCAAAGGGGGGAGGGATAAATTAGGACTTTGGGATTAACAGAGACACACCACTATATATAAAATAGATAAACAACAAGGACCTACTGTATAGCATGGGGAATTCTACTCAGTATCTTGTAATAGCCTATAATGGAGAGGAATGTGAAAAAAGTATACACACACACACACACACACACACACACACACACAGCTTTATATATATATAAAGCTGAATCACTTTGCTGTACACCTGAAACTAACACACTATTGTAAATCAACTATACTTCAATTTAAAAAAAACTATTTGGGGCTTCCCTGGTGGTGCAGTGGTTGAGAGTCCGCCTGCCGACGCAGGGGACATGGGTTCGTGCCCCGGTCCGGGAGGATCCCACATGCCGCGGAGCGGCTGGGCCCGTGAGCCATGGCCGCTGAGCCTGCGCGTCCGGAGCCTGTGCTCCGCGACGGGAGAGGCCACAACGGTGAGAGGCCCGCGTACCGCAAAAAAAAAAAAAAAACAACCTATTTGACTATCAGATGTATGGTATTCAATTTCTATACCAATTGTGAAAAAAGCTTCCTAATCTTTACAATGTTCCCCACGCCACACTTGCTTCTAGAAATGTCCATCTTACAACTGGATTTTGCCTCAGTCGCTCATACAACAGTGTCATTATATCTTACCATATTGAAATTCCACAAGAAACCTTCTGAAATGGAGAAAAGTACTCAGTGCGAATTCCCTATTGCTGCTGTCGTTAAAGGCCAGACGCTTACCTAAAGCAGACGTGCTTTTGCAACCAAGCTTTCTTTTCATTTTTCAGAGTCTGTGCCTCAGCTTTTTCCCACTAAACTCTGCTGCTGGTGGCATTAATTCTGCTTCACGCACGCCTAATAAATCACTGCAGCTCCACTCTCCTGGCTCTTCTGTAAATCTGGCAACAATGATGTTAATTGTGCATGAAAAATATATTAAAACTGTAAATCATCGCTATTTTCAAGCAGGATGCGAGTAACAAATTTAAAGTAACAAATCAATCCGTCTTCCCTTTGTCCGTATTTGGCCAGAGGCCATTATATTAAAAGCACAAAACCACAGGCTGTCTTTCATCAATTAGGCCTTACTGTTCGCTTCTGAATCTAATCAAGAACAATATAAAATGTACCACCAATCCCATGGTAATGACCACTGACTAATTTCGTTAATGGTGGTGGGAGATTCTCTTTGTATGGTGCATTCTCTGGAGTATTCTGATATGGGGACATTTTTGTACCAGTTGTCTACAAAAGGGCCAAAGTATTTCTTTTTGATGTTTCCTGCTAGCTATAATCATGGCACAGAGGAAGGAGCTCTTGGGTATTTCTCTATCACTTCCTAATGGCAGCAGCTGAATTCTACTTTGCGTTCCAGGCAATAGGAAATAGATTATTTGTTCTACCAAGGATGAAAGATTGATCTTTTATTTTTAAATGTACCTATAGGTATTCCCTTCGAATCTTGCTACACCGCTCGATATAGACAGCAGCACAAAAAAAATTTTTATAACCTAACTTGGGGAGCAGAAGCAACCACAGATAATATCTACCAATAGACTTTTCTCTGCCAAAATTAAAAATAAAAAGTAATTGAGACAACAGTCTCCTATTTTTCTTGTATGCGCTCTCTCCTCCTCTAAATGCTCCATGTCTGGATAAAGAAGGTCGGCAAACTAATCATCAGATAAATTAACCCATCCGTCAGCTTGCTGGATGGGCGATCTAATCCATCCTCACTTCTCTGATGGTCCTTGGAAACGAGGTGCCACAATGGAAACAAGTCAGTCTTTCATGGTCAGAAACTCAGGCACGAGGCCAAGTCAACGACGGGACAGATCACCTCTGCAGAATACATCAAATGACACCATCGAGATGTCAGCTGAGGCCAAGATGAACGAGTGAACAAAGAACAGGCCGACTGAGTAATTAATCTCCAAATGCAGATCAGAGTCTGTCATCTGACTGCTTAAAAACGTTCCTTCATGGGACTCTGGCTGTCAACAAGACAATGCCCAAAGAGGACAAAGGAGACCATACGTGAAACACGCCTGCTGTAGTGCCCGGCACTTGCGCACGTGGTCAGGCAACATTGGGCTCTCTCTCCCCTTCACTGCCCCGCTGGAAATCTACTGCAAGTTGGCTGCAATCTGCCTCTGCGGGGATTTATCTGACGGATCACACTGTTCTCTGTCTCCAGCGTTTCCCAAGCCCTCCAGCAGGTGGGCACCAGGGAGACCCCTGAACGTGCACACTGCACAGGACAGCCGCTCACGACAGAGGATGTCAGCAGTGCTGAGGCTGAGAAGGGCCAATGGCGGGACAAACAGTGGCTGAACGCTGAGATCATCATCACTTTGCCACCACTAACGTTTTAGGAATGTATTCCATGAGGAATATGCACTTGCTAAAAATACTAGACCTACATATATATACTCTGCACACGTAGGTTTCTTTGATGCTGTTGTTCAGTGTTCTGCGATGAAGTTACATGAAGAATTGTTGCAAAGATGACAAGAATGCGTTCCACCAAGAGCAGAGTGAGGTCTCGCTCCTATATTCCACACTGAGATGGTCTCACCTTACTGATGCGGCCCCCGTGCAGAGGGCTGCGGACGAAATGGGAGACATATATTTATACAGTCATATCTCCTGTGCACCACACGTTAACCCGGGTACAGAGGACGTAGAGATCTCTAAAATGCGAAAGAACAGTGCCCGTTGAATATCCTCTTATCCTCATAGCAACCCCGTATCCAACACACCAGCCCTGGGTTCACTCCTAAAGCTTGCACGTCAAAGTCTGACATCTATTATTTAATCATCTAATCATTTAGAACCTAAAGATGATATTACTGACTGAGCCGTGGATTATGCATGTTAGAGGTCATGGGAAAATGACAGAATGGGTCTGTAATCTGTCCATGGTGTGTCTCAGGACATGCAGCTACCCATGCCTGAGGCAGGTTCTGAACACAGACCTCAGCTCCTTGTTCCTTCACGGTCAAGGAGTCCTAAGGAGACCCCTCTGTGTCAACTGTCAGCAGTGGGTGTGTCCCCAGCTACCACCTTCCATTTTCCATAGCTTCCGTGCATCACCTGCTAAGTTCCGGATTTGCTGGTGCCAGGGCAGGCATGTGCTGGTTAGGCTCCCTGGCTGGGTGTGCTAGCCACAGAAGGGCCCCGATGGACTCCAAAAAGATCCATGCTATAGAGCCTGGATGCAGAAGCTGTAGTCCAAAAGGAAGAAGAATTCAAGACAGACTGGTTCTGCTCTCTGTACTCGACTCTGGTTATAGCCAACTTGCTCCCGTACTTTATATATTATTCGTAAGCGTGTACTTACATGCAATAAATGAAAGCAGGCTACAGTACTTCATTCCATGAATAGCTCATAAATTACCTCTCACCTGTTTTATTTATCTTTTATTTCCCCTATCACAAATGTAAATTCTTAGCCATAAATCTCTAGGCGCATTTAAAAAAATTATTTTGTTAAAATGGATTGCTTGAGGCAGAGCTACTGGTTCAAAAGTTATGGACATTTTTATTCTTTTCACACAACCTGCTATGGTTGCTTTTCCAAAAAACATGCTTTTGCATATACCAATTTAGAAAAATGCCTACCAAGAAAAGTCATGCATACACCATAAAACTCTTAAAAGAGAACACAGGCAAAACATTCTCTGACATAAATCATAGCAATGATTTCTTGTATCAGTCTCCCAAGACAAAAGTAATAAGAGCATAAATGAACAAACGGGACCTAAACAAACTTAAAAGCTTTTGCACAGCAAAGGAAATCATCAACAAAACAAAAAGACAACCTACGGAATGGGGGAAAATATTTGCAAACAATGCAACCAGCAAGGGGTTAATGTCCGAAATATACAAACAGCTCACACAACTCAATATCAAAAAAAAAAAAAACAGTAAAAAAAAAAAAAAATGGGCAGAAGACCCAAGTAAACATTTTTCCAAAGGAGACATACAGATGGCCAACAAGCACATGAAAAGATGCTCAACACTGCTAATTATTAGAGAAATGCAAATCAAAACTGCAATGAGGTACTACCTCACACTGGTCAGAATGGCCAAAAAGTCTACAAATAATAAATGCTGGAGCGGGTGTGGAGAAAAGGGAATCCTCCTACACTGTTGGTGAGAATGTAAATTGATGCAGCCACTGTGGAAAACTAAAAAACTAAAAATAGAACTACCATATGATCCAGCAATCCCACTCCTGGGCTTATATACAGAAAAGAGGAAAACTCTAGTTCGAAAAGATATATGTACCCCATGTCCATAGCAGCACTTTTTACAACAGCCAAGACATGGAAACAACCCAAGTGCTCATCAACAGACAATTGGTTTAAGAGATGTGATATATACACACAAACGCTGAAATATTACTTGGGCAGCAAGAAGAATGAAATATTGCCATTGGCAGCAACATAGATGGACCTAGAAATGATCATACTAAGTGTCGTAAGTCAGACAGAGAAAGACAGATATTATACGACATCAATTATACGTGGAATCTAAAAAAATTGTACAAATGCACTTACAAAACATAAACAGACTCAGACATGGAAAACGAACTTACGGTTACCAACGGGGAAAGGTGAGAGGGACAAATTAGGAGCTTGGGATTAACAGATACAAACTACTACACATAAAATAGATAAACAACAAGGACCTATTGTATAGCACAGGGAACTATATTCAACAACAAGGACCTATTGTACAGCACAGGGAACTATACTCAACATCTTGTAATAACCTATAATGGAAAAGAATCTGAAATATATAAAACGGAATCACTTTGCTGTATACCTGAAAGTAACACAATATCGTAAATCAACAAAAAAAGTCATGCATACACATTACTTTGGGCATAGAATATTGTTTTATTACATCTTTGCTGATATTATAGGTGAAACTGTGTTTTCTTTTATTAAATCACATTTAATTACTCTTAAGAAAATTACATAGGCAAGAGTCAGACAGACTTAAAGCCAAATTCTGGTTTTTTCCTTTTACAAACTGGCCAACTTAGATAAAGTATGAACCACCCCCGGCTTCACTTTCCTCATTTGTGACATGGTATTTTGGAGCGCTATTAGGTGTCCTCACTGATAGAGGATGCCCAAGTTTTAAAGCAAAGTGTCTGCTATACAAGCTCACTCACTGAATGCCACCTACTATCATCTTCATTACCATCACCATCATCAACACCCTCCTCACCTCTCTCACTGTCATTATCATGTCCATCACCACAGTCATCATCACCATGACCACCACCACAATTATCAACACAAAAGCATCATCTTCATTGCCGTCATCAACACCACCATCAGTAGCATGAAAATTATGACCGTCACTATCATCAGCATCATCACTACCACCATCATTATCACCATCAACCTCTTCACTGCCATCATCACCATCATGGTATCATCATCTCCGTCACCCTCATCTCGTCATCATCACCATCACCATCTTCACTGCTATCAATAACACCATCATCAGTATCATCAAAATTATGATCATCACCATCATCACCACCATCATCATCACCATCATGGTATCATCATCTCCGTCACCCTCATCTCATCATCATCACCACCACCATCATCATCGTTATCATCACCATTATCTTTCTCATTGCTCTCAAACTCAGCATCATCACCAGCATCACTACCACCAGGATCATCTATTATTATTACTACTACTACGATTATTATCTATATTTATTCATCTATGGGTTGGTTGTTCACTTTGGTCACTGGGATGTTAGTCTTTTATTTAAACGCATTTGATTTTAAAGATCTACCCAAATAAACCGTTGTTGCATGTCCATTAATTAAACTGCCTACAGATACAGTTTACAGCTAGATCCCCTAGGAGGTCACTTCAAAAAGCTACCCTAGGGTAGGCTATTTGGACCATGGTTTCCTAATTATCTCATCGTTTTTTCCTATTTTATTCCTAATGGCAGAAAGGAGTATTTGTTTACACTTGGTTTAGAAATGTGTCAGGTCGAATTTTCCGAGGTCCTTTCTGTGCCTATTATTCATACAATTTCACATATCACGAAACATATGATATTCAAGTAGTGATATAACAGGACTATTATTATTATATATAAACACATCTTGTTCATGACTATTATAGAAAAGATCTTTGTCAGCATCACCTTTGGGGTCATTACAATGCATATTCTTGGGGCCCATCTGTCATCATCGTCTTCAGGGTCATTAAAATGCAGATTCCTGGGGCCCACTCCGCCAAGTTAGTGAGCCAGTGGGGGCCTGGATGAAGCCCAGGAATCTGCGTGTGAAAAACTTCCTGGTTAGTTTGGGAACAACTGCTCTGTAGCATGAACCTCTGGACTCTGTCCTGCATGTCTGTGTATTAACTAGGAGATTCCCAAATGACTTCATGAAGGTATTTCTTTACCTCAAAGGTCAGCAAACTTTTTCTATAAAGGACAAGATAATACGTACTTTAGATTTTCAACCTATATGGCCTGTTTTGCAGTTATTCAACCCTGCCACTGTAGTGTGACAGCAGCCACAGAAAATGGGCCAATTATTGGGTGACGTTTTTTGCCAAGAGAGGCAGTAGCAGCCTCTGAGTTATACTGTCCACTCCTGCTTCACGTTTTCTGCAAGGCAGTGAGGCCCTCTTTTAGCGCGATACTTGTCCTTGCTGGGCTTCTCAATTTTCGTAAGAGCACATCTGTCGATATTCTCGGTAGCCCAGTTGATGACAGAGCACGTTGTCGTGCAACTAACTGATCACAGGAGCTGCACTTCGCGTGCTTGAGCAAAGACTTCCAATTCACTCACCCGGTCTTTTAAACAATGCTCAGCTCAGAGAATCGATATGACCATCAGCCTCTGGGCTCCATCCTTGAACACGTGATTCATGCTCCGCACAGCCATTCGGTCAATCACTTGTCCTTCCGATTCCTCCTTAGCGTATTCTGACTCTGTGAGTCTGGGTGGGACCACATTCAGCAAAGTGGCCTGACAGTTAGAAGCTGCCCAATAAGTAATTCACTGAATGCATGAATCCAAGGAAAAACTGTGTATGTGTTAATGTCAGGGCTCGTAGAGTAGGAAATGTTAACAAACAAAGCCACAGAAAGTCAGTGGTGTAAGGTTACTAGTGGTCCCTCCTTGGATTTACAGAGCTGCAGGACAGAAGACCAGGTTTGACCACCATCCTGCCTTGGATTTACAGAGCTGCAGGACAGAAGACCAGGTCTGACCACCATCCTGCCTTGGATTTACAGAGCTGCAGGACAGAAGACCAGGTTTGACCACCATCCTGCCTTGGATTTACAGAGCTGCAGGACAGAAGACCAGGTCTGACCACCATCCTGCCTTGGATTTACAGAGCTGCAGGACAGAAGACCAGGTCTGACCACCATCCTGCCTTGGATTTACAGAGCTGCAGGACAGAAGACCAGGTCTGACCACCATCCTGCCTTGGATTTACAGAGCTGCAGGACAGAAGACCAGGTTTGACCACCATCCTGAGGAGCCGCCCACCTCAAACCCTCACAAGAAAAGCTCAATGGCCAGCAAGCAGCAGCAGGGTATGACCTCCTGTGCTCCTTGCAGAATCCCCTAATAGAGAACGGAGGAAATGAACTCACTTGTCAACCAATTTCCCAACAGCCGCCCCCCACCCCCCACTGCAACTTTTCCCGTTAAAGGCTTAGGCTGAAATTCGTTCAAATACAAGTTCACTTTCCGCCAGGTCAACTCCCTAAATTGGCTGATCCTTCAGCAAATCCAACCCTTTCGCTGGAATTTTTTTTTTTTTTTTTTTTGGCTGCACCAAGAGGCCTGCGGGATCTTAGTCTCCCGACCAAGGACTGAACCCGTGCCTCCAGCAGTGAAAGCGCACAGTGCCAACCACTGGACCACCAGGGATGTCCCTAGCTGGAACTCTTAAAATAAATGGTGGGCAGATCAGGTTCCACCCTGTCCTAACCCGTCTGCCCCATGTCAGGTCAAGTTTTCCACCTGGAGTTACAGCGTACGTTACCCCGGATTCTGCCATCAGCAAACACATTCCAGACCCAGAAGTGTCTCTGGAGTGTGATGCCCGATGTGGCTCATGTCTCAACTTCCTCCTCGGCTGGATGCTCCTGTCACTTTATATTTATGTAACCAAGAGGTCCAGATACTTACAAAACAGCAGTTAACGCCTCATAAGCGAGGTTTCTCATTTTCAAATCTCTAGGTCCTTCTTTTGGCTGAAAAGAAACCAGTCTAGGGAAGGCTTTGCCACCCAAGCTCACTTCCTATCCCATTACGCCACGCTCCTCTTTCTTGTCTGATTACTATCCCGAGTATGAGGAATAACAACGAACATCAATGAGTTCTGCTTGCTCAGCATTTGATTTCCCTTTGGAGAACCGTCTTTTCTGAATCTCCCCTAAGCTAATTTCCTGCTGGACTCACCCATCCCTCTTCCCCATCCAGAAATGTCTACCTAACCCAGGCCATGCCAATCCAAGGGACTCTTGCCTCTAGATATGGAAATTGGTTCAAAGTTGGCCTGTGACCCAAGCTGGGTCAAAAAAAAATCATCCCCAGGCCAATACGCTTCTCTGAGTTCAATGGGGACGTCACAGGGAAACTCCGGTAACCATTTTTTGCCACCAAATGAAGAGAGCCTCTCTGAGGAGAAAGTCAACATAGAGAAAGAAAGATGGACCCAACCTTTCCGGTGACTAATGGCAATGATTCAGATCCGAGAGCACCATCTCTGAAGCTACAACCACTGCTAGAACTCTCAGTGCATAGACCCAACGAATCCCTTTTTCCCCTTAAGTGAACTGAACTTGAATTTACCTCACTTGCCATCTAAACATTTCTAAGTAATAACCAGTTTGATGAGCTCAAAATCCACATCCCTCCAACCAGTGGGACTTGAGTTATAATTTGGCCAAGTTTTGAAATCCATTTATTTTACCTATCACGTTTGCACCCATTATTGAATGCTTCATAAAAAAGGAGCACACACCTAAATGGTTTACAGCCATCTATTTTTTTTTATCACAGTTTCTGTGAGTCCAGGTACAGCTTCACTGGGTTCTCTGTTTCAGCATCTCTCATGAGGCTTCAAACGAAGGCGTTGGCCAGAGCTGGGGTCTCTTCTGAAATCCGAGTGACTGGGCAAGATCAGATTGCAAGCTCATGGTTGGATTCAGTTCTTTGCAGCCTGTTGAACTGAGGGCTTCAGTTCCTTGCTGGCTGTCGAGCAGACGCAGCCTTCCGTTTCCTTCCATGGGGACCTTTCCAACATGGCAGTTTATTCCAACAAAGCATGAAAACCAAAAAGGCAACAGAAATGATCTGCTACTAAGACATAAATTCCAAGCCAGTGCAATGTAATCACGGCACTGACATCCTATCCCCTCCATCATGTCCCATTGGTTACAGGGAAGTCCTATGTCCTGCCCACCCTCAAGTAGAGGGAACTCCACAAGGGCATGACTACCAGGACACCGGGGTAACGCGAGGCCTTGCTGAGTCAGTCCACCACACACGTCTACACCAAGTGGTGGTGATGCCTGGAACTTTCCAGGGAAAGATGAGAACACTTAGGGCCTGACAGATATGGACTGAGATGCCTCAGAGGGAAGAGCTGGGCCTGCTGATGGCCTGAAGTTGATTCTCAAAGAAGAGAAGGAAGTATAGGATGCAGTAGTAGGATGAGTCTTTCCTCAGGAACGAGAGTTCAGTAGAAGGATGTCAAGTTCATTTTCTGGATCATTAGTGCATAGAATCTTCCATGTGGAAAACCACTGGGATGGGAAGCCAAGATGTTCTTCACTGGTGAGGAGAGGGGGAGAAGACATCCAGGAGACCACGAGGGTGTCAGGAGAGCTTCCCAAAGACAGAGACGGTTTTAGGAACCGTGAACGTGGACGACAGCTGTTCTAGCTTCTTCTGGCCGAGACAGGAGGTAAAGACAGAAAACAAAAAGTCCACGTTGTATTAAGATTGCTAGCACTATTGGGACAAATGACTGCCAACTGGGTGGCTTAAATCAACAGAAATTTAAAGGTCACACTGTTCTGCAGGACAGACATCCAATATTAAGGAGTCAACAGGGTTGGTTCCCTCTGTAGGCTCTCAGGGAGACTCTGTTCCTTGCCTGTGTCTCAGCTCTGAGTTTTTGGTGTTTTTCATCAATCCTTGGTGGGTTTGGGCTTGGAGGTGCATCTCTCCAATCTCTGCATCTCTGCCTCCATCTTCCCGTGGTCTCCTCCCTGGGAATCTCTGCTGTCTTCATTCTGTTCTCCTCTTCCCCCCTCTACTCCCTCTTCCTTCTCCTCCTCCTTTTTCTCCTCCTTCTTCCAATTTAAGCACTCAATACCTATTTATTAAATTCACCATTTGGTCACAGTGCAGCTGTGCACACCTGTGCTAAGATTCTAAGATCCAGTCTCTTGCTTTTAAGAGCCTTTTTCCCAAGAGAGACAAGAAGGACAAAGTGTTCTTGGTGATGTGTTTGACTATCTTTCCTAGGAAGGAAAGATTTAGTTTCTTTCTGACACGTTGAGGAAAACTCCACTTGGATTCCACGGGCGAAGCTTCAGAGAGAAGGTCTGGCTTCCTGGAAGTTTGTGTTTTCTTTTTATGGAGTCCTAGACATGAAAGAAGTGAGACTTACAGCGCTCTTTTTCTTCTTCTCCCACTCCCAGTACCCACCTCTGGTAACCATCAATCTGTTCTCAGTAACTATGAGCTTGGCTTTTTTGTTTTTTGTGGGTTTTTTTGGGGGGGGGGGGTTAGATGTCACATATAAGTGAAAAATACAGTATTTGTCTTTGTCTGACTTACTTCACTTAGCATAATGCCATTGAGATCTGTCCACATTGTTGCAAATGGCAGGGTTTCCTTCTTTTAATGGCTGAATAATATTCCACTGTATATATATCACATCTTCTTTCTCCACTCATCCATCAATGAGCACTAGACTGTTTCCATATCTTGGCTATTGTAAATAGTGCTGCAATGAACATGGGAGTGCAGATATCTTTCCAAGTTAGTATTTTTGCTTTCTTTGGATAAATACCCAGAAGTCGGTTTGCTGGATCATATGGGAGTTCTATTTTATTTTTTTGAGGAACCTCCATACTGTTCTCCATAGTGGCTGCACCAATTTACATTCCCACCAACAGTGCAGGAGGGCTCCCTTGTCTCCACACTCTCGCCAACACTTTTGTCTTTTCAATAGTAGCCATTCTAACAGGTGTGAAGCGATATCTCGTAGTTCTGATTTGCATTTCCTTGATGAGTAATGATGTTGAGCATCTTTTCAAGTACCTGTTGGCCATCTGTAGGTCTTCTTCAGAAAAGGTCTATTCAGATCTTCTGCCCATTTTTAAATTGAACTTTTTTTTTTTTTTTTTTTTTTTTAACAAATATGGTGTCTTGAAAGGACACCAGTCATAAGGACACCAGTCTTAATAAGGACACCGGTCGTAATAGATTTAGGGTCCTGGCTAATACAGTATGACCTCATCTTACCTTGATTACATTTGCAAAAGCCCTATTTTCAAATAAGGTGACATTCATAAGTACTGGGGGGGGGTGGTTAGAACTTCAACATATCTTTTGGCGGGGGACACAATTCTACCCATAACTCAGGTCAACTCAGAACCTGTGACAAGAGAAAAGTCTGAAGACTACATACCCATGGCATAGTCTGTAAAAGTCTTTAAAAGATTCCGACTGGTATTCTGCAGTCTTAGAATAACCATTTCATATCTCACAAACCCCCAAATTCCTCACAGCACCTTCTCATAGCTTATCTAATTTAAATCATGACCACAGCAATAATAAAAACAACTACACAATCTTCATTTGAAGAAAATGCTAGAGGAAGTTCATCTCCGCCTAAGTCTAGAGAAAGGCATATGAGATGTTGAACTCTTTTCCAACCTGTGAACTTTAATTAACTTCTTGGAAATGATTCTACCTCCACTAAATCAAATTATAGATGATTGCGTTTATTTTTTTAATTTATTAATTAATTTATTTTTGGCTGCGTTGGGTCTTTGTTGCTGCACGTGGGCTTTCTCTAGTTGCGGCGAGCGGGGGCTACTCTTCGTTGCGGTGTGTGGGCTTCTCATTGCGGTGGCTTCTCTTGTTGAGGAGCACGGGCTCTGGGCGCGCGGGCTTCAGTAGTTGTGGCATGTGGGCTCAGTAGTTGTGGCTCGCAGGCTCTAGAGTACAGGCTCAGTAGTTGTGGTGTCCAGGCTTAGGTGCTCTGCGGCATGTGGGATCTTCCCGGACCAGGACTCGAACCCATGTCCCCTGTGCTGGCAGGCAGACTCCCAACCACTGCACCACCAAGGAAGCCCAAGACGACTGCATTTAAAATCAGGCAACCTATGGCGTTTCCCAAACTAGGAACCCATTACTGTGTTGGTCATTCCGTCACAATTTTCCACCTCTTTCCTTTGTAACACCTCTGGGACTTTGTATTTCAGGGAAACATGCAGTAAAGAGATTTTGGCTGGGCTGCAGCTGGTAATTCTTGTGCAGGCAACGTCCTGTGAGAAAATCCAAGCCTCAGCTGCAAATTTCTTCATCCTGGCACATGTGATCCGTTTGCTGTAGGAAGCAGAGGGATCGTATTTTCTTTCATGTTCTAACTCGTACTGTAAAATATATTATTGTTTTCTAAAAAAAATTATGAAAACATTCAGTTTCAGGTTCAATATACATGAGCCAAGAGCTGAAGGCATTTGCCAAAGAAAAAAACTAACATGAACTCCAGGTATATACAACACATATCATGATTTGAGAGCAAATGCTTGCCTATGGGTTGACATCGGCAATAATTCTTGGTACCAAGACATCCACCTAAGAGTAAGACACTCAATTGATACGCTCTCCACAGTTGGCTAGGGAAGAGGATGAGAGGGTCCTAAAGGCATCTGCAGGAGGAAATGAAGCCTGCTGAGGATGCTTGCATGAGACAAGGTGGAACACAATATCTTGTCTTCAAAGATTTCCAAAGCAAGAGGCTGGGAGAGGAAGGAATCCAGTTGGCTTTGCTTTAGCTCTGTTGGTAGAGATGGCACATGGATAGATCACCAGCCCTTTCCAACGGTGAAAGGAACTCCCTTACAAACCTGCAAACGTCTTCATCGGCCAGCTCCAAAAAGGGCTGCATGTCCAGGAACTGTCCGTCGTCCATTTGATCCATACATTCAAGTAGATGGTTCATTAAGTTCACAAATGCTTTCAAAGGTTTACAGTCTCCTGGGGGTGTAGCCTTGTAAAATGATTGGAGTGAAGCTCTAGGAATACGGAGAAGGATGTTTCACCTCTGCTTACGACTTCAGGGGGTTAATGACCAGAGGAACACTGCATTGAGAAAGTCCGGGTGAAATGGGTCCCACAGCTCCTTCTACGTGGAAGATTTCACAATTCTGTGATTTATGTGCTAGTTGATGCCATCACTCACCCCCAGGTAATATGATGATTGGGTAGTAGGATATTCAATGTACCACAATCCCTTTCTTTGCAAAAAATGCATGAGATGCAAACATCCTTGTACAACGTGCTGCAGTGGAATCTGATCTCATCATCTGATTTAAACTCAGAAGGAAATATCTAATCTAAGCTAATATGTTTTTACCAGTGTAATTTTCTTAGGGAAGATACAGTTTTCTAAGGTTTAATACTCTATTTTTAAATCTAAACTACTTTTTTAAAACACACAAAATGTTATAGCAATATCACATTAGTTATCCGGAGGTACACATCATAAAATATAGAGTTATGAAAGTATTTCACTAGGTAAAAATCTGGGGGGAGCAGTAAAGCTTTGAATGATTTTTAAAAAAAATTCCAGGCGATAAGTACATCTGAATTTGGTAAGAAAGAACCTCGTGTTCTTTGATTTAACCTTACTGCACAGTCTGTTGAGAAGAAGGATATGCATTAGCATTCCTTTGGATGGAATTCCATTTATGAATCCTCCAATGTCGAAAATATAACAATGCAAATGCAAAGTGAGTACTCTGCGTGTTAAACTATACCATCAAAGCACCTTCCTATAGTTCTGTCATGATTTTATCCCTCCCTCTTTCCCCATTTTATACTTTTTATGTCTTGGTCCATCTAGAGAAGCAACAAATAAGCTTCATTTGGGGGGATTCAGAAAGCCCTTCTTCATTCCACAACACAGGAGTATATGCCTTGGATATCCATCTCAAGATTGGTGGAAACCTTTCCATCATGGCTCCTCAATGGAAAACATAAATTTCAAACTGCTTTCTTTTTTCTTTTTCTTTTCGTGGAAACGTAAAGCATTCCCTGCTTGAATTCACTGTGCCAACTGATCCGTTTCTGAAACTTTAGTTTTTGTTCGGACTCATTTACTTTCCCATCAAAGGGCTTACATTTCTTTACGTCACCTCTTGGACTTACCCAAAGCCCTGCATATGTTAAATGCAAATAGTGATTTATCAATATTTTTCAATGAATCACCTAAAAAAGGCTGTAAAGAGAATAAGGAATGGAGGAGAGACAAAAACACACAAAAGAATCAGAGTTGGGACCTGGAGATCCATGGACTATCTGGCTGGGGTTAGAACTACAGTGTACACATGGGAAGTGTAGATAGGGTAGATGGGATGTCAGGTGAATATGCTCATTTTTTGATGGAATGATGGATTATGTCATGTCATAAAACAGATAGAACAGAACATTGCTCAAAGCATACATTTTAAAGAAAACTGATAGCAGTGTTTCGGAACATGTAATTTTCAGATTGTGTCAAAACCAACTACAAAAGCTCCTTTGCTTGAGACAAATCAATGTCTTTCAGTGTTCCTCTCTTTCTGATGGGAACACACACTCTTCCCCAGGGCAAACTTGACTACTGTACACACAACCACATTCACAACGGATGAGAGAGCATCTTGATTAAGGTAAACTTCAGAGGGCTTGGAATTCAGAGAGGAAGGCAGAGTCTCATCATCTCCATGTGCTTTTTGGCTTTTTCCAGAAAATTGTAACACACTGGATCTTAAAGGAATCACGGATGTTTTTTCCTGTGGGCTTTCTTCCAACATCCTACACACAAACACAGCCACGCAGACACACATACACACCCCACAAACTATATACCAATGTCAGTCATCACCACTCAAAATAATCAGACATGTGAAATCTAACAAGAAAAATTCTTTTCATTTTTTTTTCTCTGTTTCCAGTTGTGGAAACTCACTTCGCCAAGCCTAAATAGAATATTCGATTGAATTAATAAGACAGAGACTACCGTGTCTCTCGTCTTCATTTTGTCTTAACAAGTGGTTAGCACATGAACAGATCACTCTTTTTCAGACTCTCTCTCTGCCTCGGTTGCCTGTGAGTTCCTGGATGATGTGTAGGTCTGATTTATTTACGCAGGGCTGCTGAAGACAGCCTGGTTTAGGAAAACCAAACAACAGACTAGATAGACAGGAACCTACTCCCCACCTGGGCACTCAAGGAACTTCAGGGTTCGAATGACAGATACTGTAATGAGATGAACACTGAATTACCCGAAAATTAAAGTTATAAGAACATACTAATTTTTTTCTTTTATAATCATTTCTTACAAAGTAGCTTACTCCAACATCACTATAACCCTAATATTCACAGGAAGTACAGTACTATTATTATTTATAACTGAGGTCACTCAATGTTAAAAAGGTTGAAGGCTTTGCCAACACAGTATGCAAAAGAAACAACAGTGTCCAAACCAGCAGTGTCTCTGGCAACAAATGACGCTCTTACATGTCCTGGGGGCGCGACTGCACGAGTAAATAAGGAGGAGATTTCTGGACCCTGACACATACTCGAGCAGACTAACTGCACCTCAACTTTCTATCTTGAACAGTTTGTTTGCAATGGTTATAATACGCATGCATAGCAAAGGGTTTTTTTTAATACATCCTAAGTCATTTGGACTTGTTCTAATTGTCAAAAAACTTACAAATTGCTAATGGAATTGAGTTAAAACTCATGTTTTTGAAAAGGACACGTGTAAGGGGAAATTCTCTTCTTTAGAGAACAGTTTTTCTGAATTCCTCTAACAAGGCGCACTGACCAAATAGCATTATTCATAATATACATAATTTCTAAACCCACCACGGGATTATTTTTCTGTTGGTGAATCTCTTAAGCTGGGAGAGAAACACATGTTGTCAGAAATCGACTCTAGTTTAACCATGTTCACAAAATACTAAATTCTTTTCAATTAATCCTTGTCAGGGAGATACTTATTAAATAATCTTTCCTAATTATCTTCACTTCCAAGCCACGGTCTACACAGCATCAAAAATCCCCCGACAGATGAAAATGGGAATCATTTAATGATTTTCACATAGCTGCCCGCTGATGTGGACTGGCTAAAACATCTTTCTCACTGTGTTAACTTGGTCAGCTTTTAGTTTTTGCCACTAAAACCAAACTTTGCCACTCTGCCTCCAACCGAACTAGACTTTGCCACTCTGCATGCAACCGAACTATTTGTGACGTGATGAAAAGAGAAAAGCAATTAATGTTTCCGTTATCTCACAGAAAAAAATAGTGCTATTGTCGGTGGATGTTCTCAGATCCTCTTCCAAGAAATGAATTTTAATGCTTTCTTGATGATTAATTTCTGTACTTCAAACAGGATGCTAAAAAATCCGTTTGACAGCTCAGGCTAAAAAAGATAAAGCTTAGGAATAAAGCAGAACAAGATAATACTCTGCTCTTTAAAAAAAAAATGCCATTCCGGAAATAATGCCATTTGCAGCGACATGGTTGGAGCGACAGATTATCATACTAAGTCAGTCAGACAGAGACAAATATGATATCACTTATATGTGGAATCTAAAATACTACACAAATGACCTTATCTACAAAACAGAAACAGACTCACAGACAGAGAGGACAGACTTGTGGTGGCCAAGGGGGAGCGGGATGGAGGAGGGATGGTCTGGGAGTTTGGGATTAGCAGATGCAAGCTATCATATATAGAATGGATAAACAACAAGGTCCCACTTTAGAGCACAGGGAACTATATTCAGTATCCTGTGATAAACCAAATGGAAATGAATATGAAAAAGAATATGTATGTATAACTGAGTCACTTTGCTGTACGGCAGAAATTAACACAACATTGTAAATCAACTATACCTTCTATTTTAAAAATGCCACTCCTCAAAATTCCCTTTTGTTAAAGCCATACTGCGAACTGTCAGAAGTGATGGATGCTTGGTCCTGTTTCTTAAGCTGACCCCTCCAATACTACAGTAATTACTTATGTTAGAGACAATACACACGTATTATGTACTGGACGTTATATGAGACCAATATGCATATGCAAATTAGCTGAAAAGTTCTGGTTCTCTTTTCTACTATTACCTGTGCTCCACTAACATCAGATTACAGAGTCGTTATAAGTACAAGATACTAGACAAAGCACTTCATATGGATTAATACCTTAAATCTCCCAGCTCATCTTTATTTTACACGCAAGGAAACTGAGGCATGTACTAGCCAAGGAACTTGTCCATAATCACTCAACTGGTAAGGGAACAGGCTGGCATTTGCCCCCTGGCAGGCAAGTTCCTGACCAATCCTCCAAGCTGAGCTGAAGGAGTGAACGGAATTGACACTAGAAAGGGTACAGAAAACGTGTCTGCACCCCTCATGTTCATAGGGGTCCATAGGTTGTTTCCAAGCAATGGAAACAACCTAAGTGTCCTTCTATGCATGGACAGGTAAAGAATTTGTGGTGTAGTTACACAATGAAATATCACTGAGCCATAAAAAAGGAAATTCCTGCTGTTTGTGGTAACGTGGATGGACCCTGATGGCATCATGCTAAGTGACATTAGGAAATGGCAAACACTGTATTCACTCCTATGTGGACTCTACACAAAAAACACATGATATCACTTATACGTAGAATCTCAAAAAAATATTACAAATGAACTTATTTACAAAACAGAAACAGAGTCACAGGTGTAGAAAACAAACTCATGGTTACCAACAAGGGGGAAACCGGGGGAGGGGTAAATTGGGAGACTGGGATTGACATATACACAACTATATATAAAACAGATAACTAATAAGGACCTGCTGTAGAGCCCAGGGAACTCTACTCAATACTCTGTTAATGGCCTCTATGGGAAAAGAATCTTAAAAAGAGCGGAACTATGTATATGGATAACTGATTCACTCTGCTGTACACCTGAAACTAACACAACATTGTAAGTCAGCTATACTCCAATAAAAAATTGATTGAAAAAATAAACAAAAAACAAACAAAACCACCCAACTCGTAGAAAAAGAGATCAGATTTGTTGCAGCCAAAGGTGGGGGTAGAGGAATGGGGGATTGAATGAAGGTGGTTGAAAGGTACAAACACCAGTTCCACGACAAGTAAGTACTAGGGGTATAATGTACAGTGCTGATGACTCTAGTCACCACTGCTCTATGAGATACAGCAAAGCTGCAAAGAAAGTAAATCCTAAGACTTCTCATCATGAGGAAAAAACTTTTCCTTTTTTTTCTTTTTCCCGTACCTGTACGAGAGGACGTATGTTAGCTGAAACTACTGTGATCGTTTCACGATATGCGGAAACCATACCATCATGCTGTCCCCCTTAAACGTGTACAGCAATAGATGTCAACTATATCTCAATAAAACCGGGGGGCGGGTAAGAATTAACTGACATTCTGTCAAATAAATTCATCAATAAATTATTTTTTAAAAGGATAGAGAATCACTTTCCCCATAACAGATCAGATCTTGAGGTCTAGAGGGAAGGAATGGGGAGCCCAAAAGATTTTGCTAACGCAAAAGAAGACATTTAGAGGTACCGCTGCCATCGTGAGGGACATTTTGCAGAGACAGATGAGAAAAGACGACCATTTGGATGTTTTGCTCTATGCCATTCACTGACACCTACTCTGGACATCTGTTTTAGATGCCTGGGAAATCTTAAATACCCGTTCATTATGTTCCTGTGTAAAATCAGTGAATCTTTTGAATATGACATTTAGTAAGAGTTGCCATAAATCTGTTCTAAAACGAGGAACCAAAAGTTGGGTGTCTACTTTCTACAGGTTAAACCTCAAATCTGCAAAATATCCACCCACCAACGGGAACCAACTTTGTCTCCTTGATATGTATAAGGGAAAGCGGCAAATGTTAACCACCCACTGTTAAAATGAGTGTGGGGGTTGTTTGTTTTTTAACCAGTTATTCTGGAGGTTGAAAGGGTAACAAACGAATTAGCATCTCAGAATGGGCAGCAACTCGGAAAGCTCAGAACAACTCTTCAGTGCTGTGTATGTTGCTTTCAATTAGGGTATTTATATTAAAGGCTGGCAAAACTCTATGAGTTTCCGTTGCCGCTGGGACAAATTGGCACCAGTGTTGCGGCTTCGAGTGGCAGATATTCAGGATCGTAGAGTTCTGAAGGTCAGAGTTCCACTGGGCTAAAACTGAGGGGTGGGCAGGGCTGTGCTTCTCTCTGGGGCTCAAGGAGAGAACCCATCTCTTGTCTTTTCCAGCTTCGACAGGCTTCAGGGTTCCTCAACTCTTGGTTCCGCCTTGTCCTCAAAGGCAGCAATGACCACTGTGCCTTTTTTCCATTGTTTCCCTCTGGCCCTCATCACCTTTTCTGCTTCCTTATTCGCAACAGAGCATCTTTGTTATTAAATATGGACCCACCCAGATAAACCAGAATATATTCCCTGCATCTTAAAGTCAATGGATAAACAAATACCATAACAATAGGGACAGAGTAAAGGGACAAAATAGGTAATTAAATAGTTAATCCCACTAGGGGATTGTACGTAAAGGAAAAAGTATGGGAGACCCTGTAAGTTAATGATCATTCAAGAAAGCAGGCGTGCTGAGCCACAAAGCCAGGCAGCCTTATTAGCAACAAAACCATGCGACAGAAGAGCAAGACGTGCCCCAAAACAATAAAAAAAAATGGTGGCATGAGACCCACATCCTGCCCAGTGAGCTAAGTTAATGACCCCTAGGACATGCTCTCTGCACACATAAAAAGCAATAATTTATGAAACGGTGACATTTCAAAGTGAAAGACCCTCACTGTACTGAGACCTGAAATAATTCTTCCATGTGCCATGACAGTCCCAGCTTGACCATGTGGGGGACAAGAAAACTCCCCTGCCTGATGTGGTGGACAAGCTAAGGACGGAAGCCTGACGTCTACCCAAGAATGAGGAAGAGGGTGGTCTTCTCCCCCTCCCCACTTTTCCTTTGATTATAAAACTGCAGCCCAGGGATTCCCTGCTGGCGCAGTGGTTGAGAATCCACCTGCCGATGCAGGGGATACGGGTTCGTGCCCCAATCTGGGAAGATCCCACATGCCGCGGAGCGGCTGGGCCCGTAAGCCATGGCCGCTGAACCTGTGCGTCCGGAGCCTGTGCTCCGCAACGAGAGAGGCCACAACAGTGAGAAGCCCGCGTACCACCAAAAAAAAAAAAAAACTGCAGCCCACTAAGTTCTCAGTGGCTCACGGCACCCTCTCACCTACCTGCTTGTAAGCCTCACAAGTATCCTATTCTAATAAATCACTCCTTATCTATCACTTTGCCTCTCACTGAATTCCTTTTTTTTCTTTTTAATATTTATTTATTTATTTGGCTGTGCTGGGTCTTAGTTGTAGAATGCAGGACCTAGTTCCCTGACCAGGGATTGAACCCGGGCTCCCTGCATTGGGAGCACGGACTCTTAACCGCTAGACCACCAGGGAAGTCCCTTGCTGAATTCTTTCTGCACTGAGACATACAGAACCGGAGCTCCTCAGAGCCCGCCCGAAAATGTCACCTAGCGGTTTCAATTCCATCAGCAACCTTCATCCCCTTGGCCCTGTAAGGTAACATATTCAAAGGTTCCAGGGATTAGGACGTGCCCTTCTTTGGAGGAGGCGTTGTTCTGCCTACAACAAGTCTCTGTGTGTCTCTCGAAATTAAGCATGCTTGTCTCTGTGGCCATGCCAACATGTGAAGCCTGACTAGCCCAGGACAGGAACTCAGAACTATCATGGGTAGGGAAGTCAGATGGCCACACCATTGGATGAATGCATCACGACAAATCTAAAACAAATAATGGAGTACCAGAGTGGAATATTGAATTCCAAATAGCCAATACGGCTGTGCACACACTTAATGAAATGCACTGTTATGAATTAAGATATGCCCTAAAGCAAGGTCTTTGGAGAAATCAGCATGACGCCATCATTTCCATGTGTTATTGTACAAGTGGGGTTTATTCATTTAGCAATAACCAATAATTAAACATCTAATCCTCCACGTTGATTCACAAATGGATGCAAATCATCTATTTTTAAACCCTCAAAACTCCTGACCCAATAGGCTGTGATTTTCTGTTTCTGCAAACACACGGGCATATAGCTTCCCTCACCAGCAAAATTCCATTATGTATCTATCGTAGGGAGATCAAATTTACCTATTCAGCCCCTACTAGATTTCTGACTCTCCCGCCAAGATGCTGTGAGATATCGTGTGCCAGAGTGCTCTAAAAAGCCCAGAGGAATCAACAGGTAGCAGTGCCTTTATTCTTAAATTTAGATTGCTTCTCTAGGAGGCAGCTTTTTTCACGTGTTTCTAGTCCCAAATTCCTATTCAATCCTGAACCACAAAGAAACGGCCGAATCATTTATGGGGTCAGTCCACACAACTGCACATCTATGGGTCTGTCATCAGGGAAGCTACTGATTTGTCTTCCTGGGCGGTGTAACTGTACCCCGACCTCTCAGAAGCAGGCATTCTATTTGAAGTGCATCCCTTGTTTGGAAGGTGAACGCTATAAAGTCACTGGTTCAGAGACACCAGCATATCAAATTTATGATGAAAGCAATTTTATTTTATTTTTTTTAAAGGTTTTTTGTTTGATGTGGACCATTTTTAAACATCTCTATTGAATTTGTTCCAATATTGCTTCTGTTTTATGTTTGTTTGTTTGGTTTTCTTTTTTGGCCATGAGGCACGTGGGATCACAGCTCCCCGACCAGGGATCAAACCGCACCCCCTGCATTGGAAGCAAAGTCTTAACCACTGGCCCGCCAGGGAAGTCCCATGAAAGCAATTTGAATCCTTTACCCTGTTTTGTTTCCACCACCCTGTCTTTGCTTCTTTTTATTCCTTTCTTTGAATAGATAAGAAAGACCATGACCCAGGTGGCTTTGAACTGAGAACTCTAATTGGTTTGGGTGGGGTTATCCATCCTCTTACATACGCACCAAGCAGCTACTGAGCACTAGGGCAGCTCAGCACAGGGCACGGAAGTAAGGCGTCCAGTGTCAGTTTAACCCCTTGAACCCTATTCAAGACCTAGACTTTACAAGGTAATTGTGAGATCTGTCACCACAGTGACAATAGCCACATGCCAGACGCTACTAACATAATGAAGCTGAACCCTTTCACTTTCTCTGGGCATTCCTTGTCATCTCCCTAACAGACTGCCCCCATCCCGGTTTCTCGAGAAAGGTGCCCACGCCACCTCTTTGCATCTGCACGGAGAAAGAACGATATGGCAGATGCAATCCGACTTTGGGTATCACTGAATAATGTCATCATTTATGGCAGACTTTCAGCCAAAGCTCACTGACAAACATCTCCCAAGGATTAAAGGTAAAAAAAGGAAAAGAAATGTCTGCATGAAAGTTACCAAGGACAAGGACACACTTCAGTTTCTACAGTAGACAGTGGTGGCTATGATTCCTCTCAATTACTTTTTTTTAGGTTCTAGGAAGATTTCATTCTATGTTTTTCCTTCTCCTTGTATAAAAAAGAGCACATGCAAACAAGCAATGAGAAACGGACGTGCATTGTAGACTAATTTGAGTCTGGTTGGTCTTTAGCAAACATTTTAATTTAAGGTCTACTTGAACAAGGAGATATCCAAGTTTTACTAGTATTGGATTAAGTTAATACATGGAACATGATTGTTTTCACAGATTTTCAGTGTTGTGTTCTCCAAAAGAAAAGGGGCATTTTGTTCAAGCAAGAAAATCATTTTTCTAACGTAGTTAGAATCATCTGACGACACACATTTGCCATTTGACTGCAGTGAATATTGGCAGGAAATAAAGTCCAAATGTATATCAACAACATGGATTCTGAACAATCAAGTCCAATTGTTTTATCAAATATCCCTTGCTTGTGTATTTAAAACAATCAGTGGCTCCCTTTAAGACTCAAAAAGTGCTAATATCTTAAGGCATTAGAGCCAAAGCAACCATTTCTTGTATAATTTTCAGGTGCTCACTCCAGCACGCAAATGTTCTTAATTCTATTAGTTTCTCTAGATCCACTCCTTTACAGATGATTCAGGTATAACATAGAACACTATATGCTCAGACTGGTAATCACCTGCAAATCAAGACGACAGCAATGCTAAAAAGGCAATATATGGAAAGAATTAAGTCATTAATTATGATACTTTCCATCGATTAGACACTGCGTAAATTCAAGTCGAATAAGTGGTTACTGAGATAACTGAATATGAAAAAAAAAAGAATGGTTATAGAAAATACCACGCACAGGACATTATACAACCCTCTTGGCAAATCTGAGGCTGAGCGAGCAGGTGTTTTCTGTTTAGAATAAGTACTTACCATCCTCCGTGGGCACATAGATATTCAAATAAAGGCAGTCTTCATTCTGATCTTGAACGTAGGTCATCAGAGTATCCAGATTGGCAGTAAACCAGATGGGCAGCATGTCATGCAAGAGAGACCGCTCATCCAGGTGCTGGGGGCACACGGCAGCAAACTGAGTGGCGTTCCGAACCCCAGTCCACGAGGAGGGGGGTTCCGGGGGCTGAAACCGCCTTTCCCCAGTAGGAGGCGAGGCATAAGGGACCCCCAAGTATTGCTCCACTGGACCCAAAATCTCATTGGGCAGCGGTGTTCTCAAGCCCCTGATTTTGCCGTAATTGGTGTTGACCACAGGATACTGCGCCTGGCTGTCGATGAGCGTGAACTTGATGGCCAGGGCAGTGATCCACAGCAGGACGTTGGAGTTCACCATGACACAGACCGGGGTGAAGACCAGCGGAAGCCATAACAGTCCCTGGGGTCTCGACATGGTTCACCACCACATCCGCGGGCGTCCGTGCGATGCAACTCCAAGCAAAGCAAGCCGTGAAGGGAGCCTGCAGAGAGAGACGGCTTTCCAGGGACCAAGACCCTGGAGAGGGGAAGGGCTCGCTAGGAAGCCTCTTCGATGGGTCATAGACAGAGCCCGAGCTTAACAACAAACCCGGCGGTTTTCTCAGCAGCCCATCACAGGACAGCAGCCCTCTCTTAATCCTGGTGCCGAATTCCAGCCCGTGCGAGGCTCCAAGGAAGCGGTGACCATCCAACACCTCCCCGGGGCAGCGATCACTTAGGAGACCTCCAAGGCAGAGCGGTCAGCCTAATGGGAGAAAAAAGCAGACAAGGCTAAGGAAGGCAAGACCACTGCCACCAATGGCGTTTGCTGCGTCTTCCATGCAACCCTCAACATCACGCGAGGAAATCTCATTCACCGATGCATCTGTAGAGCGGCATCTGCGGGCAGTAGAATTTCGCCAGACAACCGCTGGTCTAAATTTCTACAGTGAGTCCCATCAGCAAGAACGATGCCAGTACTCCGGAAACATTCAAGTCTTTGTTCAATGAACAAACACACTGCCAAAAGTTACACACATCGCACAGATAACTGTACTGATGTCTCCTAATTGCACTATTATTGATAATATTAGCCCAGCAATGGATAGGCACTCCCAAAACACTGTTTCTCAGATGTTTAAGAAAACTGTCACTTTATACATAAAATAAACAAGGACCTACTGTATAGCACAGGGAACTATACTCGGTATTTTGTAATAACCTATATGGGAAAAGAATGGATATAGGTATATGTTTAACTGAATCACTGTGCTGTACACCTGAAACTCAACATTGTAAATCAACTATACTCCAATATAAAGTAAATATATTTTCTCCCATTCTGAGGGTTCCCTTTTCGTCTTGTTTATGGTTTCCTTTGCTGTGCAAATCCTTTTAAGTTTAATTAGGTCCCATTTGTTTATTTTTGTTTTTATTTTCATTACCCTAGGAGGTGGGTCAAAAAAGGTATCACTGTGATTTATGTCAAAGAGTGCTGCAAAGCAGAAATAGAGACACAGATGTAGAGAACAAACATATGGATACCAAGTGGGGAAGGAGGGTGGGATGAACTGGGAGATTGGGATTGACATATATACGCTACTATGCATAAAATAGCTAACTAATGAGAACCTACTGTATAGCACAGGGAACTCTACTCAATGCTCTGTGGTGACCTAAATGGGAAGGAAATCCAAAAAAGAGGGGACATATGGATACGTAGAGCTGATTCACTTTGCTGTACAGTAGAAACTGTAATACAACACTGTAAAGCAACTGTACCCCAATAAAATTTTTAAATAAATTCATATATACATACATACACTAATAAATACATAAATAAATGTAAAAAAAAAAACTGTCACTTTTTCCTAAGGTATTATGAGTGGAGCTCTAAAAGTTTTCCAAGACGGGTAAAGGGAAGTGTGCAACCAGACCAGACTGGTTTCATGCCAGGTGGGTATTTACCAGCGAACATAAAGGGAGCAACATGCAGTGGAAAGAGCATCGACACCGGATATTCATCCTCCTCGGGCTACGCAGGGGCACGTGTCTGTAGGCTCCAGACATCATCGCCCTGAATCTCAGCTTCCTTGTAAGAAACTGAACAAGATGCTGCATCTCAAGTACGTGCCGTACTGCTTGTCACATCAAGACACCATTCATAATTAAGAGTGTGGATACAGCAATCCCGATCTTCATGTAAAGCACTGCATGCCTTCAAGGGTAAACCCTGCAGCCTATTTAAGAACCTTCTGGTACATCTGAGTCATCTTCCTACTGAGTCTGGGAGGAGTTAACTTTTAAAGAGTGACCTCCTTGGGAATTCCCTGGCAGTCCAGTGGTTAGGACTCCGGCGCTCTCACTGCCAGGGCCGCGGGTTCAATCCCTGGTCGGGGAACTGAGACCTGCAAGCCACGAGGCACCCCCAAAATAAAGAAAACAAAAAGGACCGCCTCAATTTGTCCCTACGGGATCACACGACGACTCTCCCCAGATAAACCACTGCGCGCAGGACATTCAAGACTGTCGCACGTGAGTACCACAAATGATGCATTAGAGACAGAAAACACTTCATGAGGTGTTGCAGGGCCTCTACCTTTCTTTTAATCAACATTTTTTTACTGAAGTACAGTTGATGTACAACGTTGTATTAATTTCTGCTGTCCAGCAGAGTGATTCTGTTATACGTACACATCGTTTTTTTATATATTCTTTTCCATGATGGTTTATCATAGGATACTGAATATAGTTCTCTGTGATACACAGTAGGACCTTGGTGTTTATCCATCCTATACATAAAAGCTCACATCTGCTAACCCCGAACTCTCCCTCCATCCCTCCCCCAACCCCTCCCCCTTGGCAACCACCAGTCTGTTCAGTACAGGACTCTACCTTTAAATACAGCATTCTTCAGCTGAAAATAGACAGATGTGCTTCTAAGGACACAGATTATTCTGGGTTATTCAGAGTCTTTCTCGGCTAGAATGTAATTATGCATTTCATTTCAGGGAATGGTTGAGTAGAAGATGTCAAACAGATAATTTATTTTCTAATGAAACATATCTGAGCCAGACCTATCACGGAGCTAGAATACGTCTGGGGGAAATATTGTCATCCGTGACATCCTGGGCCAAGTTAATCAGAGTTGGATGAAAATGCACTACAACACGGGATGGTAGCATTGAGACTGAAAATTCGCATCACACCCAATGGCTGATTTATGTGTTTGCTTTTATCTTTGTACTGGAGACAACATTTGGATTTCTGCCACAGCATGATCCAATTGCTGAATAATTAAGAGACAGACAGAAAACGTGAAAGAGGTGCTGACTTGTCTGAAATCTTGTGCTCCTGAAAGCCCTTCTGCTTTACAACCAGCATCAGTACTTCCTTCTCAAGCCTTCCTCATGGTCATAGGAGATGCCAGTAATTTCTGATTCTGATAGACCTGGGTCCCCAAATGCTACCTCTCTGTTAGCTGGAGAAGTGAGTCAACCTCTCTGAGCTTTAAGTAGATGGCATGTCATGCCTCCTTTGTGGGGCTGGGCTGAGCCACAAGGGAGCAAAGGGGCAGGGCAGAGAAAAGGTCTCCTCAACACCCACGAAGTGCTGGGATTTTGAACACAGACCTGCTCAAAACACTCCCGGGTACAGAGACAACATGCACTGAAGGCAGCCCAGGGCTGGCATGAAGCAGGTACAGAGCGAGTACTTTAAACTCTTTGAGCCTCTCTTTACTTATGTGTTTCTAACTCTCTGGGAATTAACTGAGCTGGTCCACACAAGGCATCACATAGTCCCTGGAGCACAGAATTCCATAAAGGTAGAATTCAGTTGGCGGATTTGTCCCAGGACGTACACCGTGAATGCCTTGAGGAAGCCTGGTCCACTCCATCATTTTTCCAGCTCCATGTGGAAGACAGCACCTCTATGTCACATATTTGTTAAGACTGAGCAAGTGAGGGCACACGTACACTTCCTGCTTCACCTGTGTGATCAAGCCTACCTCCCCACAAGGTTCTGAGGGCCAGAGAGAGACCATGAACCAGCCGGACCTAAGAGAAGGGGAATGGCGGGGGGGGGGCGGGTATCTGGACACTCGTGAAGCCCAGGCTAGGCATTCAAAGTAATCATACGTTCCGAGCCATCCTATTTCCCGATGCTCTGGAATTTGGCACTTTGCACACATGGAATCCCACCAATGCCAAGCACTGTTGCACAGACTCTGCACTGCTGACATCTGGGACCACACTGCTCTTTGTGGTGAGGGCCACCCTGAGCCCTGTAGGGTGTGTAGTAGCACCTCTGGTCTCTACGCACCCGAGGCTGGTAGCACCCGCCTCTCATTTTTAACAATCAAAAATGTCTCCAGACATTGCTAAGTGACCTCTGGAGGCAAGATCATCTCAAGGTAAGAACCACGGGTATAAATCATCAAATATGGGATCATGGTGGCCACGTAAATGACTGAGCACCTGTGGGTACATTTGAAAATTATCAAATTATTTATGTTTGTGTGTGTATGTATACGTGTGTGTGTGTGTCACATTCAAATATTTGGCAACTGTAAAAGTTTTAGCAATGAAGGTTTAAAAAATAAACCTATTTTAAACATGCATCCTCATTTAAAAATCATTATAAGTTTATTTTGGGGAGGACCAAAAAAAGACTTCTCAGGTAAACGTCACACTGAAAATAAGTTTACAAGGAGTGAAATGCTGTTATAGCTACACGGAATATATATGCACAGTTAGGATACGTATAATACACATGTTTATAAATATGTTATCTATTTTCTCTATAATATGTATTCATATATTTTCAAATTTTTCCAAAATAAAAACAAGATACTACAGGGCTTCCCTGGTGGCACAGTGGTTGAGAGTCCGCCTGCCGGTGCAGGGGACGCCCGTTCGTGCCCCGGTCCGGGAAGATCCCACGTGCTGCGGAGCAGTTGGGCCCGCGAGCCATGGCCGCTGAGCCTGTGCTCTGCAACAGGAGAGGCCACAGCAGTGAGGGGCCCACGTACCGCAAAAAACAAAAAAACAAAACAAAAAAAACAACAAAAAAAAACCCAAGATACTACAAAGGAAATTCCTGAAGAAAAAATTTCAATGAAAAAAATGAGAACAAAAACTGTAACTTCACTGCATACATACAACTGGGGAGTTAGGAAGGCCTTGACAGCATGTTCTCCCTGCAAAAGTTGCACACAGACTAATTTCTCAGAGAGGCATTTCGACGTGATTTATAACTTGATTAGGTAGTTTTGAATGATCTCTACAGGACAGTCGTTCTGTATGAGGCTGTAATTAAGACTTGGCTCCAGCTACTCAGGCAAGCTAAACTATAAATGAGTCAAAATAAAAACTGCAATAAATTTCTTTCCAAAGTGCAGATCACTCAAATTGAGATTGGTTTAATTTTACAATATATATTTAATTTAGGTGAGCCCTGATCAAATTTATCTTGGTGTTTTGGCCTTCCAAGGAATAAAATCATGTCTCCTGGGTGTTCACGGCCTCACCTTTCTGTGGCTGCGAGATACATTACAAGACAGAACTCTGTGGATGCATCTTCCAAGAAAAAAAAAAAAAAAGAAAAGAGAAGGAAGGAAAAAAACATGAGAGGATTAACGAAGTGGCACAGCCCTCCCCTGATGTGACTCTCAGCTCCATCGAAGGTCTGGGACGTGCTATCTGCTACCAATAGTCTGCTGACCCCAAGAGGCACTTGGAAGATTCACTTTCATCTCACATCCCAAAGCATCAGGAAACCAAGAACAATAGATGCTGGTAAAATTAATGAGCTTGTACAACAATCCTGCCACACTGTTTCCTCGAAAGTCTGCAATAGCCATTCCCCAAACTACAACCTGTAGACCTCCCCAGTTTCATTTTTTCTTTTGTTTTTGGTGAGGACACCAACATTTCATGGTACCCAAGTGGGGTATGGTTCATCTTTTATCCTACAACACAGATGTCTACCGTGAGGTGGCCCAGGGCACCTGTTATCTACGTGAACAACCTCGACATTCTGCACATGGGCTGACAACACACACGCGTGCACGCACACACACACACACACACACACAATCCCTATTCGAGATTCCCTGATGCTGGCAATCAGCCAGTTATTTTGTGTATTTTTTGTGTATTTTTTAATCTGCTGGCTTTGATGTTATCTCCCAGATGGGCACAGTCACCATCTACTGTGTCTTTTGTCAAATCTTCTAGCTCTCTGCACATCTATCCCTGTACTTCCTTTCAGTTCTAAAAACCAGATCCCATCAAAATCCACCCTTTTGAACCAAGAAGTTTAGATGTAAATAATTACAGAATGAAGATGCCATATGTACTATCTTCAAGGCTGCCGTATGCCCAGTGGGGGCTTCAAAGCATCAACTCCATCACCTCCGTCACCATTTCTGTTCTCACACTGAAGTTTAATGGCTCAGGAAAACAACAGGGCCACAGTCGTAGGAACTGGAGTTTGCAACCAGAGCCAGAACCCAGACTAAACCCAGGAAAAAGAGTTAATGGCTTATATGTGGTCCAGTCAAGACACTGGACAGACTGGGCATATATCTGGACAAAATTATAATTCAAAAAGATAGATGCACCCCTATGTTCACAGCATCACTAGTTACAAGACATGGAAACAACCTAAATGTCCATCAACAGAGGAACGAATAAAGAAGATGTGGTACATATATACAATGGAATATTACTCAGCCACAGAAAAGAACAAAATAATGCCATTTGCAGCAACATGGATGGACAGAGAGATTGTCATACTAAAGTGAAGTAAGACAGAGAAAGACAAATACCATATGATATCACTTACATGTGGAATTTAAATATGACACAAACGAACTTACCTATGAAACAGAAACAGACTCACAGACATAGAGAACAGTCTGGTGGTTCTCCAGGCCAAGGGGGAGGGGTTTGGGGGAGGGATGGATAGAGAGTTTGGACTTAGCAGATGCAAACTATTATATATAGGATGGATAAACAACAAGGGAACTATATTCAATATCCTGTGGTAAACCATAACGGAAAATATAAAAAAGAATGTATACATATGTATAACTACATCACTTTGCTGCATAGAAGAAATTAACATTGTAAATCAACTATACTTCAATTAAAAAAGGATTGATTGGATAGAAAGATACACCAAGGATATGTAGGCCAGAGATATGATCAGGAATAAAACATGGATGTTTTTTCTAGAGCAATGATGTGGACAACAGAATCTACAGTGGTCACCGAAATAAAACACCAACACTTAGTCATAGATCAGTAAGTATTTCATAAAGATCACTATTCTAAGTTACTGGGACATAGCGGGAGATGAGACGGAATTCCTGCCCACTTGAAGATTATACTCTCATGAAAGTGTCCCTAAAAGCGGTGCTTTTTTCCTTATTCATTGTGTGTACATCTAAAGCAAGCACAGGGACTGGCATGTATTAAAAGCTCATTAAATGCTTGACTTTCTGTGTCTAATTCAACTGATACCTAACCTGATTTCCAAATCCAAATCAAATGTTCATAGAAGCAACACTACTCACGACAGCCAAGACATGGAAGCAACCTAAATGTCAACAGACGAATGGATAAAGAAGATGTGGTACATATTATACCATGGAATACTACTCAGCCATCATGAAGAATGAAATCATGCCATTTGCAGCAACAACTAGAGATCATCAAACCAAGTGAAGTCAGTCGGTCAGAGACAAATATCACACAATATCTATCACTTATATGTGGACTCTAAAAAAACATGATACGAATGAATTTACATACAAAAGAGAAATAGACCCACAGACAGAAAACACACTTATAGTTACCAAAGGGGAAGGAAGGGAGGGATAAACTAGGAGTTTGGGATTAACAGATACACACTTCTATATATAAAATAAATAAACAACTAGGTCCTACTGTACAGCACAGGGAACTCTGCTCAATATTTTGTAATAACCTATCAGAGAAAAGAATGTGAAACAGTATATATATACGTATATGTGTGTGTGTGTGTCTGTGTGTGTGTGTGTGTGTCTGTGTGTGTGTGTGTGTGTATGTATATATATATAAAACTCACTTTTCTGTACACCTGAAACTAACACAACATTGTAAATCAACTATACTTCAATAAAAAATAAATTTCAAAAAAATCTATTTTGATCACTGTAGCCCTAGGGCAAGGAAAAATGTTCAACACTTAACAGAAAATTTAATAAACACATGTTTAATTTTTTTAAAACTATCTATTACCAAACATGATTCCCAAATCTAAATCAAGTAATTTGCAAATATGTCCAGGGTTTGTGTGGAGCTCTCTCACCAAACTCAAGTCACAGATCATCAAGGTCAAACTGTCATGCCTTCGAGACATCTGGTCTCCGAAAAATCTCATTTCTGTGCTCCTCTGTCTCCATGCTTTTGTTCCACAGTTCAATAATTAGTACCATCCTTTTTCTAGTTATTTAGGTAAATGCAAGGCCACCTGTGGTGGCTCTCTTTCCAAGATTCCACATACACTAAGTCCTCACATCTGCTGAGGGTCTTAACACAGGACCAGAGACGTGGTTACCGGTAACCTCACTGGTTACTGGTCAAAGAGAGGAGAGATCACAAAGGGTTAGCGAAAATGCAGAAGCCCAACGGCACCAAATGTTGAGCACGGATGTTGAGCCCTTCCCACGCCACGCCGGTGACAAGTAGTGTGGCCACACAGGAAACGAATTTGTGTCACGGAGGAAAGTCGAGCGTGCAGAAGACTTTGGTGCAGATCAGCGTACACACACATATATACACAAACTATATAGTTAAATCGTTTCTATCTGTCCCATAGAGCTTCTTGAATATTCATGTTGGGAAACAGACATTTCCATTTGCAGCCGTAGTCATAGTAAGAAAAGAACAGGAAGAACCCAGACATTCACGAAGAGGTGAATGGATAAATGCTGGCATATTAAAACAGAATACTACACACAGTGAAACATAAAAAACGGATCTGTAAGTTAAAACCGATAAACCCCCAAATAAAAAGCAAGTCACAGAAGAATACATATGGTGTGATGTTACTGATACGATGTTACATAAAACTAAACAGTACATTACTTAGAGCTGTATTTGTACTGAAATACAAAAAACAGGAAGGGCATGATTAAAACCACATTCTGGGACAGTTAACTCCTATCCAGGGTCACAACTCACAATACAAAGATATTGGCAACGTTCTATTTTCTAGTAGGGCCGTATGTATATTTGTTTAGCTTCTATGTGGGTGTGTATATATTTCCATGTAGTGCACATTCTATGAGCATCGTTATTTCACAGTGCAAATTTCCATCAAGAGATGCATGTCTATATAGGTTTGCCCTCACTTTATTTTCCCAAGCACTTAAAAAAATATCTGAGGGGGCTTCCCTGGTGGCGCAGTGGTTGAGAGTCTGCCTGCCGATGCAGGGGACGCGGGTTCGTGCCCCGGTCCGGGAAGATCCCACATGCCGCAGAGCGGCTGGGCCTGTGAGCCATGGCCGCTGGGCCTGCGCGTCCGGAGCCTGTGCTCCGCAACGGGAGAGGCCACAGCAGTGAGAGGCCCGTGTACTGCCAAAAAAAAAAAAAAAGAAAAAAATCTGAAATTTTAAATGAAAATATCTGAAATTTTAAAAGGGAAGGAAAAAGATCAATGCCAAGGTTACATGCCAAGCCCAAGGCAATGGGCCATCTGCCCACACAATCCATAAAAAGCAGCAGTGGCTGACAGCACCGCTAAAACTAGAGTCAGGTCACCTAAGACGCTACTGCCTAGGTCGCTAACTAGCCAGGCGACCTCTGACCCATCACTCAGCGCCCAGAGCTGCAGCTCCCTGGACCGCGCCATGAAGACCTGGAGGACGTGCCCTCTGCTGTGGCCTTCAGCCTGAGGATCCTCGGGAACCACAGACGGCTATCCTCAAAACTGAGTGTACGTGAAATAGGGAAGCGGTGGGAACAGAAAGTTCTCCAATGAGGCAGAAAGCCATAGTTCAGGGGAGATCACTGGCACTGCAGAGTACGGGAAGATGCGCGGTGTCAGCAGCAGATAAAACAGGCTTACAACCTTATTTCTAAAAAATGTACTCTTCAGGACCACAAAACCTCTACGGGCAGGATAAAAATGTCACTAGATTTACATTCACCTGAATTCTACACCCACATTCATAATGAATATTAATTCCCCGATATTCATGGATTCCCTGTACTCACTATCCTATACAAAGAATCCATCGCCGCCTTCTCATATCTGACCATACGGGGTTATTTTGCAAGAGTTCGTACTGGAAATTATGCATACATACATATAACTATATGTATAGAGTTTTAAAATATACACATATCTACATCTAAGCTAATAATATAATAGGATGCACGTGTGTGTGTGTGTGTGTGTGTGTGTGTGTGTGTGTGTGTGTGTGTCTCTCTCTCCAAACCAACCCACTGAGGTATCAAGTTCCTTTTGTTCAGGTCCTATGCCTTCTCCATTCTTTGTAAATCTCTCCGGCACCTTGTGCAAGGCCCTTCATGTTGTACATGATCAATAAAACATATTATACGTGATGCCGATTACCCATTGCTAGATAGTTTGGTCTAAGCGTGCGCAGTCTGAAAAACAGGCTCAAATACACACCACTGGGCATCGCAACATCTACTCATCCGCTGTTAAACATCTGGAAGGAGTACGGGCAAGGGTTAGGGATGTGCCTTCTGGACTTGCGCTGCCTAGAATTCAACGCCGTCAGCAACCACTGAAGGCTGGAAACCATCGATGCCTCCACATTCCTACCTATAAAATGGGCACAGCATAGGATGTAAGTTAAATATCTGGAAGGAGTACGGGCAAGGGTTAGGGACGTGCCTTCTGGACTTGGGCTGCCTAGACTTCAACGCCGTCAGCAACCACTGAAGGCTGGAAACCATCGATGCCTCCACATTCCTACCTATAAAATGGGCACAGCATAGGATGTAAGTTAAATATCTGGAAGGAGTACGGGCAAGGGTTAGGGACGTGCCTTCTGGACTTGGGCTGCCTAGACTTCAACGCCGTCAGCAACCACTGAAGGCTGGAAACCATCGATGCCTCCACATTCCTACCTATAAAATGGGCACAGCACAGGATGTAACTTAAGGATATTACTGCACGTAGGTATAGGGGCATATACGTGTGTGTGAATACATACACCGCATAGGCATATGTACGTGTACGTAAATATATATACATGTGCAACAAGAAGTGTTCCCCAAAGAAACGAGAGCTAATTATAACTACTTCCTGAGGTTTTACTCAATGCTTCCACCGTGACCCACTTTGATCAATATGACGATACGTAATCAAACTCCCATCTGAATACAGTCTACATTCCAGAGGATGAGGTCAAGGCTGTAATTTAAATCACTACAATTAGGCAAATGCGTGCTCCACTTCTTCCCAGCCCCTCCTTCTGTGGGACTGTGGGCTTCTGCAGGTTGGAATTTGGAATGGAGTGTCTAAGAGACGCACTGAAACTTCTAGATACGTAGAGAGAACTGGCCCCAAGGGCTTCTGTCAGATGGTAACAGAGGAGTGAAGGACTGAAACTCAAGAATGTGAATACAAGCCTACCAAGATTTACAGTGGGAAAGATGTACCAGGAAGGAACACACATTATTTCAGAGCCAATTCACATTCATTGCTAGACGATGAGCAACTGAAAGGCAAAGACCACAGATGATTAACAGTTAAACTTGGGAAAGCGAAGGTCCTCAGCAAAGGTTATTCAATCAAAAGGAAGAGACAAGATACTGAAGGAAGCCATAAGGAACCTGGACAAGAAAGGCAGAAAAATGGCAAGTCAGCATCCACGATGCTCTCCTTAGCTGATTTCCTGTGGGTACCATAGTAAACCCCCTACCAGCGACTCCATTCGTACCCCCAACATAAACCTCCTGTGGGCCCCGTGCTTTAGCCCCTACGGTTTGTGCCCGTATGAGTTTCATCGTGAAGACAGAGTGTCTTGGGTTTGCCCTTTGACACAAGAATGAACAGTGTTATTCTGTGGCACTTTACCAGCTTCAGTCAATTTTGATGGAACCTAACTTTAAAAACTGAGGTACAGATCCATTTCCGAGGATCTATTTGTGAGATCTCTGCAAGTAAAGTAAGGAGTCCCAGATGTTAAGCACTCTTTTTTTTTTCTGCTTATTATATCTCTTTTAGTCATTTTTTAAATTGAAGTATAGCTGATTTACAATGTTGTGTTAATTACTGTTGTATAGCAAAGTGATTCATTTATGCATATATATGTTCTTTTTTATATTCTTTTCCATTATGGTTTATCATTTCTGGTTTACTGAATATACTTCTCTGTGCTATACAGTAGAACCTTGTTGTTTATCCATCCTATATGTAATAGCTTACATCTATCTGCTAACCCCAACCTCCCACTCCATCCCTCCCCCAACCCCTCCCCCTTGGCAACCACCAGTCTGTTCTCTATGTCTGTGTTCTGTTTCTGTTTCATAGATAGGTTCATGTGAAGCACTCTTAATACCATTCACTATAAAAGGCGTTCCCAGAGTTGTATAACAGGGGCTGAAGTGATCTTGATCAACAAAAGGAGGTATTTATGACAAGGAGTGAGTTCCCCTGCAAAGGAAAGCTACTCGTGTGAGCAAAAAAGGGGAGTCTATTTATAGACAGCCCAGTTTGACCTGGGGTTAGTACCTTAGATGTAGTGGGACCTCACCCAGTCAGACGGGGGGCCTGCCGATCGATGGCTGAACACCTGGACACTTTGGGGTTAGTCTGGATGAGAAGAACCGAGTCTTCCCAAAGGAGACAACGATCAAGAACCATTTCAGGTGATAATGATAAGTGTGTGTCTTTGAGTCTGTAACAAGTAGCTTTGAAATGGCTGCTTATAGCCTCTACCGATGAACTGTAGAGTGTCCAGCAACAGAGAGTGTCTTCAGCATGTTTCCTGAGACACCATCCATGACTCAAGGACTGGCTCAAGCTTATATAGACCCCAGCTGGAGTGTCCCACTTTTCCTCTGAAGCCTGTATCCTATTTGCCTAACGCATACTTCTTCTTATGGGGAAGGCTGTTTCATCGTATGTGGAAGACCCTGCATCTTGGAAATCACTATTTTCAGTGTGGTGCTCACTGTGACAGGTGGAATTCTTCTCTCCTGTGTTTCTGATGGTGTCGAGTCACTTCAAGTGATGAAAGCTGATGTGCTTATACACCGTAGGACTCTGGGCGATTAAACAATCCTGTTCCCACACACTGTACTCGCCAAGCACAACTCTATCTAAGCTCCCAGAAGAGGCGGGTTTGTTTTCTGTCTTGACCACCACCATCTCCACCCATTCCCCAGCACGTTTCCTCTGTCTTCCTCAAACAGGAAGATTCATGTGTGAAAACCAACCCTTTTCCCAGGGGTTGAGACACTCCAGAGAGGTTTCCCGTCTTAGCATCAGAAACTACCTGAGTTGAGACCTTCCATCTCTAGGAATTGACTGGGTCATCCAAGATGTGGAATGTAGGCGAGGGCTCTTCTTCCCTGAAAACCTTTGTGTCTCACATTAGTGTAGAGAGGGAGGAGATGAAGGAAGAAAAGAGATGCAAAAGGAAGGAGAGAATTCACAAAGGGAGGAAAGGATAAGAAGTCTGTAGTCAAGAGACAGATTCAGGGTCAAGGCTCAAAGGCATCTCCTCGTTAATCCCCCAAAGCCTTACAAGCATTATAACAAAAGTACAATTCGTGCAAATGAAATGTATGGCGCCAATAAATGCAGTAAATAGCGTTCAACTATCACTGCCCCGGACACCTTTACTTTTTAAAGAAAAATGAGGGAAGATTCGAATCCACTAGATTCCTTACTTTATCTTCACATGCAAACACTCTCACACGGTACCCTCTCTACTGGAGCCTAATTACTCTCTCATCCCCAGCCTCTGGCAAAATTCCTACCTACACGTGCAGGTTTCAAAAAGAAAAGCTGAATAAAGTAAATTTTTAAATCCTTTCCTCTACGCAGTTCCAAATTCAGAGTTTCTCTACCCAGAGTCCCTGATTCCCATGCCCACCCAGGTGCCCCTGAAGAGAACCCAGGGGTTCTATAAACTAGAACAGATGAGAGAGATTACATCTTTGTTTTCAGTAAATGTGAACTGAAATTTAGGCTTTGCTTCTTATGAATGTAGGTGTAACAGACACACACACACACACACTCAGTAACAGGAGAAGTCCCTGCAACTTTCCCCCAACAGAAGTCACATATTTTCTTATCAAATTAATGCTATGGCAGATATCACAAAATGCTGTCTATAGTCACCACTACTTTCCAGTTGTGACAATTATCAACCTCTTAACTAGATCTGGTTACTTAATACACAAAAAGGAAGCACATAAAATACTATGACACATTTTACAATCCAGCAATCCCACTCCTGGGCATATATCCAGAGAAAACTCTAATTCAAAAAGATACATGCAGGGACTTCCTTGGTGGTCCAGGGGTTAAAACTCCATGCTCCCAGTGCAGGGGGCCCGGGTTCAATCCCTGGCCAGGGAACTAGATCCCACGGGCTGCAACTAAAACAAGATCCCACCTCAATGAAGATCCCGCATGCAACTAAGACCCAGCAGTCAAATAAATAAATATTAAAAAAAGATACAGGCACCCCAATGTTCATAGCAGCTCTATGCACAACAGCCAAGACATGGAAGCAACCTAAGTGTCCACTGACGGAGGAATGGATAAAGAAGATGTGGTACATATATACAATGGAATATTACTCAGCCATGAAAAAGAATGAAATAACGCCATTTGCAGCAACATGGATGGACCTAGGGATGATCATACTGAGTGAAATAAGTCAGACAGAGAAAGAGAAATACCATATGATGTCACTTATATGTGGAATCTAAAAAAATGATAAAATGAACTTATTTACAAAACAGAAACAGACTCACAGACACAGAAAACAAACTTATGGCTATCAAAGGGGAAAAGGGGGAAAATAAATTAGGAGTTTGGGATTAGCATATACAAACTACTATATATAAAACAGATAAACAAGGTCCTACTATAGAGCACAGGAAACTATATTCAATATCCTGTAATAGACCATAATGGAAAAGAATATGAAAAATAACGTATATATATGTATAACTGAGTCACTTTGCTGTACAGCAGAAAATAACACAAGGTTGCAAATCGGCTATACTTCAATAATAAAACACTATGGCACATTTAAAGAATATCTTGATAACTACGTCAATAAAACTGGTTTCCTTTTAAGGTTATTTATCTTATGACTTAAAATACTATTTTCAGAAAGGGTGTATACTTTTCCCCAAACTGACAAAGGGAACACACACACACACACACACACACACACACACACACACACACACACACCCCGACTAGGCATGGTTAAAATCCCTTGACTAATTGCCAAACTATTGATAGCGCCTGCATCTCCAGCTACCCTGAACTGGTTATAGGAGGGCTTTCTGCTGGTGGATACGGTACACGTGGTTGAGTGAATAAAGACCACACACTCAGCAATCTTGCAACAAGGCTTTTCTGGCTCTTCTGCCCTCCCTTCGGAAAAAGTGCCCTGAGCGTAAGTCCCCTGTGAGAATGCAGGACACCTCCGCCTGAAGGTCTTGCCTTGCTGTGGTCACACCTGTCCAGGTCAGGGAAGTCTTCCTGGGCATCCCTCCCCACAGACCTTTGCTGGAACCTGACACCACCCCAGTCTGGCTTCCCTAGTGGTCAAAGCTATGCCCACAACAAGTGACTGATAGGAATACTGGGACCAGGAATTCACCCTTTATCTACACCACTTGTATACGGAAGAGGCAGGGATCAGCTCCAAGGCCGGGGCACCCCTTCACCTCTGGAATGATTCCAGCAAAGGCAGGGTCCTTCTCTCTTTCTGAACCAAAGCCGCTTAAATTTTAAACCTAAAACTTGAGAATAAAGGAACGTTGAAAACTCACACGTCTTTCTAATCCTAGATACATAGAACACGATAGCTAATGTGAGTTTACATTTGAAATACCACCAGTGGATGGAGGAAGGGAAAGAGTCAGAAGAAGAGAAGTTAATTAATTTGCCACTGGACTCAAACCGGTCAGAGCGGCCATCATCAAAAAGTCTACAAACAACAAATGCTGGAGAGGGTGTGGAGAAAAGGGAACCTCCTACACTGTTGGTGGGAATGTAAATTGGTGCAGTCACTGTGGAAAACAGTATGGAGGTTCCTTAAAAAACTAGAGTTTCCATATGATCCAGCAGTCCCACTCCTGGGCATATACCCTGAGAAAACCATAATTCAAAAAGACACATGTGCCCCAATGTTCACTGCAGTGCTATTTACAACAGCCAAGACACAGAAGCAACCTATGTGTCTACTGACAGATGAATGGATAAAGAAGATGTGGTACATATACACAATGGAATATTACTCAGCCATAAAAAAACAAACAAAACAATGCCATCTGCAGCAACATGGATGGACCTAGAGATTATCATACTAAGTGAAGCCAGACAGAGAAAGATAAATATCTTATGATATCACTTATATGTGGAATCTAAAACAAGGGTACAGATGAACTTATCTACAGAACAGAAATAGAGTCACAGATGTAGAAAAAAATCTTATGGTTACTGGGGAAAAACGGGGGGAAGAATAAATTGGGAGACTGGGATTGAAATATACACACCACTGTATATAAAATAGATAGTTGATAAGGACCTACTGTAGAGCACAGGGAACTCTACTCAATACTCTGTCATGACCTATATGGGAAAAGGATCTAAAAAAGAGTGGATCTATGTATATGGATAACTGATTCACTTTGCTGTACACCTGAAACTGACAACACTGTAAATCAACTATACTCCCATTAAAAAAAAATTTGCCATCGGACGCTGGGTCACCAGAGTCTGAACTCATGAAAGCCACCGAGAAGAAATCCAGGGATGAACAGCATTGATGGCGGCGTGCGTAAACCCACTGCTTCTCTATGTGTCCCACCTATTCCCTACGGTCCATTTCTAAGACAAAGGATGCGGGAAGACTCAATGTTACGTAAGCTCCAAAGTGTTTAACAAATGACAAAATCCTGAAACTCCAAAAAGGTAAGTCTATCCCTTCTGACTTACAACCTGTACCACCTCCCTTCTGCATCTGAAAACTCTCTGTTGCTTTTCTTCAGTGTACATGTGGGAAGAGTTCTTTCTTCCCTTCACCTCTTTCTGTACAGAGAAGGATATAAAAAGGCTGATTTTTTTTTCCCACTACAATAATCAGATGCCCCAGGTTTTTTTTCTGCGATGAATGCTTTCCTTGGCTATTTTCAGACCTCCTATTAAGAGCTATTCTCTCATTCTGGCCTACTCCTCTTAACCCAATTAAACCCAATTAAATCCTCTGCCTTGATGGTTCTATTTCCCCTACGTTTAATTATCCTTTAACTAGTCTCTGTTACTGCATGTTCTTTTCCACTGGCCCACCCCTCACGGTATCACGAAGAGGACGTGATACACACACGTGTAAAACCTTGATGTTCAACTTTCATGTGGCAAATTCCCGAGTGGAAAGTTACCAACAGCCAGGGTGCCATTTGAAGACTAAAGTCCTCTGCAGCTTCAAATATTGGAGGAGCACAGGCTGATTGCGTCAAAGAGGTTTTAAAACGACCACATGCAAAACAACTGGCCTCTGTTAAGAATGTCCTTTGAGTTAATTAGGTGATTAGGAAAACACTGAATTTATGGCAGCTCAGATAACTGCCTTCAATAGGTATTAACAAATAAACTTCACGTGTGTACCTGTGTATGTGTGTACGTGTGTACGTGTGTACGTGTGTGTGTGTGTGTGTGTGTGTGTGTGTGTGGCTGCTTTCCCCGAGATTTTTACAGACTAGATTAAAATGAGAAGCCTCCTTCTGAGGAGGCCCATTTTGATGCTTAATTTTACTCACAAATTAAGAGCTTTTAAAAATATACTCAAGAACATCAGAAATTCATTAGCTTTAAGGATATTCTAAGAGTAAAGTTAGGAAGCCCGAACTCTTCAAAACAGGTAAAGGAAAATCAGAAGAGGCAGGATGGAGACAGAGCCCTGCACCCAAGGAGAACCGTCTCCTGGAAAGAGGCTGGTTTTCCAGATCATAGGACGGGACCTCAAGGCAGGAGGGAACACAGATGTCTGTAACCGAAGACCAAGTACATAAGTTCTAGTGACATTCATCACTTAAGAGACTCGAGGATTAGATCATACCACAAAGCCAGCTCTAACTGTCAGCACTGCACGGATTTCGTGAGTGGGCTTCTCCTGGGATAAAAGGGACTTTTCAAAAATAAACACTTCGGGCATTTCCCTGGCGGTCTAGTGGTCAAGAAAGACTGCGCTCCCAATGCAGGGGGCAAGGGTTCGTTGGATCCCTGGTCGGGGAACTAAGATCCCGCATGCCACGTGCTGCAGCCAAAAAATAAAATAAAATAAAAAATAAACACTTTGGTGAGCCCCTGGCTTCTCAGCTAATAATACAGAGACCTACACCCCACCTGATATTTATCGCGTATAAAGTGCATCGAAGAAACGTAGGCTACACTAGCTGCAAAAGATAAAGTGTGCTATTCATAATGGCCAGTGCTGACTGGTAGAAAACACTCCTCACTGTAGAAGCTCGGGTAAGGCCAGATTATACTGAAAGGAATTCTGGCTTCCACGCACCCATGCTCGACCACTGAACACATTTCTAGGGCCAGTCATGATGTCCCTCACTCCCGAGTGAAAGGGCCTCATGGAATCAGACCAGCGCAACGCAAGGAGCTCCTCCAAGGAGCCACTTAGGATGACCGACTGGCCGGGAAACACGAACTGAGATCATTGTATTTAATTCAACTTCATGCGCCATTCCAGAAACAGGACAAAGTGGAACAATTAAATCGCAACGGTGCCATTTGAACCAGCCCAGTGGGCTTCCTGTAGGACAGACAAAGTGCTCCACAACGAGAACACTCTATGACTTCGGTTTAAAAAAAAAAAAAAAGAAAACAACCAGAGAAATGAAAGGCTTTTTGAGAGAAGCATTAGGTCATTTTTCAGCAATGACTGCCTTTCTATAAAGAACACGTCCGATAATAAGGGATAAAAAACAACTGAGTAATGAAGTTTGCTCAGGTTATATCCTCATTTTATCCTTTAAGGGAAAGAGCCTTACCTCGGTGAAGGGAACCGTGGATGTGATTTTTAAAGAGGCAGGAATCTGTGTGACTGTAGGTCCCTGGTTCTCAAAGGTGACTGTTCATTAGAATCCTCGGGGAGAAGTGAAAAATGCCACCACTCAGGCTGCGCTCCAGACCCACTCTGTCGGCATCTCTGGGCTGGGGGCGGGTCGAGGCACAGGTGTTGGCATTTATCAAATCCTCCAGCTGATTCTAATGGGTCGCCCGATTGGCCAAATGATGCTTTAGAAAAGGGTATCCACCTACACACCCTGGGAAATTTGGGTCTTGTTTTATTTTATTTTTCCTTTAGAAAAATTTCCTTTCAACAAAGAAAGACTGGTATGCTGTCTTCAAAGCCCAACTATAAGTATTATTTCAGCAGCAACAAAAACATCAAACAGCAAATTCCTCCCCCAAGGTCCACCCCCTCCCCCATCACCATGGCTACCTCAGGAGGGGAAAGATTTTCAGGTGTCGCAGCTTTACTTCTTAAACTATGCTCCATCCTAGTTCTGAACAGTTTGCTCCTTTTTCTTGACAAGTCTTTTTTAGATCCTATCTAGAGATGATCCATCCTATTTGCCTCTAAATTTCCCAATACAGTTCCAACACTTTTGCTTATCTCATTTTCTAGTACTAACATCATTGTAACCGTGCAGTTAATGGTCACTCTTGAACCGAGCTCTGTACTCGGACAGAATCTTCCTTTTTGAATCACCTGTTTTAACTGGAGACAATAACAGCCTCAGTTTCACTTTCATACTTTCTGGGAATCTACTGTCCATTTTTCTAAATGCTCCCACAGAACGCACGCTCATCTCAAGGACCGTCTCCACGGGATCAAATGCTTCATTTCCTTTTGGTTTATTTTTTTCCTAGATGTCTCTCGGGAGCATCCTTTTGTGTCCCAGTCTCCGCCCGGAATGCACTGGGGACTCAACTCCTCTGGCTATTCTCTGTGAAGTCCATTGTTTCTTGGAAACCATTTCCATCCATTATGTATTCTGCTATTTGAAGGAACACATTATCGCACGGCCTTCTGAGAAAAAAGTCATGAAAAGTCGATCTTTGGAGACCACGCATGAGTTCAAATTCTAGACTCTGACCTCGCATGGATAGATCGGTTCAGAGTGGAGTTCTAGGTGGGAAATCAGTTCTATCTAGGGTTGTGGAAGTTTCTGTCGTTGAATCTTTGGGAAAGACTTTGAAGGGCCTGTGGCATTCTAACTATTGATTATTCGGGGGGTTTTCTCTTTTTCTACTTGCCCTTCCAACGGCTCTGAGGATCCCAGGCTCTTAGGATCTTCTCTGTGTAGCAGCTGTTCTGAAATTTCACAGCAGTGTGCTTCGGGCATGAATTTCGTTTCATTCTCACGCTGGGCATCCAATGTGCCATGTAAGTGTGAAAGCTTAGATCGTTCAAGGATGGGGGTAAAATGCAAATTATTTATAAGTCTTTTCTGCCCCTTTTATTCTTTGTCACCCTTTACTGGAAACACTGTTTGGGTGAGGAATTCCTAGATTGAGACTTAATTTTCTTTCTTTCCTTTTTTTTCCATCAGGTTTTACCCATAGGAAGTATCTTCATATTTACGTCTGGATCCATTTTTTTTTAAATTTGGCTATTATGTTACTTTTTCATAGGATTCCCACTTTTTTAAAGGATTGGTATTTTAGCATATCTCCCACAAGTTATAGATGAGAGGGTTTTTTTTCTTTTTTCACGTTTCTAGTTGCTGCTGTGTATGTTTCCTCCAGATAACATTTTTCCATTTTTCATTTTTTTTAAGACTCCCTTATTGGAAGCTACCCTAAAATATCTAGGACGTAAGGCTATCTTTTCTCATTGACAAATAGCTCTGTGTCAGTAGGCTGTGGTCCTCAGCAGGTGGACTTCTATACAGTGAAAAAGCAAGTTACTCAAATGGCTTTCAAGTGCTATTTATGGAATTCTTTTCACTGCTCACTCAGTTTCCCCATAAAAAGGTGCCTCTCATACGTGTTTGGACAAGTCTAGTGGCTTTCAACTTGGGAGGGAAGTAGGGTGCAGTAGGATACCACTTGCCACTGGGATGCAGAATGTATGTAATTCCCTAATTGTTCTGTCTGGAGACTGAGTCCTCACTCCACTAATTCTGAAGTCCCTGGGTCCGTCTCTCTTGCATTCAACTCCTCCAAATAAACATCTTCTATGTCCTTGGCAGTAGGGGGGAAAACAGTACTTTGCCACATGGATGGAAACCTCTGGTCTAACAGAACATCAACTGAGCTTAGAGTTTTAAAAGAGGCTAAAAAATGCTTGTGTTCAATCTAACTTGGATTAAAAAAAATACGTGTGTTCAATCCAAATTCTGTACCATCCAAGGAAGTCATTTATTTTTCTCACTCTGAGAAAAATGCCACTAGACAAGGACCTGGATTTAATATAAACGGCATATAAATGGCAGGGTGGCATAAAATTAGGTAGTATTAACAAATTAGTGAATAAAACAGAAAGGAAGCAGACTCACAGATATAGAGAATAACCTAGTGGTTCCCAGTGGGGAGAGGGGAGATGGGAGGGGAGATATGGGAGGAGGGCGGTAAGAGGAACAAACTCTTAGGTATAAAATAAGCTACAAGGATATATTGCACAACACGTGGAATATACCCTAAGTTTTATAATAACTATAAATGGAGTATAACCTTGAAAATTGTGAATCATTATGCTGTACACCTGTAACTTACATAATATTGTACAGCAACTATACTTCAATAAAAAACAAATTAGGTGGTATTACACCACCTTGAAGCAGGGAGAATGCACTCCATGAAACAGAATTCATTACATTGAATTAAATGCTTTCCAAAGTCACTGAATAAATAGCTTGATGTCATGTTTTTCATGTACATATCAAATCCTAAAGCATTTAATTTCTTTTCTTCATTTTTATCTGGCAAAGATGCCTCTAAGAAAAAAGAAAAAAAAAAAAAAAGGGAATTCCCTGGCAGTCCAGTGGTTAAGACTTCGTGCTTTCACTGCAGGGGACGCAGGTTTGACCCCTGGTCTGGGAACTAAGATCCCACGTGCCGCATGGCCAAACAAAATTTTAAAAAGGATTAAAACAATTTTTAAATAAGTAAGAAATAGGACATCTGCAGAAACATGGATGGACCTAGAGATGGTCATACTGAGTGAAGTAAGTCAGCTAGAGAAAGAAAAATAACATATGATATAGCTTATATATGTAATCTTAAAAAGAGGGTACAAATGAATGAACTTATTTACAAAACAGAAATAGAGTCACAGATGTAGAACACAAACTTATGGTTACCAAAGGAGGGGGAGGGATAAATCGGGAGATCGGGATGGACATACACACTACTATATATAAAATAGATAACTAATAAGGACCTACTGTAGAGCACAGGGAGATCTACTCAATACTCTGCAATGGCCTATATGGGAAAATAATTAAAAAAAAATAAAAGAGTGGATATATGTACATATAACTGAATCACTTTGCTGTATACCTGATATTAACCAAACATTGTAAATCAACTATACTCTGATAAAAATATGTTTTTTAAATGGCGAAAATAAAACCAACCTCAAAAAAAGTAAGAAATAGGACTAAAAGTGAAAATTTACACAGAAAAATTATCTGGAAGCAGGAATGAGGGTAGGTATATTAGATGCTCATCAAAATACATTTGGCAACATTGAGCTCTGACGTTTCCTCAGTGAATTTCCTCACGTTCCGCCATCTTTGTCATCCAATCAATTCAAGATCAGAAGCTGTATCTTCTCCTGTTCATTTTACTTCTAAAGGGTTCATAACGGCCATGAGTGTTTGCACTCAGCCCAGGGGTCTTTAATCAAAATTGAGTCAGCATAAACATAGAGAACAGATTTGTGGTTGCCAAGGGGTGGGAGGAGGGGGAGGGAAGGATTGGGAGTTTGGGGTGAGCAGATGCAAACTAGTATATATAGGATGGATACACAACAAGGTACTACTGTAGAGCACAGGGAACTATATCCAATCTCCTTGGATAAACCATCATGGAAAATAACATGAAAAAGAATATATATATGTATAACTGAGTCACTTTGCTGGACAGCAGAGATTGGCCCAATGCTGTAAATCAACTATACTTCCATAAATTTTTTTTTTTAAATTGAGTCAGAACCTCATTTGTATCTCTAGAAAATACAATATTCAGGGACTTCCCTGGTGGCGCAGCGGTTAAGAATCCACCTGCCAATGCATGGGACACGGGTTTGAGTCCTGGTCCGGGAGATCCCACATGCCATGGAGCAACTAAGCCCGTGAACCACAACTACTGAGCCTGTGCTCTAGAGCCCATGCGCCACAACTACTGAGCCCGCGTGCCACAGCTACTGAAGCCTGCAAGTCTAGAGCCCGTGCTCCGCAACAAGAGAAGCCACTGCGACAAGAAGCCCGTGCACCTCAACGCAGGGTAGCCCCCGCTCACTGCAGCTAAAGAAAGCCCGCGTGCAGCAACAAAGACCCAACGCAGCCAAAAATAAATAAATAAATTTATATATTAAAAAAAAAAAAGGCACTTGGAATAGGTGCTAGCACAGAGGAAGAGCTATGTAATTGTTAGCCTCTGCTATGACTGATAACCCAAAGAGAGAAGGCCAAACTCAGGAGGCAGAATGCTAGGGTGGCAAAGCCCAAGGGGAAATGATGATATGGGGGCAAACACTTACTTAAATAAATATGATTCATTTAAATAAATACCCTATTTGGAACCTTCCTGCAGTGCTGGTGGGAATGTAAGTTGGTGCAGCCACTATGGAGAGCAGTATGGAGGTTCCTCAGAAAACTAAAAATAGAGCTACCATATGACCCAGCAATCCCACTCCTGGGCATATATCCAGACAAAACTCTAATTCAAAAAGATACATGCACCCCAATGTTCATAGCAGCACTATTTACAATAGCCAAGACATGGAAACAACCTAAATGTCCACTGACAGATGAATGGATAAAGAAGATGTGGTACAAATGTACCATGGAATATTACTCAGCCACGAAAAGGAATGAAATAATGCCATTTACAGCAACATGGATGGACCTAGAGATCATCAATACTAAGTGAAGCAAGTCAGACATAGAAAAATAAATACCATATGACATTGCTTATATGTGGAATCTAAAATACAACACAAATGAACCTACCTATGAAACAGAAACAGACTCATGGACATAGAGAACAGACTTGTGGTTGCCAAGGGGGAGGGGCGTGGGAGCAGGATAGACTGGGAGTCTGGGGTTAGCAGATGCAAACTGGTATATATAGGAAGGATAAACAGCAAGGTCCTACTGTAGAGCACAGGGAACTATATGCAACATCCTGTGATAAACCATAATGGAAAAGAATATAAAAAAGAATGTATGTAAGTGTATAACAGAGTCACTTTGCTGTATAGCAGTAGTTAACACAACATTGTAATTCAACTATACTTCAATAAAAATAAATTAAAAAGATAATACTCTGTTTATCATCACTTTTGATGACACAAGCATAATACCTTGATGTGTGGTCAAGATCTATGAATAATTCTAGTCAATGGTCAAATCACAGCAGACAACGCAGGCAGGATCATATCCTTTGAACACGAAAACATTGCTGGTTGATGGGAGGAACTCCAGAACTTTGTAGAGAACACCAGGAGGCATCTTGTAAATTTCATACACCCAGAATTTAAAAGGGGGGAAGATGACTGAGGCTGACAGAATTCAGAGGGTTTCATGGAGACAGGTAAGTCTTAGCTGTCTCCCTATGTGTTCTCACATATTACTGCGGATTCTGTGCCCACCGGCAATAAAGCACGGATGCCCATCGTTTGGTCGCACAAATGCAGAAAACTTGTGACTCCAAAAATAATGGCTGGGGTACGGATGAGGATACGTTACCAGAATTCCATGTTGTAAACATCTTAAGAAGGGCAGTTAGCCCATCTTGCTTATGTGACATAACTTAGCGTGATTAAATGGGGTCGTGTTTACCGACTGAGTTCTGATACTTGACGAAGTATCACAACATGTTTTACTGTGAGTACAGGTGGATTCCTATCTGCATTAATATATCGATTTTGCCACTCTCAACTCCCTGTGGGAAGGCACCATCTCCTACGATCCTTCTGTACACAATGGAGAAGATAATCACCAGAAATGAGCCCACGGTGACTTTTTTCCAGCAACCATTTCAAGCCCTTACACCTCAGGATGTACTCGTGGAAAATGGACAAGATATGCCATCCTAACCTGTTGCTAGAACCCAATAAAACCATGACCATGGAGGCAAGTTTGAAAAGTGTCAAGCAACACATGCACGCAAAATTATTCTAGTGGGCACTGACTCATTTATTTGAAATAGAGTATTGCAACGTAGTGGTGGCCACCATCAGAACCATGGTGCACATGATTCCACGTCATGCTTGGAGTCCAAACGAGCTTGGGAAGAAAACACTCCTTCGATGACTTTTTCTAAAAAAAAGGGTAAAATATAGAAATGCGAAGCATATATTCATCTTTGTAGGTGTGTGGTGCGGTGGTGTGTGTGCGCACACCACGCACACGTGTGCGACAATAGTTTACTAACGCAGGGAAAACGGCGGAAAGCTGAATTCCATGGGACTGGCAACGACAGAAAGTCAACTCAATCTTTTGAAGTCCTGAGCTAAGAAAGCTCCCACAGACTAACAACTAAAAGACACCAAACCACTGATTATAGCATGACAAGGGAAAAAGGCAGATTTTGTTCACCAAGGTTACGAAACGTTAATAAACTCAAGGGTAACGGATAAGGCTTCAGGTCATGTCATCTTACCATCAAGGTCATTCCAGACACATGAGACTGGAGTATCCTGTGAGTGTCCAGGGCTCAGAGTAACTCACTTTTTAAAACCATGACAGTAGGCTAAAATTTAGAATGTTGCTACTTGCATAAATTTTGTGGCATTCCAATACGAGGAGAGCAATCTCGTGGTGTGCATGAGGGGCACCTTGGTCTGAAAAGTGGATGAGGGTGCTCTGACTGTAATGTCCCAGTGCGATCAGTGCTGGGTTCACACCCTATTACACGGCTGTCACTGATGGCAGGTTTATCCATCATGACCACTGGGCACTTGAAGCCCGACCTCTCAGATCCGTCAGCTGGAGGGAGCAACTACGTCTCTCTCAGGACTAAAAAGCAATTGCAAATCACAGAGATGCGAGCAAAGCTCGGGTTCATGTCGTGGGCAGAAAAGAAGACGGAGAAAGAGGTGGCTTGTTCTTGCCGTACAGGGTTGGGATACGGTCTCCCTTTGATCCTTTCTTCCTTCCCAGAGACATTTCCTTACTACTCCCTGTCATCTAATCGTTACCATGCTGAAGGCAGCTACCTTTTTTTTAAAAAAATAAATGTATTTATTTAATTTATTTATTTTTGGCTGCGTTGCGTCTTCGTTGCTGCACGCGGGCTTTCTCTAGTTGCGGCGAGCGGGGGCTACTCTTCATTGCGGTGCACGGGCTTCTCATTGCGGTGGCTTCTCTTGTTGCGGAGCACGGGCTCTAGGCACGCGGGCTTCAGTAGTTGTGGCTCGCAGGCTCTAGAGCGCAGGCTCAGTAGTCGTGGCGCACGGGCTTAGTTGCTGTGCGGCATGTGGGATCTTCCCGGATCAGGGCTCGAACCCATGTCCCCCGCACTGGCAGGCGGATTCTCAACCACTGCACCACCAGGGAAGCCCGGCAGCTACCTTTTTAAGAGTACATAGGAAATGACTGATAAGTTAATGTCCAGACACTAAGAGTCCTTCAAGTTTTAAGTAAATTTAGCTCCTTTTGTCTTAGAAAATTAAATGTGTAGCTTTAATTCCAATCCTGGCTCCACCACTGTGTGCTGTGTGCCCTTGGGCAAGTTGATTAACGTCTCTGGGCCTCAACTCCCTTATCTGTAAAATGGGAATAATAATAATAATAATACGTAGCTCAAAAAAAAATGTGTACCTTTAGGAAATAAGTTCAGTTTAGAAATTAAAACAAGAGCCCTTCGAGAGAACAAAAGGACTAATTGAATTTCCACATGGGAGAGGCCTCAACTAAACCTTCCTTTATAAAACTACACCAGGGACTTCCCAAGTAGCGCAGCGGTTAAAAATCTGCCTGCCAATGCAGGGGACACGGGTTCGAGCCCTGGTCCGGGAAGATCCCACATGCCACGGAGCAAGTAAGCCCGTGTGCCACAACTACTGAGCCTGCACTCTAGAGCCCTCGAGCCACAACTACTGAGCCCGTGAGCCACAACTACTGAAGCCCGCGTGCCTAGAACCCATGCTCCGCAACAAGAGAAGCCACCGCTCACAGCAACTAGAGAAAGTCCGCGTGCAGCAATGAAGACCCAACACAGCCAAAAATAATAATAATAATAAATAAATAAGTTTATAAACAAACAAAAAACTACACCAGGATACAAATTAAGATGAACGTGTTCCAATGTAATGTGTCCGTTTATTATCATTAACATCGGACGTGTCTGTTTACTATTTATAAAAAGAAGGTTAGCAGCAGAACTGGGTTAAGAAAAAAAATCTTTGCCTAGGCCATTCCTCAAAAAAGTTAGTGCTCATAGCTGCAATAACTCCAGTTAAGCAATTCTCCACATGACCTTCAGAAGGTCTAAACTGCTGACAGCATTTTTTTTTTTTAAAGTTCACTTTCATCTCTCGATGGTATTTTGAAAATATTACTCTTTAGTATCTTCCCTGGAGCAGAGTCCTACCCGTACGCACAAGGTTATCCGTTCATTTCCACCACCCTGGCCGACATTTTTCTTTAAGTAAAGTGAAGGCAAAGCATTCTTGGAGGAAATCACGATTGCATTAGGAGACACCAATATTTTGCCTCATTCCCTTGGCGTGACAGCAACAATCATTCTCTGTGCTCAGGACGGAACATAATTCTCACCTCCCTTGGGCATCGATAGCGCTCAGGAATATGAGGACCAACACGTGCAGAATGAGGCGCGCTCAGGCCATCCGGAACCCGCCCTCTTCTGACAACTCCGCATAGACTTGCTCAGTTTTAGCAGGAGGAACAAAGAACTCTCAAGATGATCGTGACTTCTTCAATAATCTGTTATAATTTACACAGATACACGTACTACGGAAACAATACAAATACATAAAAGTATAAGAGACTGAGGGCAGCGCAGTGAGATTACCTCTAAACACAGTCTTCGTCGCTACTAGTTTATCATGACATTAATTTGATCAATAATTTTTCACTGTGTAGGGGACACTGTGTCAGATGAGGTGAGGGTTACAGCAATATAAAATATTTCCAATACTTAGATTTTGAGTCTAGGAGAGAAGTGAGACATTAAAGAGGCAGGGGGACCCCATTATCACGGAGATGCTCTCTTCAGTAATGGATTTTAGGGGAGGAGCGAGGCTTCCCTGAGAAGTGATGTCCAGGTGCAAATGGAATCAGAAGGTTGAAATGAATTTTTCCAGCTGCAAGAATGGTCAGCTGAGGGGGGAAAGGGGGGGCATCCCTGCAAGAGACATGGAGGTCTGAAATGGAACAGGGCTGGGTCTGGAAGGTTCTGAATGGTATGACATGCCTGGGACAGAGTGTATGTGGAGGGATGTCAGAGATGGGGTAGAGAGGGGAGCCTGAGGTCAAAGGCCCCCAGTCTTTGTTCACACACGTGAGGCTCTCGTACACACAGCCTCCATCAAGGGCAGAGGGCGAGATTCCAAAGGGACAGGAGCAAAGAAGAAGGAAGGGGCGTAGGGAATAAAGGAAGTGAAGAGGATGCTAGCAAGGGGGAAAACGAGAAACAAGAATGTTGTCAAAGACGTGGAGGAGAGGGGACTTCCCCGGCGGTCCAGTGGTTAGGACTCCGAGCTTCCACTGCAGGGGACGCTGTAGGTTCGATCCCTGCCCGGGGAGTTAAGATCCCACATGTCGCATGGCACAGCCAAAAAAAAAAAAAAGAGAGAGAGAGAGAGATGGAGGAGAGAGCATGCCAATGAAGGAGATGGATGGCGTAGAGGTCCCTGAAGGTGACAGGTGACATGTATCTCCTGGCGCTCACAGGATCATAGCCTTCTAAGTGTGGCGGGTGGAACAATCCCTCCAAAGTCATCTGATTCTGACTTCCCAGAATCCCTGAGAACATACAACCTTCCCTGGCAGAGAACTTTACATGGACTGTGCAGATGGGATTAAATTAAGGGTCTTGACATGGGGAGATGCCCCCGGGTTACCTGGACAAGCCCAGTGGAATTACAAGGTCCTTCAGAGGAGGGGGCAGGGGTCAGAGTCAGAGAAGGAGATGTGAGAACTGAAGCAGAGAGAGGTGCTGATGGGATGTGGGACCATGAACCAAGGTACGCTACAAATGAGAGAAGGCAACACAATGGATCCTCCCCTACACCTTCCAGAAGGAACCAACCCTGCTGACACTGGTCTTTGCCCCAGACATCTGACCTCCAGAACTGAATTTGTTAACAATGTGTCCTGTGTGTCAAACCATTAAGTTTGAGATCACCAGTTACAGTGGCAGTAGGAAATCAATAGATTGCAAAGAGTGGAAAGTGAGGAAAATGCATTTTGACTTCTTCGTCCTTCAAGAAGACTGGCTGAGAAAAATACAGCAGATGTAGCGGTGAGGCTTCAGGAGGGTGGCCTTTCAGATGTGAAAGACTGACACTGCATCTCCCAATAGAGGGGCCCTTAGAAAGAACTTGATCAGAAAGATTCTCAACCGGCAGCTAGCGGAAAACATTTCTGAGAAAGTCTACGCCACCAGAGCTTTACAGTGGTCTCCCTAAGTCCTGAAACATCACATCATTTTGATGTTTCTTGCCAAAGCAGTTTAGCCATTTCAACATGAAAAAGGATTGATTCCAATTTATCCTGAAGATAGAAGATCAATTCATTGATCTTCAGCTGTGCAGACACAAGACGGCGCCACTGTGGAAAATGACTTCCACTGCTGTCTCTGTACTTTGAAAGGCAATGCAATGAAATGGACTTTATCCTCAAATCACTTCAATTCTGGTCAGATATCCCTGGATCCTCGCTCATCCTGTGCTACTTGACTCCCTTCAAAAAAAATGTTAAATGGTTCACGTCACATCATTTCAGAGACGGGTTCAAAGACTTCACCACTGAAATGGTAATGATTTAAAAATATCCAAGGAGATTAAGCTACAGGAAACAACGGTCAATACTGGGATTGGTTTCAGTAAAATGCTCCAACGACAATCTGACATTTCCAAGCATAAAATAACAAATGACCACGATTCCACGTTCAGCCTCAATCTACCCTCATTCATGGCTTTTTGAGCAAGCACTTGGTTTAAATATTTTAAAAATATAACTTACAATATCAAAAGGATTAAATTAGTTGAGATTTTTAATTAACTATGGATTATAAAAGTCTCCATGTTAATACCAGCCACAAAAGAGACCAAAGGACCACCTGTTAGGAAATTTAAACTCCGTAGCTGATGTATTTCCCAGTTTACCCTCATGATGAACCTGCAAGTTTGGGAAGGTGAGAAATTAATCAGGACACGTATCCAGGACGCAGAGCGCTCATCGGACACCATTTGCGTATTACCTTGCCAGATTTTGTTAACCTTCTTCCCAGAACGGCATCATTTGAACAAGCCAGTCAATTACCATTAAAAGGACAATTGAAAGACTAACCATTCCCCAAGGAAGGCTTATATTCTCTAAGTAATTGAGAAGAAAATATATCAGCTAAAAATCATAGTCTATTTCGAAGACTTAATTACAGATAAGTCAATGCTAAATAATTTATATTCTTCCATGCATATTAACCAGACCAGAACAAATAGCAGGAAAAAAAAAAATATCTAGAATCAACACTCCACTGCTTCCAAGTTATCACCCGCAGAAAGATGTCACGAGCCACGGCATATATTTTCTTCTCCACCCAGATTCACAAAATGCAAGGAGTGAAATAATACCGATTCATCCCTGGGTGAAAAGAAGATGTCTGGTTTCCTAACGCATAACTAACATGGGCCGGAATGACTTTGTTTTCTCCATCTGATATGAAAGGGTCTCAGAAGGATTTTCTGCACGATGGAAAAGAGCCTCATCCACTCAGAGGCTGGGCAGCTCTGGACCAATGTGCAGGGAAACGTCTTGCACGGGACAGGACCTTGTGTAGTTGGATAAAGCTGGCATGACGCAGGCTGAGGGCACAGGAGGGGGTAAGAGGACCAGGCCAAGGTCACTTGCCCACTTGCACTCCTCAGCCCGAGCTAGACCTTATGGCTACTGGTTTCCAGGAAGCACCTGTCCCTGTTAAACTACAGTGTGAAGCATGCTGACCTGCATTTATCCAGCATTTACTGAGAACCTTCTACATGCCTTGTGCTGTGACAGGAACAAAGAAGACTGAACTTTCTCTACTTAAATTTCCAATCGCCTGCCAAGAAAGAGCCTGGGAAGGTTCACGTAAGGGAACGGGACCATGTCTCCAGTCCCATGAGCTAACAGTTCTCATGTAGATTATGTTACATGCTGCCTCACTGAAGTCCTACGTGTTCTATGTTCCCCAATGCCCCACATCATGCTGAAATAAATATGTAGGAACACAACGGAAAATCTTATTTCAGCAGTCATCGTGGAAAGGGAAAAGAAGTAGGGCATATTAAAGGCGTGTGCTTAGGCAAACGATCCTTAATCATCTACAACAAAAATATACTGTGTTAATATTTACTACAGGTCCACAGCACGCCCAAGTGTGTGACATTCAACTGCCTACCAGAGAAAGACAAAACAATTCCATTCCCTCTTGATATTAATTACCCACTTCAAGGAAGCGTGCCGAGTCAGAATTACCTGGCTTGCCAATGCTCTCACACACACACACAGATGGAATCAGTGAACTCCCTGGTTTTAACGGTATGGAATGCACTTCATTAAAAAGTTGAGCAAGGGACTTCCCTGGTTGCACGGTGGTTAAGAATCCGCCTGCCAGTGCAGGGGACACGGGTTCAAGCCCTCATCCGGGAAGATCCCACATGCCGCGGAGCATCTAAGCCCGTGTGCCGCAACTACTGAGCCTGTGCTCTAGAGCCCGCGCGTCACAACTACTGAGCCCACACGCCACAACTACTGAAGCCTGCGCGCCTAGAGCCCGTGCTCCACGACAAGAGAAGCCACCACAGTGAGAAGCCCGCACACCGCAACGAAGACCAAACACAGCCAAAAATAAATAAATAAAATAAATATTTATTAAAAAAAAAAAGTTGAGTGAAGCAAAATTTAAAAAATCACAATAATTGCTTGTGCTTAAGCAAGCATTCCCTTCCTCTAGATCACGAAACACATGAACAAAGGCATGGCAAAACCGGTCAAGATGGTTCCCCATGGTCAAGGCGCCTAGTTATGAACCTCAGCCTAAAGGATCGGAGAGCCACGCGAAGCTATCACTACAACAGCCAGAGGCGACCCACGCTAATCAGTGTGGCTGCGCCACGTACGCTTTCTTGTGGATGGCCCTGGGTTCTCCCCCTGGTGCATATACAGTCGGTTCACATGTAAACTTTCAGGGAGCTCCCAGACCCTAGGGACGCATGCGTCCCAGATTCCCGATTCCAAACACCTGCTGTACGAGATGGTAGCGGTGCATTCACAGAACTCCTAACATGAAAGCAGGTATCTACAGTATTGATAATGTGTTATATGTTAATATTTGTGAGCAATTTGCGGATCCAAAATAATCACCGTGAACTACCCTCCCGACTCCCCGGAGAATCCGATCGTGGCCTTGAGCACGGATCAGCAAACTCACTGTGAAGGGTCAAGGGACGTAAAGGGTCAAGTGATGGCCAGGCCGTCTCTACTGCCGCCATTCAATTCCGGCACTGTTGTATACAAGGCGCTACTCCTAAAAACGGAGTCACCCACAGGCCACAGCTGGCTCACCTTAGCCGAGGTCATGTTCCATGGTCACGTACTCAAGACTGAGTTTATTGATCGCCTCCAAAAGCCAAACAAAATTAGCTTATGCATAAAAAAAAAACTTATAGGGACTTCCCCGGCGGTCCAACGGTTAAGGCTCCACGCTTGCACTGCAGGGGGTGAGGGTTTGATCCCTAATTGGGCAACTAAGAACCAGCATGCCACATGGCATGGCCAAAAAAAAAAACAATTATAAATAGTGTAAGATGATCCCTTTAATGATACATTTGCCCCTTTTTTCCAGTCTAACATATACCTTTTCGGCAGAAAGGAAGCATTAAACTAGGAAAAAAATAGGCAGTGTAGTATTGGTACGAGGTAATATTACGGGTTTGGATAATAGTTAAGAAGAAAAGGATCAAGGAGGCCCCCAAATAATTTCTATTTATATTAGTTTATTGTTATATTTGTAAAATATTTATATTATACATAATTATATATTACCTATATTATATTTATATATATATTTTTTTGCGGTACGCGGGCCTTTCACTGTTGTGGCCTCTCCCGTTGCGGAGCACAGGCTCCGGACGCGCAGGCTCAGCGCCCATGGCTCACGGGCCCAGCCGCTCCACGGCACGTGGGATCTTCCCGGACCGGGGCACAAACCTGTGTCCCCTGCATCGGCAGGCGGACTCTCAACCGCTGCACCACCAGGGAAGCCCTATACTATTTAACATTATTATTTTTAGCATTGTATTTAAGTCTATAACTCAGTTACTATACCAAATTGATTTACATAACTAATCTGTGTCCCTCGGAATCACAAAATGTTTTAATAAAAGATTCATTTGGACAATGTGTGTCCAGAACTAAGTAGCATATAAACAAACTCCCTCAATGTTCGAACGTATTAGCCCCTGGCATAACCCTGAATGTCAGGATCTTCAATAGACTAGCAAATTCAGTCCAAACATCAAATGCCAAACATCCAAATTCTGGTTCATCCCTCAATCCCTTCACTTAGAAATGAAAATCATGGTTCCAGGAGTGCCTTGAAAGGCATTGTTCTTGGTTGTCAGTTTCGAACTGAACTAAGCCATCTTTGGGAAAAAATTAAGGAATGTCTAACATCAGTTCACCAATAGCATCCCCGATGACCACGAAAATCCATTGCAAAGCATTTCCTTTAACAGGGTTACAAAACCAGAAAGGGTTCAGTCAGCGGTGTATGCAAAATTAGATCCAACGGGCATACGTTGAAACATTCAAGTATTCAGTAGGCTTAATGAATGCTTTCTGCTTCCTAGACAGATGTTTTTCTTCATTTATAACCACAAATTCTCCATAGTGAAAAGGGAATAAATGCATACATCTCTATTATTTAAACATGTCAGAAGCCTGACCATCGAAAACATGCTAATGAGCAACAAACCTGGATAACAACAGAAATGTCCTGATTCACAGGTCTTTGTGTTTCCCCACGGAACCCTGTACCCCTTGTAAGTGACAATCAGTCCAGTTAAAGAGTCACAGAGGGCCAGAAAAAGAAACGAAATTGAGTTATTTGTAGTGAGGTGGATGGACCTAGAGTCTGTCATACAGAGTGAAGTAAGTCAGAAAGAGAAAGACAAATACCATATGCTAACACATATGTATGAAATTTAAGAAAAAAAATGTCATGAAGAACCCAGGGGTAAGACAGGAATAAAGACACAGACCTACTAGAGAATGGAGTTGAGTATATGCGGAGAGGGAAGGGTGAGCTGGGACAAAGCGAGAGAGAGGCATGGACATATATACACTACCAAACGTAAGGTAGATAGCTAGTGGGAAGCAGCCGCATGGCACAGGGAGATCAGCTCGGTGCTTTGTGACCACCTAGAGGGGTGGGATAGGGAGGGTGGGAGGGAGATGCAAGAGGGAGGGGATATGGGGATAGATGTATATGTATAACTGATTCATTTTGTTATAAAGCAGAAACTAACACACCATTGTAAAGCAATTATACTCCAATAAAGATGAAAAAAAAAAAAAAAGAACCTAGGGGTAAGACAGGAATAAAGACACAGACCTACTAGAGAATGGACCTGAGGATATGGGGAGCGGGAAAAATAAAAAAAATAAAGAGTCACAGAGATTTTAGTTGTCACTTGGGGTCTTGAGGTTTCTGGGAAAGGAAAGCTCAAAGTTTTGTCTTTAGTTTTTCAGCGAAGCCATCCTTAGGAGACAATAAAGTTCCAAATAGCATCACCACTCATCAAGCCCAGCCCAGAACTGGCGCTCCAAAGGGCTGCCCTTACCAGAGACGCAGTCAGACTCTAGCACAGAAGCACAGCTGGAGAAACACCCAGTGCTTTCAGATGCAGAGTATGGACACCAAGGGGGGGAAAGCGGGGAGGGGGGTGGTGGTGGGATGAATTGGGAGGTTGGGATTGACATATATATGCTAATATGTATAAAATAGATAACTAGGGCTTCCCTGGTGGCGCAGTGGTTTGGAATCTGCCTGCCAATGCAGGGGACACGGGTTCGAGCCCTGGTCCGGGAAGATCCCACATGCCACGGAGCAACTAGGCCCGTGAGCCACAATTACTGAGCCTGCGCGTCTGGACCCTGTGCTCTGCAGCAAGAGAGGCCGCGACAGTGAGAGGCCCGCGCACCACGATGAGGATTGGCCCCCGCTTGCCGCAACTAGAGAAAGGCCTCGCACAGAAACGAAGACCCAACACAGCCATAAATAAATAAAATAAAAATTAAAAAAAAAAATAGATAACTAATGAGAACCTGCTGTATAAAAACTAAATTAATAAAATTAAAAAAAAAAACCAATAAGGAGTCTTCCCCAGTTCATAAGTTCTCATTTCCTTCCCCCTGTGGTGTGCTTTATATCACGTTCCCTTCGGGTTTCATAATCCAAGCTGTCATGTTCGGAGCTGTGCTGTCTACAGCTCTGAGTCTGATGTCAGACACGTTATGACCACTTCTCCTCAGAACCAGGATCGGCTGGTTACGTTACACTGACTGCTCCTTGCACGGCAGCTCCTGAAATGGTTACAATCGAGGCTGCATAGTAGGCTTGTTGCTCGAAAGGCTGGTGGTGCGACAAGAGAGACAAATACTTGGGCAACTTCGTGCCTTGGTTATACATTAATGCTCCTCTAGATTGAAAGAAGAAAATGACAATGAAAAACCAAAAAGGGGGTTTCGAAATTCAGAAGACAAAGGGATTGACATAATGTGCTCTTACGGATTGCTGAACTGTATATGCTCATCTGTTTCATCTTCCAAATTTGCATGGTAACCACAGAAAGCGGGACAGTAGTAGTCTTTCTTTATTCATTACAAATTACCTTTGGGGAAAAAAAACCTAGCACTTTTTTAATAGCAGGAAATAGGAAAAGGAGTTTGGAGATCTAGTTTTTAGAAATAGGAGTTCAATGAAGGACGTGACCTTGACAATCTTTTAGAATCCAGGAAAGGTGCAGAAGTTTGTCACAGAGTAAGAATAGGGAAATTAGGTGGTTAACTGTAAAGAGATACTCAAAAGCCACTGGTGGTCTAAATTCCGAAAAATGTTTAGAAGTTACGGCACTCAGAATGGTAAGAAAGTAGGTAAACAGCAAGTATTTAATCCATGTCATCATATAAACGGCTCAGCAGGGCTTGAATTGACAGCTGAGCCATGAAAAGTCTTTACCATTTACTTGAAATATATTAAAACACATCCTTTCTGAAATTTAAATGGGGGGAAAGGGTCCCAATTTTGACTTGTAAAATATCTTCATTAACGTACGCTCACACACATAGATCGTCAAAGTATTCTACCCATTTCCCCTTCCTTGGGCTGTGCTCTATTTCTGGCTTTCAGAGAAAGAGAAGGATCCCGTGGCCTCAGTGGGCCCGCAGCCTACATTAGAAGCACGTCTGATATTTTGGGTCGCACTCTTCAGGGGCTACACACAAAAGCGATAAAATGAAATGCTGAGGCCATTCAAAGGCCCCAGTGGCTTGAGAGGCTTACTGTAGAAGAAAGTGGGTTTTCAGTGGCCAGGAGGGATGAGGGTGAATTTCAGAAGGAGGGCTGACTTTCTTGTCGCATCAATGAGATATACTCTGCACTGTGGCTATTTGGAGAAACAAATAATTCTTATTCTAAATTCACAAAGCATGCCAGTACGTATACTCCCAATGAGCTTGAAATCTCTGCTTTGTACTTCGGTGAATTTCAAATACATTATTTTTAAAAAGAGAACAATTTTTACCACCAAAGGAATCTGAAAGCACTGCCAGGTTTGAATTAACCAGGCTGTAAACGCATCCACGAAATAAGCCAGCGGAGACCAATGATTATGTTTTTCATACTTACCATGACATTGTCTTTCTAAGAAGATGCTCTTAAAAATGCCACCGTGGAAATCCACTTGATTTCTTTTCCATCTCAGCACATTTTTCCCTGTAAAAATAAAACAGAGAGAGAAAGACAGAGACAGAGAGAGAGACAGACAGACAGAGAGAGAGACAGAGAGAGAGAAATACACTCAGTGAAAGAGCTGGCGCCATTGTTTCAAAACCCTTGTTACATTCCTTCTAAGCTTTCTTTTGGGTAATTATAAAAACTAGCTAGTAGTGTCATAAAGTAATTCTTAACTGATTCCCTAACAATCCAAGCAACTAGTCAAGAAAGGGCACCGACACAGTTATGGCAAACTGTAGATTCTATATCCAACCAGTTGAGTCCACAGGCAATTAGAGAATTCAGAATAAAGCGAGACAGCTGGAGGTCGCCAATCTACGTCTCACCTGCTTTCACCCGGCCACCATTAAGTTTTCGTCCAAGATGAATAATCAGTTTAGTCCGTGCCTACGTTCGATGTAGTTTATTTAAATTAAGAATTTAAAATCCCTGCACAATTTAATTTGCGAAAGCCGCTCACTGTGTTAGATGGTGTTTGTTTGCAAGAACTGATCCTCAGCCTGCAGAGACTTTTTTTTCCCCCCTTACAGCAGTGGGTCAGATGGACAAGATCCACGCTGCCTCGTTCTCTCGGCTCTCATCCGACAGAACGAGGCTCTAACTGACCAGTACTCATATTAGTACCAAGCACGTAAAGTCTTTGAGTTTCATGGCTAATGAGTCAGCCCATTATTAAGTTGTAGGAAGGTAGGGTCATAGTCTGATTATGGTTTTGATAGAACATGTAGTTACTATTTCATAAATACTGTGTTTTAAAAAATTTTTATTGGTGTGTATAGTTGCTTTACAATGTTGCGTTAGTTTCTGCTGTACAGCAAAGTGAATCAGCTATACGTATACCTCTATGCCCTCTCTTTTAGATTTCCTTCCCATTTAGGTCACCACAGAGCACTAAGTAGAGTTCCCTGTGCTCTACAGTAAATATTGTTGGTTAAAATACATCTGTGGAAATGACTTCACACGCACCCACAATCTTAACTGCATTCATTGTTCCTGACCCTTCTACAGCGGCGCAGGGTACGTAGCATAGCATGTATTTTGCATTTAGGAAAACTGATATTCAGACGTTAGCTCACACGACACGTTGAAGCCATAAGGCAGAGTCAGACCTACGTCTATCCTGCGTTCAAAGACCACACGCTTTTCACAGAATCAAGCCGCCTCCTCGTCCAAATAGAATCGGAATTGTTATAACAGGTAACATGTATATGGTGTGTCACCCTTTAACATACCGTTTTATACATGGACTCTCTACTTATATATTGATTTATTTGGCTACACAGCATGGCTTGCGGGATCGTAGTTCCCGGATCAAGGATGGCACCCAGGGCCCCCAGCAGTGAAAGCGCTGAGTCCTAACCACTGGACCGCCAGGTAATTCCCATACAGACTCTTTTTAATCTTCTCAGTGAGCACAAGAGCGAGCGTTATCTCCATTGTTTTAAAAAAGCGAAATCCGGGAGGTATTAGCGAACTGGCCAAGATCACACAGAGCTCTCAAGAGTGGGGTAGGGCTCAAAGCAGGTAGGTCGGCGATCAGCCCACGTCGTCTCAGGTGGAGCCACTAATATCTTTTCTCTTCCCCACGCTCAGTCCCCAGGCTGTGGGAATCTACACCTGACGCAGTTTTCATCAGGGACAAAAAGGTTATTTGGTATCAGGACCAAAGACAGCCTCACTGCATGAGTGATGCATACAGCAAACACGTAAATTAGCTATTCTAACACTGCATGATTAATATCCCAACTTCGAAATCGGCTCTGTTTCTGTTTCACTTCATCAGAGGTCATATTTGGTTCACACCCACAGGTAATTGTCAAATTCACAGCTGCAAAGTTAACTAGGTGTGTGTCAGGAGAGGTCTACAGAAATTAGCGAGTTATGTCTGGTAGATGACTCTTTTCTGCCTTGGGACAGTGTTGAGAAACATGTATTTGAATTATTATCTTAGGGTGAGTTTTCCTTTGCCTCTTGGCTTGCTGGATTTCGTGTATGTGGTTTTTAGGTGCACAAGGGAGAGAGAAACATTCAGTAACTAGTATGTGCATGAGTTTCCTTTTTTTTTTTTTTTTTTTTTTTGCAAATCTGATACTGATGGAACAAAATATTCACATCCTGTAGGGTTTAATTCACATGTCAGGAATGATTCCATCCACCCTGCTTGCCTATCTCACCAACTCCACTTCTCTCACTGGGCCCTGGTCACTACCATCAACCCAGATTCCGGAACCCAGCAGGACCCTAGGGGTCCTTCCCGGGACAGAGACCCCTCCCCCACATCTCCTGCTGCAGCTCCTCTCTGAAGTGCCTAGTGTATCTCATGCCTATTTCCTGAGTTTTTTCAGATGCTAAAAACCACCACATGGAAGAAACTAACTATCTGATGACCACTAGCACACAGCCCCCAGACCAACCGGCGCCCCTGTGACACTGCCCTGTGACCTCATCATCAACTAGTCGGAGAACTGTGCAGGAGCTGAACACACACACCCTGGGATGCCCCTCCCTCACCGGGCCTTTAAAAATGGGTTGCCAAAAGTTGTGGGTTTTTTGGAGAGAAGCCACCTGGCTCCTTTCATGGCCCTGCAGTAAACCTCTGTCTGCTCCAAACTCCGAAGTTTCGGTTTGTTTGGCCTCACTGTGCATAGGGCAGACGAATCTGTGTTTGGTAACAATTCTACTATTTTTCCTGCTATGCAAGGCGAAATACATTCTAATTTTTTTTTTATTATTATTTCTTCTCGAAGGATAGCCCCACATGTGTGAATTTACAACATAACATTCTCCCAGACGGCTTTTGCTAGTAGAAACCTCCAAACACCAAAGGGTCAGAGAAGGGCAATGACCATTTATTACGCCCGCCTATTACGGCATTTTGCTGCTCATGACTCTGTTATCTAAGCAGAACGCTGATCGCTAACATTGACCTATGTTCAAGTAATCACGTGTTCATTTTTCTCATTTGTTTTCTGCTACATGATTCATGGGGGTCCATGAGGTAATAATAAGCTTTGCTTCATGTATCGGAAGCTAAGTTATAAGATAGAGTCGTGTGGCTAATAAGATATTTCAAAGGTTAAAGGCTCCGTTCTCTAGATTAAAACACTATTGATGTTACCAGTAAATCTGGGCTGGATGACCTACTACAGAAGTCCTGAAGACAGATAAATATGATGACAGACAGCTGATTATTCGGAACTTAATAAGAAATTACATTTTATGATTTGTCTTCATGTGAAACTACACCCTACCGTATACAGACCATTTGTGAAGACTTACGCTATACTTAGTATGTTATCGACTCATCTATAAAAGCTTCTTGTAAAAACAAATATTGCCTGAGATGACAGATATTAAATACTCAAGGCAAACCAATATTTATGAGTTACCAATATATTAGCAAGCATTACCATAAATATCCTATGTTATTTTATTGGAATTTTACCATACAGAGAATACACTAGTCAAAGCATACAGACCTTTGGCGGAATATCGGACGTAGAAGCTAAGAATGATCTATTCCACGCTACGACAATGTTTCAAAGAAGCCTCTCCGTATAAGTTCACCTTTACAACTAAAGACTTGGGGTTTCATAGAGACACTCACAGCCATTCCAATTCGCCCTGGGTAGGAGGTCAAACAGATACCTAGAACATAAGGTGAAAGTGTATAAATATTTTCATAAAGGAGGACACTGACGGAGTTAGGACTCTTCAATAGGTTACGAATATGATTTTATTCTCTGGTACCTAAATAATGTACAGTAAACTCTGTCTAGAAATCCTAAGATATTTCACTTCGCGAATGTGCGTTGAACACAGGCTGTGCACAAGGTATGAGGATAGAAAAGAAATTCCAGAGATGAATGTGGCACAGTCCTTGTTCTCAAGGAGCTTGCAGTCTCCTGGCGGAAAACGTCTTCAAGGCGAGGACTTAGATATAATTGCAGGAGCTCCGGTATCCAGAGATAAAGGAATAGAGAGGGCCATGCTCAGAAGAGGTAGCAGCTCTGGGAAACTCTTAGCATATGGCATGGAAGATGGCTTTGAAGGAGGAGAGAGAGGAGGCCCACGTTTGTCATGGGGAAAGAAGGAGATGGTAGCTACACTAGACTCTCCAGGGTCCTCACGAAGTCTGTGCCAGGATTACACCTAAGGGGTCCCAAGGTTTCGACAGCACTCATGACCAGGGTCTGCATCTAGCCCTGCACACACATACACGAAAATCTAAACTTCTTTTTAAAACCTAAAGATATTTCAGAGGTATTTTAACTTAAAAAAAAAAATAAAACTACTATCATTCATCATTTATTTAGTTGTCTTTTGAGTCACAATGACCTGCTAAGTTTCTAAAAGAAAAATGGGAGAAATAAGTTTAATTTTGATAGACGTTCTTGAGTAGCTAAAAAAATAAAATAAAATGCACGCTCAGATGGGAAGAGGACTTATCGGTAGGTTTTTAGCAGGGTTGTCCTGGATATGTCTAGAGTATATATAAATGTTCCAATTAATATAAATCACTTGAACTTGCACCCAAATTTATCTAACCCAGACTTTATCTTTCTCTCAAACAGAACAATCTTCCAAACCACATTCATTTTTGAGAAGATGCATATTTAATAAAACATCTGTTTTCTGTCTTGGATTTGCTCCCAATTTTATGCAATGCTCAAATTGTTTAATTTTTAGCATTAGGAAAATCCGGGGGGTGGAGAAAAACAGAGAAAAATTTTCCTCAGAAGTTAAAGTGAGTAACTGAAAATACAGATAATCAACTTTACACAGTTCTACTCCTCCCGAATCACCCCAGAATTCGGATGAACTCTCAAGAAATTCATTTCCTGTCCACGTTTCTAATTTTGATGCAAATCTTTACAACAAAATTAAAAAGTACTAATGTCATCATCCAGTGAACAGTGGAAACAAACAGCGCCACAGAGTATATTTACAGCTTTCATGTAAGACTTAACTAGTCAAAGTCCAAAATCCTGAACATTCCTAAAATGTATGCCTCGAAATTTTCTAGGCATGGACTAGAATGGGAAACTTTTCTATGACACTGTCTTTAAAAGAAAAAAATACAGAAAAAAAATGTGTACAAATTCTAGGGATGTGGATACTGGCGAAGATTTTAAAAGATAAATAGGCATTTAGAAACAAATCACGTACGTACGTTGAACGACCCATATATTTCAGTAAATCATGCTAGCCTATAACCAACCTGAACCATCAAGGAAGAGCCCATCTTCCCGTAGATGAAAGACCAGCTCCTCCGACCACAAACTGATTCAATAATCAAAGGTGTTCTCTCAGTCTCTCTGCCTTGGCTACATGTCTCAAAAAACTGTGATGCCTCGGGTGCTAACACTTGCTAACACGCAAGATTTGATATTCTCATTCCCTCAATGAATATTTATAGACTGCCTCACAACTGCTCATTTCTTCAACAAATACCCAATGAGTACCCCATCTAGGCTGGACTCATGAAACACACGTTTTAAGGAAAAGCCGAAAAACATTTAAACACACACCACGCGTGGTCAAAAAGGAAAAATGCAGTCGAGTGTGGGTGAGCACAGAGAAGGAAGTAAACAGCAGATGAAATAGGAAAAGGACAGAGCATGCAGCCCACTCGGAGTGGGAAGAGGGCAGGGGGAGTGGCACAGGCCGTGTCCTAATTTGCTTAGTTGGAAACCGAACGACAACTGGTAGACCAGCAGCGCAGTCGTCAGAGAACACTGCAGGGTGGAGCTTGCAGGTAGGTAGGAAGCTCATTCTGTGCAAAGCCAGACAGGTCACTGCAAGGAATCTGGAGTGAATGCTAAGCATAATAGGAAGCCATTCTTTGTGAAATATTTTAGGCTGACAAGGAGGAACATAAGGTCAAAGATAAATGATCTGAAAAGCCTGCCCCTAGTGGCTGTGTGCCTCTATTTTAAGGCACATTCGATGCTTCATTAACTTATTTTGCAAACATCTCTAGAGGCAGGTACTCTCGTATAACCCTCTTAACAGAGGAGAAAACAGAAACGTGAAAATATCAGCTACTGCAATTCACACAGCTAGGAAGTATCAGGTGGTCTGGCTCCTCTGGTGGAAACTGGTGAGTACCAGAGAGGACTGCCAATAATGCGTGTCAAAGTGAGTGAGTGGAGGGCTTCCCTGGTGGCGCAGTGGTTGAGAGTCCGCCTGCCGACGCAGAGGACAGAGGTTCGTGCCCCAGTCCGGGAGGATCCCATGTGCCGCGGAGCGGCCGGGCCCCTGAGCCATGGCCGCTGCGCCTGCGCGTCCGGAGCCTGTGCTCCGCAACGGGAGAGGCCACAACAGTGAGAGGCCCGTGTACCGCAAAAAAAAAAAAAAAAGTGAGTGAGTGGAACAGAATCGTGGCCCCATGTGATAGACAAAGGGTGGTTATGTGTGAAATAGTGGAAAATATACGTACAAGTCCTGCCCCCTGTTCTAGCACGGAGCTCCTAAGACCCTTGTAATTTCCCAAGTGACAAGAACACTAGCAGCATCTTTTGTTCTACTATTTGGTCTTTGCCTCTGGTTCCTGACTCAGAGCTCCTAAGTCCCTTGGAATTTCCTGGGCGACAGGAGTGCGTTTTGTTCTAATGAGATGACTCCTGGTGGGGTCCTGGGTGGCTTCAGGATGGGGGCTGAGCACCACGGAGTCCAAGCCATAGTGAGAAGCCCGGAACTTTCGGCCTCACCGTCCACACTCTGGACAGGGAGATGGGCTGCAGGCTGAGGCCATGATCGGTAAAGCCCACGTGACGAAGCGTCCATGAAAATCCCCAGAGTTCAGGGAGCTTCCTACTTGGGGAACACATCCCCACGCGGAGAGGCTGGTGCACCCCAACTCCGCGAGGACAGGAGCTCCTGCCGTCAGGCTCCTTCCACAGCTGGCTTTCTGGATCTCTTCATCTGGCCGTTCATCTGTATCCTGTGTCCTAGCCTTTATTATGAAATAACCGGGAAAGCGTTAAGGAAACGTTTCCCTGAGCGCCGTGAACTGTTCCAGCGAACGATGGAATCCAAGGAGGAAGTTATGAGACTCTCCGAGGTATAGCCAAGTGAGAGGAAAGTTGTGGGTAAGCTGGGGACCCACTGCCTGCACTTGGCTTCTGAAGTGTGGGTAGCGGGGGGCCATCCTGTGAGTCCTTCATCTGTGGAGTCTGTACGAACTCCATATTAGTGTCAGACTGAATTGAATCACAGGACACCCAGCTGGTGTCACAGAGAAGAGCTTGGTGTGCGGGGACCCGTGGGGGAGGGGGGAACACCACACGCATCTGTTGTCAGAAGTATTGTCGACTCTATGAGTAAAAGAATCTCAGGAGAGTTTTCCCCAAGCAGTATGGGAGAGGGGAATACAAGAGCAAAAGGTAGAGACGTGGCGGTCTCCGGGGTGGAAGGCACTGTTAACCAGGAGTAGGTCCAAACCTATGCGGGATGGTCTGGAAGCTGGAACTTAAGGAGCAACGTGAACTGAAGAACTCAGAAAAGCTAAGTAAAGGAATGGAGAGGCAGGAGAAGAAAGCCAGAGAGGAGAGTTCTGGAATGCAAGGAAGGATGAAGTCCCTTAGCGGAGGGTCAACGAACACGTCAGAGGCTACAGAGAAACTCCAAGGAGGAAGAGGGCTTTGTTGAGTGGTCAGCCCCTCCAGAGGGCAACTGATGGGGTCCAGGTGTGCTGTCTGAAAAGAAAGCAGAAGGGATGTGAGGGTAAATAAAGAAATGTTTCTTCTTAAGAGTCCCTTCAGGGCATATGTGTCAGGGCACCAACAGGATTTTGGAAAGACGATTAGAGCCACTGAGAAGGTCTTGATAATGAAAATGTCAGACCAGTTTCAAAAGGAAAAGACTATCAAGAGAATAGGTAGGATTAGGGACTTTCCTGGGGGTCCAGTGGTTGACTCTGCACTTCCACTGCAGGGGGCGTGGGTTCGATCCCCCGTCAGGGAACTAAGATCCCACGTGCCGCAGAGCGTGGCCAAAAAAAAAAAAGAAAAAGAAAAAGAGAAAGGGAGAGAATAGGTAGGATTAAAAAATGATCATCTGGGACTTCCCTGGTGGCACAGTGGTTAAGAATCAGCCTGCCAATGCACGGGACACGAGTTCGAGCCCTGGTCCGGGAAGATCCCACACGGCACGGGGCAACTAAGCCCATGAGCCACAACTACTGAGCCTACGCTCTAGAGCCTGTAAGCTACAACGACTGAGCCCGCGCACCTAGAGCCCGTGCTCCGCAACAAGAGAAGCCACCGCAATGAGAAGCCCGCGCACCGCAACGAACAGTAGCCCCCGCTCGCTGCAACTAGAGAAAGCCCGCGTGCAGCAACGAAGACCCAACGCAGCCAAAAATAAATTTATTTAAAATAAATAAATAATGATTATCTTTTACAGTCTATCCATTTCATTCTAATCACCAAAAAACAGCACGTTCCCCATCAGTGTCATCGACGTGAGGATATTGCATCTGACAACGATGAGCTCCTCCTTGGCTTCGAGCCTTCTCTCTTCCCTTTGTTAAAGTACCTAAAATATCACCCCAACTTCCGACAGTTACTTCCTTGGCTTGTTCTCTGTCCAACAGGAGGCCAGGTCCCGTCAACACCATATTCCCAGCGCCTCTGGGGAATGTGAAAGCTTCTCCGCTTCCGCAGTGTCTGCCATCATTCCGTCTTAATGTACGTTATTAGCCTGATGTCTTCAATGTCTACCTACACTGCTCCCTGCCTCAATCATATTCACCAGCACCAAGGTGGCGTTCCATAAATGATTCCACGCTGCTGAAGCCCTGACAGGGCTCTCCACAGCCTACAGAAGAACATCCATTGGCTTGACCATTGGGTTCCACCACCTACAATGCTCTGATTTCAGTTTAATTGTCTGTACCCAACAACAGGCACTTGAAAGCGCGCTCAGCCCATCCCTGCACTCAACACTTGCTGCGTCCACGTGTTCACCCACTGTCCCCTTTGCCCTTCTGAAAAACTCCTCTCCATCCTCTGAGATGCAGCTCACAAGCTGTCTCCTTTGGAAAAGCTTTGGTGCTAGCCAAGCTCCCAAGGTGTATCAACACCCTCCCGTTGACCCCTTCCCCAATGTACCTGGTCTGGACTGTGTGACCGGTAGCATGCGGCAGAAGGGATAATGTGTCTCTTCCAAGGCCAAGGTATCAAAGACTACGGCGGGTCCTAGGATTCCTCTCAGCCACTCCGTCTTACCCTCCCTTCTCTCACTGCCCAGAAAGCCACTGCCAGTGCCGTGTGACCAGCCCTAAGGTGAGGTCCACAGGACAGCTAACTGAAGCCCTCTGCTGATGGTCACACACGTGAGGCTCTCTTATGCCTTCAAAGAACTGCATCCCTGGTCCGCAAGTGGACGGCAGCATCCTGAGAGGCCCTGCATCAGAACCACCCAGCTATGAACCTGTTGAATCCCTGACTTACAGAAAATGTATGAGATAAGACACACTGGCAGTCTGGGGTCATTCTTCAAGCGGCAATAGGCAAATACGGAACTGTCCTACGTGACACCAGTTTCCTAGTGGAAGATAAGATTCTATACTCCCAAGGTCTGTGTGCTTTCCCTTCTCACAGCATGTAGGATGTGCCTGCCTTGTGGTGTAGGTGTTTTCAAGGATTATTTTGTCTTCTCTACTAAGAACGTGATCTTGCTGGGATCAGGTCAGGGGTTGAATTTTATCAGTGTTTCTATGTTCTCTGGTATCTAGCACAGTGACCTTCTCCAAATAAGATGTGAACACATGGCTATCCGATGAATGAATGGATGGATGAATGAATGGTGAGAAATGAAAGGTGAGAAACTCTATTCAGTTTCTCACTCTCTGAAGGAGGAAGAGCTCCACACAGCCCAGAATGACCAGAACTTTAAGACAGAAAGTGCTCTCGGGTCCCTGCAACGGGAAACAATCACTGTCTTCAAGCTCCTCTACTGTATTGAATTACGAGCCAAGCATTTGGAGGCCACGGAGGAATAAATAACGTCTAGCCTCTGATGAGGTTTTATGGTGGTCATTATTAATCCTTACACCCCTCACGGTCCACAGCACACGGCAGACGTCCAATAAATATGCGTGGGCTTGAACGGTCCAGGGACCTGAGAACGTAAAGATAACCTGTAAATCCAGAGCGAGCCTGAATGCCAAAAGCCAACGAGGAGACCCAGAGATTTTAATGCCACCTTCCGAACAGGAAAGACCAACGTGGGAGGTGGCCGTCAAAAATCAAACAGGATGTCTGTGGACACGCAACCCGAAAGGACTGGAAGGCAGCGGTCCTCACCGTGTGACCCCTGCACCAGCAGCAGCAAGTTCACGTGGGAACATATTGGCTCCCACCTTTGATCTGGCGACTCGGAAACTCAGATGCGTGGATCGCAGGGGTCTGTGTTCAAGAAGCCTCCCAGGGGCTACTGGTGCTGAATTTGGAGAAACCCTGCATTCCATCATCTGCTCCAAAGGCAATAAAGATTTAAGACTTGAAGCCTTCTTCCAGGAATAATCTGAAATCAGATTAGGAAATGGATGGGAATTGATCCCCAGGCCACGGACCTAAGGACACAGCAATCAGGCAAAACCAGGAGACCAGAAGCCAACTCTTTCATCCACATCACTTAGGTTTTTTCAGCACCTGCTCTGAACCCTACCTGCTTCTGTCCCTCAAGTCTTCCCCTCTCCCACCATCCCTTCAAGACCCTCCCAGTTGGTGGTCTCAGTTCCTTCCGAAGACGTCCCGCGAACCAGACCTAAGGCAGCATCCCCCACCAGGGACCTTCCCGTTCTCCTGGCTCTGTACACACTGACTCTGCTACCTTCATTAGAGGAATGATGTCACCTGCACGTATGTCATCACCTGAGAAGCGTCATGCTCCTCCAACAGACCACGTTATCCGTGACGGAGCTGGTGTCTCCCTCTTACCTACCGACCACCACGGAAAGTCCAGAGCCTGCCAGGCATCAGACACTCAGTGCCCCGGGTATTAAACATACGATCGTGCTTCTAAAGGTTCTGACATTCATGCCCATTGGGAGGTTTTTAAAGCTCCCGTCCAGCCACTTTATAAAGGTCAAGAAATACCTCCTCGGGGAGAAGAGAAGAGAGGCCTGAATAACTGGACAGTATGTCACTCCGTGCACACAAGCAGGGGAAAGACAAAGTGCTTGCTCTCTCGCTTAGCTGTTTACAAAGCAAAGCTACAAGCGGAAGATATACTGAGGCAAACGGACGTGGGACCCTGTATTTCCCCAGCACCAGACACAGCGGAAAAAGAGGCGAAGACGAAATACGACGAATCGTCCCTCCCTCCAGTTTCAGTTTTAGTGCCATTTCGATTTTCTAACGTGAGTGCCACCCTATGCTTCACGATCCAGGCTTTGGACGGGTCACGTGTCACTCAGAGGTCCATCCCTCTGAATTCGCTTTATTTTTTTCCCTTTTATTTATTTATTTGCTCTGTATTTTTTAAATTTTATTTTATTGGAGTATACCTGATTTACAATGTGTGTTACTTTCAGGGGTACAGCGAAGTGAATCAGTTATACATAGACATGTATCTATTCTTTTTCAGATTCTGTTCTCCTATAGGTTATGACAGAGTATTGAGTAGAGTTCCCTGTGCTACACAGTAGGTCCTTATTAGTTATCTATTTTATACGGAGTAGTGTGTATATGCCAATATGCATTTGTTTTAAATGACACAATTCTGAGTTGCAAACCCCCTCCCCTCCCAGTTTGCCTCTGACGTTTCACCAGGTCACAAAGAAGTTTCCTGAGAAAACTCCCTGACGCCTGGGGGCTCTCTAATTATGGTGTAAAATGAGCTGTATTCACATCAAGAGGCTTAATTACAATGACCATGGCTCTCGATTCAGGTGGAATTCGAATGGCAAAGGACATGGAGATGGGCCCCACCCACTCACTTTACAGTTGAGGGGCAGGAACTTGTTTCCCTTCCAAGAACTGTGATTAAAAAAGGGGATCCCATGCTGTCTCAGCAGGTGTGATGCTGTGAGAGGATGCGGCAGCATCCTTAAAATCTGGATGAAATGGAGGTGATCGTGGGAGACAAGTATCCCCCCGCACCCAACCCCCCGACTGGAGGAATGTATCGGAGAGACAAGACCAGGCTGAAAATAGGCACAAAGCTGGCTGAGGGGTCTGCACTTCTCAGCTCTACCCCAACGGGCTGCGGCAGTTTGGATAAATCCTACAGAGAGCTTTGCATGCTGGTGTATGAGATTCCTCAGGCTGCTGTAACTAAGGGCCACAGGCTTGATGGTTTAAAACAACAGGAATTTATTCTAGAAGCCAGAAGTCCTAAATCAAGGTGTCCCAGGGTCTCCCGCCTTTTTGAAGGCTCCCGGGGAGGGTCCCTCCTGGTCTGTTCTAGATTCAGGTGGCTGCTGGCCATCCTTGGTGTTCCTTGGCATGTAGCTGGGCCCCTCCAGTCTCTGCTTCAGCGCTCACGTAGCCGTCTTCTCCCCCTGTGACCCTGCCTTCACTCTGGCTCCCACCACGCGTGCCTGTGTCCTCTCGCAGCAGTTTTCCCTCTTAAAGGACCCCAGTCGTATTGGATCAGAGCCCACTTCGACGACCTCATCTTCGTTACATCTGCAAAGACTGTACTTTCAAGCTCACATTCTGAGGTGCTCAGGGTTAGCAATGCATCACATCTCTTGGAGAAACACAGTTCAACCCACCATACTGGGTTTATTTGTAAAATGAGATGGTCGGGCTCATGAATTTTTGGCTTTAGTTTCTAAGTGTTAAACCTGAAAAGAAATTCATGAACACTGCTCTAGTTCTCTCTTTCTCTCTCCTCCTCTCCTTCCCTCCCTCCCTCCCTCCCTCCCTCCCCGCACCGCACCTCCCGCACACATTTTGAATTGTGGAATAGGAACACTCTGATGACTGGCTGGATGTATTTACCTTCAACCAGGTACTTACTGTATTTTTTATACAAAACCCACCTTCTACACGTTTGCATGAAGCCAGAATGTGTGCTCTCTGCAGAATTCACATCCACACATGTATCCACGAGAAATGTCAGGATAACTGTCACCAGATTGCACGTGGGAACCACATACGTACAGGCATCAAAAGCTCTTTGCAATAAGTGCATAATAAATTCACTTGTCCTTGTCTCGTTGTACTTTCCTGGAGCCCAGCTTCTTCACCTCTTTCCTTGTGGAGCAGACACTTATTTTAAGTCTGTTCCATTGATTAATTTGAACATGGTAGTAGACATGGCATCAACATCTCAACCATATAACCCAGTCTTAAAAATGCAGACAGGGAAAAGTAAAACATTTCTATTTAGGAACTATGAAATGAATACAATGAAATACTATTCATTGTAGCAAACATAAATACAGAAGAAATGTGTAAGGAAGAAAGAACAGCCTACATCTCCACAATCTAATTTTACAGAATCAAACTCTTAGTCATTAGTTAGGGTACCTCATCCATTCTTTCAGGAACAATCATGGAGTTGATATCAGCAGTTTAAATGAAGCAAGGCATCTGAATAAAAATCGCTGTTTTTGCATAATCCTTTTATCATAAAAAATGTAGACGGTGCTCATTTATTATTGAAATTTAAAACAATAATACAAAGCAACCTATTATGCAGTCATTTATGACAAATCTTACACTGCCTTCTTTGGGGTGAGTGATATTAACTCTGAGTCTCTAATGTTAACAATACATTTCTCAAAAACACAATCTTCCATACAAATCCATCCTGTATTCACTCATAGAATATTAACTCTTCTTATGTCGAAGGATCTAATTTTAATCCATCAATGCAACAGTTCAGAAAACATAACACCATTTTCAAGGAGTCTGAAATTCTCTGCACCGAACGTTTCTACCGTTTCCACTGATGTCAATAACTTCTCAATAACGGACAGCGCTCACCAACTTGTGCTCATCTATAGAACTGCAAATCACATTCCGGGCGTCAAGCGTTCACATACTGTCTCCCCATCTACTGAGCTTTCCAACTGCAATGCGATTTTGCCCAATTTTAGATAAGCTAGCTGCATTTATCTCGGCCCTTTGCTCTGAAAGATACCTATCGAGGATTTTTCTGTTCTTGTTTTCTGTTTTTATTTGCTCGAAAGCTCTCCCTTACATAAATCAATTCCGTCTTCCTCTGTGATAAAGTGCACGATAATCACTATCCCCAAACATCACCCTCATTACAGCCGACACAATTCACAAAGTCGACTCTGTATGAGAAAAGAGCTTCCAAAATAATACGGTTACTACCTCTCATGGGGAATAGTTTGCCCAAGTGTTCTGATCACACCCAGCACACATATGGGCTAACAGAATCCCAAAGACAATGAAATTCCCTGTGTAAAAACTCATTTTACAACAGAGGTCCTTCACTCTGATGCATTTTTACCCCCAGGGGACGGATGTGTCACTGACACCTTGAGGCTTGAGGGACGCGACTAAGCATGTGACAAGGCACAGGCCAGCCACCTACAAAAACGAATTAGCCACCCCAGTATCAAGAGCACCCAGGTGCGTACATCTTTCATAAGAAAGGTGTATTCTGCCATATCTGAGTAAATCAAATCACATTTTAAATATTACACGGCACCTACTAGATGGCAAAATTCTCTAAAGCATCCTTCTGCAATAGACTCCAATGATCTTCTACCAACGGTGGTTTAACATCCCTAATCTATGTTATGGGAACTTGGGTTTATGAAGCGTGTGCGTGTGCGCACACACACACACACACACACAAACGTACAAATATGTGTAGGGCATATCTTGCTGTTTCTGGCAAGACCATTTTTTAGAAAGGTTGATATGTCATTCATTTTATTTTGCTCTATAAGTTAAATATCTAGTATCATTTTTCTCAAATATGCAGTCTTTTACCGAAAGGGTCTATGCCATTGCGCTAAAGGATGAAATAAACTTAGAAACAAAGAGCACAACGGTAGTTGCCAGGGGCTGGGGGGTTGAGGAAGTGGGAAGATGGTGGTCAAAAGACACAAACTTCCAGTTAGAAGATGAATAAGTCCTGGGGTCTAACGTACGGCATGGTGGTTCTAGTTAACAATAATGTCTTAGACATTTGAAAACTGTTGAGAGTAGATCTTCAGTGTTCTCACCACAACAAAAGACGTGGTAATCATATAGCACGACCAGGGTGTTAGCTAATGCTAGGGCGGTAATTATTTTACAATATATAAGTGTATCAGACCATCACATAGTACACCTTCCACTTACGTTATGTATCAATTATATCTCAACAAAATGGTGGGGGGAATAAGGATGAAACAAACCAAGAGTGATGCGAGACCATCTTGGTCAGACACCTGCGCCTAAACTGTCTTAATCTGGGGCATAACTATGGCAGCATGAGAATGATGTCCAACTATAATTGTGTAGATTAGGTTGCTACTGCTTAGTCTTTATTTTTGTAAATGTGATACGTAACACGGACTTCAATCAAACTGATATAATTCCGTTAAGTATGAGTTGGCAAAGGGGAAAAAATTGCAGGGGTGTGTGTGTGTGTGCGCCTGTGTAATGATGGAACAAAGGTTACCCTCCCCCTCTCTCCATCTTTGCCTGTCCTCAGTACTATGGGTACCAGATTAAATGAGGTCCAGTAAGCCTAGAGGGCACACACACACACCTGGCCATATTTACACAGCTTTCCTTCTGGGGACAGCACAGCCTCACGTAAGGCAGGCTTCCTCCCTAAGGAGCTGGTAAGCTAAGACCAAGTGTTACGGAAAACACTCAGGTTCTTTTAAAAATAACTTGAGTACTCCATTTTGCTGAATCTATAACCTACTTTCATAGAGAGTAAAAAGAAAGAGCAGTTCCTTCAGGAAGAATTTGCATGAAAATGATGGAGAGGGACACAAGCTCATGAAAAGAAACTCGAAAGATAAATCAACCTACTGCGATGCACAGACCTCGGGTGAGCTAGCAAACTAGTAAAAAAAAAAAAAAAAAATCATCTTTGACTTTTATGACTTGATGGTGATACTGAGGAATTGTTGATAATTTTAGGAGTGGTAAAGATACAACGGCTATGTGGGAAGAAATTACTTCTTTTATTTTAAAGCAATATACTGACATCGTGAGATGAATTACACAGTGCCATAATGAGAAGGGGGGAAAAGGATGGGCTTAAATAGGAACGCTTAGGTTAGGCATTCATAATTGTTAAGGGTGAGTGATGGGTACATGGGATTCATTATTCCATTTCCTTTCCTTTATTTCTTGCAAGTACTTGAAATCTTCCACATTAAAAGATTCCATAAGATTTCAAGAACACACAAAAGTTTTTTCTTAAAAAAAAGACAAAAGAAAAAATGTTTACGAATCAAAACAATATACACGAATCTACAAAATAAGTAATGCCCCTTTGATGAAGAATGTGGGATTGATATAGATGGCTTTGAAAATAAGTTATAGGTGCAAAACTATATAAACCTGTCAAAAAATAAGGAAACTGCATATAAATCAATGAAGTTAGAACACTCACTCACACCATACACAAAAATAAACTTAAAATGGCTTAAAGACTTAAATTTAAGACATGACACCATAAAACTCCCAGAAAAAAAAACATAGGCACAACATTCTCTGACATAAACATAAACTGTAGCGATGTTTTCTTTGGTCAGTCTCCGAAAGCAAAATAAATAAAAGCAACAATAAACAAATGGAAACTAATCACACTTCAAAGCTTTTGCACAGCAAAGGAAACCACAGACAAAATGAAAAGGCAACCTACAGAACTGGAGAAAACATCTGCAAATGATGTGACTGACAAGAGCTTATTTTCCGAGATAAACAGCTCATACAACTCAATAACAGAAAAACAAACAACCCAATCAAAAAACGGGCAGAAGATCTAAACAGACTTTTCTCCAAAGAAGACATACAGATGGCCAACAGGCACACGAAAAGATGCTCGACATCGTTAATTATTAAAGAAACGCAAATGAAAACCACAATGAGATACCACCTCACACAGGTCAGAATGGCCTTCATCAAAAAGTGTACAAAATGCTGGAGAGGGTGTGGAGAAAAGGGAACCCACCTACACGACTGGTGGGGCTGTAAACTGGTGCAGCCACTATGGAGAACAGTATGGAGGGTCCTTAAAAAACTGAAAATACAGCTACCAAATGATCCTGCAATCTCACTCCCGGGCATATATCCGGAAGTGACATACACCCTCATTCGAAATGATACATGCACCCCAATGTTCATAGCAGCACTATTTACAATAGCCAAGACATGGCAGCAACCTAAGTGTCCATCAACACATGAATGGATAAAGAAGATGTGGTACATATATACAATGGAATACTACTCAGCCATAAAAAAGAATGAAATCGTGCCACTTGCAGTAACGTGGACGGACCTAGAGATGATCATACTAAGTGAAGTAAGTCAGACAGAGACACACAAATATTATATGATATCACTTACACGTGGAATCTAAAAAGCTGTACAAATGAATTTACATACAAACCAGAAACAGACTCACAGACATAGAAAACAAACTTAAGAGTTACCAAAGGGGAAAGTGGGGGGACAGATAAATTAGCAGTATGGAATTAAGCAGATACAAACCACTATACGTAAAATAAACAACAAGGACCTACTATAGCACAGGGAACTATATTCAATATTTGTAATAACCTATAATGGAAGAGAAAATAAATGATTTAAGACATAACCTCCTGAGATAATTAATCATGAAAAATAATACTTATGAAGATTTGCGCCAATCCTAAAGAGGCTTTTGCTACAATATTTTGGGAAATGTAAAGTTCAGAGTGGCATAGATATATTGGGTTGGCCAAAAAGTTCGTTTGGGTTTTTCCATATCATCTTACGGCCAACCCAATAGATATATAGTATGTGCCTAAATAAAGATATGGATAGAGATAGAAATATGGATGTAATTCAGACATAAATACAGGTAGGAACAACGTGATATAAGTAACAGTTACAGACATGATATGGTTATGATATAGATTGATATAGATGATACAGATACATAGATACTGATGGAATATGCATGCATATATACACATATATTTACACACACAAAGATGTACATATAGACAGATAACTAAAATATTAAAATATTCAGATAATTAAAATATTAAAATGTATGAAAAATTCTGAGAGAAATTACACAAGTTGTTTAGTGTTTAACCACTGGTTTATGGAACGAAGATTGATGTTTACATTTTTTTTCCCCCAAACTTCTATATTCCTATAACACTCTTCATCCCTTCTTCGTAAAGAAAATCACACTGTCCTTAAAATCTCCTTGAAAAGGCTACAGTGTGCTTTGATGACTTATTCATAAAATGGACCCACAGAATTCAAAAGAGAAGGCTTCTGAAGATACCCTTAAGCGATAACCACCTGTGTGCATATTAAAATTTTATATTAAAACCCACACCATAGTGTTAAGAGGATGAGATCACTTTTTAAAATATCGATCATGGTGAAAAGACGGCCACGCGCCTATGGGCATTTCGGAACCTAACCTCCACGGGGTGCCAGTGGAAATCTGGTCCGGAATATGTTCCCTCAGCTTTATGCCTTTTGACAGAAAAATATTCGGACGAGCTGTGAGAAGACGTGAACCCCAGGCCACTCTGAAGCTGCGGAAAGGGCGCCTTGCTTGCTGCCCAGGAGGGCTACAGGTTAATGCAATGAGGGACCGTGCAAAACACGGTGGACTCTGCCAGTCCGCTGGGGTTTCCAGATGGAAGGCGGCCGTCCTGTAAGCTGAATACCCCCCAGTCCAGCGGGCTGAGCAGAGCTGACCCACACAAGCGAGAGCCTCAAGCAAACAGCAGAGTCACGTTTGCTGTCCCAGATCTTCCAAGAACAGAATCCTCCTTCCACGTCCAAACCCTGGATGGGAGTTTTCCTCTAGTCCTTCTACAACGGAGCATCACTTAGCAACTATCAAAATGAAAAGACTCTTAGGTGTCCAAGCGATAGCAACAAAGTACAGTAAGTAACCAACAGAGTAACAGCAACACAGTACTGGATTGTAATCCTACGATGTAGTTAGTATCCCAAGTATACCATAAATATCCATGAGTCCCGACAGATATAAAGGAATGAGTTAATGAATCAATAAATGAATGAGGGAGAAGGGACAGATCTCCCTTTCAGAGGAATTCTAAATAACTGACGTCAATACTCCATCATCCAAGACATGCAGCTGAATCGCCCCACCTCCCCACCTTGAGGCACTTTAAATGACTGGCTTCCGAAGAACAGACTATGAAAAGGTGAGGGGGGTGGTGTGAGTCCACAGTGGAAAAACCCACTACCTCGGCCAGGGGATCAAGTTCAACATCAACATGTTGAGAGGCTGTGCCCTTGACAGGATGAGAAAGGCAGCTGACTGTTGCGGGTTCCCTCCTCCAGAAACGTACCCCAGCCTAAAACATCACACACACAAACTGCAACTGGGAGACTTCCTACATAATATCGCAAAACTATTAAAATCACGGAAAACAAGGTCACAGAACAGAGGAGAAGAGGGAAACATGACGGCTAAATGCACCGTGTTGTGCTGGAGGCGATTCCACGACAAAAAGGGAGCATTCGGTCAAAACTGGTGAAAATCCCATCAAGTCTGGGGCTTACTTAAAAGTATTGTGCCAGCGCTGGTTCCTTAGTTCCAACAGATGTCCCGTGGTAAAAGAAGACATTAAGAGGATATGGGGTACACAGGCACTCTCTGTACTTTCTTTACAGGCTGTTTTGTACATCTAGAACTATTTTTAATTAAGCTTATTTTTAAAAATGAAAACAGTACAGGCATACCTCAGAGACACTGCAGGTTCAGTTCTAGACCATTTGTGTAAAGCAGGTCACACAAATGTTTTGGTTTCCCAGGGCATATAAAAGTGATACTTATACTACACTGTAGTCTATTGAGTGTGAGACAGCATTATGTCTTTAAAAATAATGTACAGACCTTAATTTTAAAATAACTTACTGCTAAAAGATGCTCTCCATCCTCTGAGCCTTCAGCGAGCCATAGCAGTAACATCAAAGATCATGGGTCATGGATACCATCACACATACAGTCAGTCATAATGACAAAGTCTGGAATACTGTGTGAATTACCAAAGTATGACACAGAGACACAAAGTAAAAAAATGCTGTTGGAAAAATTGTACCGAGAGACTTGCCCGACACAGGGTTGCCACAAACCTTCAATTTGTAAAAAAAAAAAAACAAAAAAAAAAACCCCACAGTATCTGTGAAGTACAATGAAACCAGGTCTGCCTGTATTGCAAAACTGTCCTAAAGAAAATAGGTTTCTATTTTGTGAAATTCATCAACATGGAAGAATCGGAGTGAGCATTATAATCTCAGTGAGGCTGGGACGCTAACTTCCTACCCTGAAATGTTCTGTCCAATGGAAAAATCAGCTTGTTTCATCCTGCAGAATCAAAACCCCATATAAGCAATAACAACATAGTTAAAATTTTTAAAAAATGCTTCTTACTGAAGTGAGAAAGGATTCATCTCAAGTGTGTTTACTTTAAAGCATCAATGGAAAAACAGCGGGTCTCAGACACAGAGATCTTTACGTAACCCTAGCTCTGTGCTCAGGTTCTTAGGTGGGTAAGAGTAAAAGAGCATAAAAGGGCCATGACAAAGCAGGTGCACAAAGGTGTGACACTAACACTCCAGGCTTCTTGGACGCACATTACAACAAACCGTTATCCAAACATACGGGGGGTCATGGGGACCTCCGTGGTGGTCCAATGGTTAAGAATCGGTCTTGCAATGCAGGCGACACCGGTTCGATCCCCGGTCGGGGAACTAAGATCCCACATGCCGGGGCAACTACTGAACCTGCGCACTGCAACAAATGAGCCTGTGCGCTCTGGAGCCCCAGTGCCACCACTAGAGAGAAGCCCACGCGGTGCAACGAAAAGCCCACGTGCCACAACTAAGACCCAAGGCAGCCAAAAAATAAATAAATAAATATTTAAAGAGAAAAAACAAAAACATGGGGGTCAGGAGGGGACCATGTTGATGCATAAGGTAGAATAGTATGTTCATGGTAAGTCAGCATCCCCTTATCCCAATGCCTGTTTCCCTTTGGATCAGCCCTCGGATACAGGTGAATCCTCATAAAAATACACATTCTACCGAGTCACCTCCCTACTGGAGAGTCAACAATGGCCCTGGAAACTCCTCAAGGTGAAATGACACAGACCAGCCCCTGTGAGTTGACTGACCTTCCTGTTCTGCCTTCTCTCCCTCCATGCAGAGGAAGACCCCTATGTTCACCAGAAAGAGGGGCTCCTGGTGCTCTGTGCCTCTAGGACCCTTTGGCTGTCTTTAAAATTTAGGGGATGGTAGATGTTTCTTTCCTCTTGAGTCTATCTCAACGGACTAGAAAGACATGAACAGAGAAGTAGAATCCACTAGCGTTTGCAGAGATGAAAGATACAAAGTTTTCATCTTGGACAAAACACTATGGGGAGGGACTTCCCTGGTGGCCCAGTGGTTAAGAATCCGCCTGCCAATGCAGCAGACATGGGTTCGAGCCCTGGTCCGGGAAGATCCCACATCCCATGGAGCAACTAAGCCCGTGTGCCACAACTACTGAGCCTGCGCTCTAGAGCCCACAAGCCACAACTACTGAGCCCATGAGCCACAACTACTGAGCCCACATGCCACAACTACTGAAGCCCACGTGCCTAGAGCCCACGCACCGCAATGAAGAGCAGCCCCCCGCTCGCAGCAACTAGAGAAAGCCCATGCGCAGTAACAAAGACCCAATGCCACCAAAAACAAACCAAAAAACAAACAACAACAAGAAAATCCTATGGGGAGAGAGGAGACAGCATCCCTAAAAAAGTTTCATCCCTTCCTACAAATGTGTGAAACATGGCAAGGTGTAATTAACAAGTGCAATTAACTAACGTTTCAAAAAACGGCAGAGGCATTGGGTTCTTACAGATAATCAAGAATCAAGAGACAAGGAGGATCAGAGGCAGCTAAGCTGCTTTCATAGTAACTCAGAAAAAAAAACAAAAAAAACACACCTGCGTTTCAAGTAACAAGTTTTGCTTTCAATTTTGGAGGGTTTTTTCCCCGTGTCCTCCCCTAGTTCTTTTCGTCAGAGATTTCTCTTTTTCCATCGCTGTGGCACAAAATAGAGAAAAGTAGGTTTGAAAATGATTGTGTGCTTTGCTTGATTAACGTTTTTGATGATGTCTCTGATTTCATATGCTTCTCATAAAACTGGCAAAAATACAGATATCAAATCCTGAACTTTCAGGTATTTAATCTTCATTTCCAGAATAGTGTTTAAAAGTACTGTCCAGCTGTGTGGTTTGGGGATAAATCACTGGACCTCTGTGTGACTCAGTTTCCTTCTGTGTAAATGAATGAATACAAATGATTATTCAGTTTCTTTCAAATCCTCATAACCTGTGATTCTAAGGTATTTTCTTATTTTATCACAAATAGCCCAACCAACTATACTTTTTATATTTACTATAGGCAAGTCCATCATGGTCTAAGCTCATTTTTATATTCCTGGAATTAAAGGTGGATAAAAAGGCATACTTTCCTAGAATTATTGCATCTTCCATCTCCCCACCCCATAAGCTGTAATAGCCCCCCCAAAAATGTATAGTATCTGCTTGAATACTGTTTTGTTTTTTTTTTGCAGTACGCGGGCCTCTCACCGTTGTGGCCTCTCCCATTGCGGAGCACAGGCTCCGGACGCGCAGGCTCAGCGGCCATGGCTCACGGGCCCAGCCGCTCCGTGGCATGTGGGATCTTCCCGGACTGGGGCACAAACCCGTGTCCCCTGCATCGGCAGGCGGACTCTCAACCGCTGCGCCATCAGAGAAGGCCTTGAATACTGTTTTTAATTTGAAGAGAGGATTTGTTTTTCCTGATGAGTAGGTTTGTAAGGATATCAGACCAGAGGAGGAACAGCAAGGAGGGGAAACAGCTGTGTTTCATCTGACCTGCTCCGGTGAGAATCCCAGCACCACTGAGACCCAGAGGGAGCCACCTGCTCCCCTACCCTGGCAGTGACATCCGCAGCAACATGTGGGTAATTCCCTCTGAAGAAAGGCCACCCTCAAGGGAAACCGGAAGAAGTAAGGACCATCGCTTGGGAATAGATAGTTGTTTCAACACCAGTAAATCGGGGATGCCCACCTAGGTGTGACTCAACTCCCCTGGGCTCAGCTCCACGCTTCAGGGATGCCCTTAGGCCCCATTAGACGCTGTGGGTTTTAAGACTGGGCTGTGCAAGGAACACCAAAGATGACAGGCATCCACCAGAAGCTAGGAAAGAAGCCCAGAACAGATTCTCCGTCACAGGCTCATAAGGACCCAACCCTGTGGACACTTTGATCTCAGACTTCTGGCCTCCAAAACCCTAAGACCATACATTTCTGTTGTCTAAGCCAGTCTGTGGTATTTTGTTACAACAATCCTGGCAAATGAATACAAACACTGTGTTCTTTTTTTTTTTTTTTTTTTTTGCGGTATGTGGGCCCCTCACTGTTCTGGCCTCTCCCGTTGCGGAGCACAGGCTCCGGACGCGCAGGCTCAGCGGCCACGGCTCACGGGCCCAGCCGCTCCCGGCATGTGGGATCCTCCCAGACCGGGACACGAACCCATGTCCCCTGCATCGGCAGGCGGACTCTCAACCACTGCGCCACCAGGGAAGCCCCAACACTGTGTTCTTTAATTCTTGAACCTGATAAAAATGTTAATCGCATTTGGGGCATTTTCAAAAGGAGGTTTATCTCCAAAGCAATTTCAATACCCTTCTTTCATTTTACCTTCATAAGACCCTATTAAATAAATAGATACTAACATTCCAGTGTTAAAAAAAAAAAAAAAAGACTGGGTTGTGATTTCTCTAAATTAACAGCATACAGGGGGGAGGGGAGGGGAGATACAGTTCACAGTGAAATATAATTTTTCAAATTCCTTCCCCTTTCACTTTTTTCTTCCTTCAGTGACATTTAAAGAGAGAAAAGGTAAATACACATCTTGGAATGATTTAGCAATAGAAATGTTAACAGTCAAGTTCTGTCAATACAAATAATGCATTTGGATTTTTCTGCTGATTCTGTTATGGTATTGCACAGTGCAGAGAAACTATTGTCTTTTTATTTAAATCTTCAGGAAGACATGTGCCACGATAAAAAGTTAGCTATTAATATTTATACATATGTCAATATATATGTATGTGTTTATATAATTTATATGTGTCAATTATATATAGACATACATCTACTGATTTAATCCGGTCACATCTAAATGAACAAGAAATTTGCTGGCTCTACAAATGGCCAACATGTATCCTGGTATTTTATACATATATTCATAGAACTGAGTAATCTCTTATCAATTTGGATGTGATCAGATTAAACACCCCAAAACCTGTGAAATTAAGACACATGCTTACTGATGTTATTTTAATATAATTTTGATAAATTTTAACAGCTGATTCTTGTTATTCATCAAAGGGAGACTTTTCAATCAATATAATCATCACATAAATTCGTGGACATCACTTTATCTGTGAAATTGTTTTAGCAGAATCATCACGAAACACCTCCACTCAAATCCGAAGCGAAGCAACGTGTAAAGTACGCGTTTCTCCCCATAATATGCTGCTGTTTCCATGATTTCCACCATGAACCAAAATTGTCCGAAGACGCGTACTGAGATGGGATTTTTCCCGGGATAGGCATTAAGACTCTCCTCCACTGTCGTATTTTTATAACAGCTCTATTGTGACGCATCTACAACTCACCTACCTATCACCCTTTCACTGAGGCTGGTTGGTTTTATGTTCTTAACACACTCACATTTCTTCCCCATTCTGTGTTGCCATCATAGCTTCTCTGTCTGATAACTTCGTCTTCTCATTTTAACTACTATTTAACTTTGTGTAACTGTTACTTTTCCCTGACCCTCGTATTCAGGGAGAAGTCTTTTCTCCTGCCTGGCCTGCTGGGTGACATCACAGCTGCTAACCCTCAGCTCTGTGCTAAGAGGCAAAGGTCAATCCGTAAGGAAGGTTTGTGCCTTGTGTTCTGTATTTGGTTTTTGTTTTCAAAATGTCCTCTCCTTTCCCATGGTTCTGGTTCTCCAGGAGTACCTGTTCCAAATAATTTTCTGTACTGTGATCTGAACTATTCCAGCGTAAGCTTGGCTCGCGGGTAATGATACAAGATGTAAACGCAGACAGACCCAGCCTGCTAGCTAAGGGCTGGGGTACGGGTACCATCCCGGGCATCCACGAGGACATGTAGCCTTCTTTTCCCCGAAGCCCCTGGTTAATCCTCTGATCCTTCACCAAATCATCTCTTTGCTAATTAACCCTAGTAGCCTGTGCTGTTGAAGAAGCTAAAAATTTGAAGGTATGTCATCTCCCGCTGAAAATTATAAAATTCCCTACCTTCTCGATATTTCAGCTGTATGGCCCTACTGATCTTGCCTTCAACTACTTAAAAAAGATTTGAATTAAGTTGTTATTTTCCTTAACACTGGATACAGAACATGAGAAATTCAACACACACCCAATACAACACACTGACACACAGACACACACACACCCTCCAGAGACAGAAAACTTCTTTGTTGTTAACTTTGAGTCTGTTTCCTGTCTTGTCGTGCCCACCCATCCCCCACACACTATTTTTCCTGGGGGGCTTTGTCACATGGATAGTACATGAAAGATAAACAACCTGGTCTTCTTCATCTACCCCATGTCTCAGCCCTCAATCAATGCTGGATAAGTGAATGAAACAAACAAACAAAAATACCAGTCAGTTCATTTTTCCAGATTCCCTTGGCAATTTAAACACTTTCAAGTAATCTTAGATCCCCTTACCTCTGTGTCAGTAAGATGTCATGGAAGCCTGCTATGTGATTCCAGTTAGGTAATTTGGGTAACACTTGTTCCAAAGAATCTCAAATTATGCTATGTCTCCTGAATCCATCAGTGTGAGGCTCTTCGAGTCCTTAATGTGTCTGTTTTCCATGTAGAAGTCAAGACAGGGGTATGACAGGTATTAGAGAGGCTCCCAATTATTTGATCTGGGAGCCTCTCTAAAAGAAAATCACTTAATGAAGATGTGGTATATATGCATAATGGAATACTACTCAGCTATAAAAAAGAACGAAATAATGCCATCTGCAGCCACATGAATGGACCTAGAGATTACCAAACTAAGTGAAATAAGTCAGAAAGAGAAAGACAAATATACAATATCACTCTGTGGAATCTAAAATAATACAAATGAACTTATTTACAAAACAGAAACAGACTCACAGACATAGAGAACAGATTTGTGGTTGCCAAGGGGGAGGGGGGCTGGGGGAGGGAAAGACTGGGAGTTTGGGATTAACAGAGGCAAACTATTATATATGGGATGGATAAACAACAAGGTCTGGGCTTCCCTGGTGGCACAGTGGTTGAGAGTCCGCCTGCCGATGCAGGGGACACAGGTTCGTGTCCCGGTCCAGGAAGATCCCACATGCCACGGAGTGGCTGGGCCCGTGAGCCATGGCCGCTGAGCCTGCGCGTCCGGAGCCTGTGCTCCACAACTGGAGAATGGGAGAGGCCACAACAGTGAGAGGCCCACATACCGCAAAAAGAAAACAAACAAACAACAACAAAGAAACAACAAGGTCTTACTGTATAGCACAGGGAACTATACTCAATATCCTGTGATAAACTGTAATGGAAAAGAATACGAAAAAGATTGAATATATACGTTTAACAGAATCGCTTTGCTGTACAGCAGAAATTAACACAACGTTGTAAATCAACTATACTTCAGTAAAATAAATTTTAAAAACAGACAATCCCTGATTTGGGAGCTCCTGACAAAGACCTTAACTAGCTGAAAAATAGATTATACGAAGGGTGGTGGAGTTTGAGAACATTATCTGTGATTTGACAATCTTTGAGACTCCAGTACATCAGAATTCATGATATTTTTCATTATCACAAAAAAGCTGAAATGTCTAACTTGCTTATTGAGTTTTATAACGACCATAGAATACAGTCATTAATTAATGAGGCTAGATCCACTACCTTATGTTTAAAAAAAATATTTGATGGGCCCTCAATTCTCTGTTGAATCAAAGTAATCTGTTTAAATATGTATTCGCTCACACAATTTACTTAAAATGAAAATTAATGTTTCACAAATATACGGTTTGACAACTTTTAAAAATATAAGCAGCTAAACAAATAGGGCATGTGAAGAATTCTATTAAGTTGTCCTGGAAAATCTTCTTTGCCATTTCATTTTTCTATTCTTTCCTGACTGATGGAAAGAATTATTCTCTATCTAGTTACTTTCATTGGTCCTTTAATGCTTTAAGGACCTCTGAGTTCTCATCAGTCAGCAAACAGAAGAAAGTGAGGGGGGAGGGGGGAAGGGGGAGGGAGGGAGAGGAAGGGGGAGGGGGAGAGAGGAAGGGGGAGGGGGAGAGAGGAAGGGGAGGGGGAGAGAGGAAGGGGAGGGGGAGAAGGGGGAGGGAGGGGGAGGCGGGGAGAGATTAAAGAAGGAAAAGTCCATAATACGTCCCAGAAAACAGGAAGGGGTGATACACACGTGAACTAAATATCTTAACAACTTATTTATGAACATTCACACACAGGCAAGGATTTTTAAGGCAGCATATGCCTAAATCATCTCAACATTACCAGGGCTAAATTTCCTTCCAGGCTTGCAACTTGGACATGCTCAAGAAAAGTGATGAATGAAAGAAGGAACAGGAGTCAGAAGCTAGTTTCCAGAAAAAGGATGCGTATACCTCAGTCACCGAATTTCTTTCTTGCCAAGGCTAAGGAGCTCCATTCCCGAGCCTACCACATTGATTTCCCATCTTGAGCAAGGCCACACGAGACACCTAGCCCACAGGATCTAGCCCACAGATGCTCAGATGGAGAGGCACGGCAGCCACCACCACCAAGCCGTGCCCGTGGCGGGCAGCACTGATTTACTGTGGCGTCTGTCCTGCTGAGATAGATTCTCGGGTCTTGTGTTCTAGGGGCAGAAGACGCCTATCCGTCCAGGCAGGAAAGATACAGGGCTTGACTTGATACGTATGTTCCCACTGACATGAGGTTGCTTACTAATGACGTTTCAGTGAGGGCTCGAATATGCTTGTTACCATAGTAACATTAATAACGCCTCAACTTCACTTGAAGGCGAAGAGGTAGTTTCTGTGGACCATTAAATGTAGATTCTGGGGACCAGCCTGGAAGTGGTCTTACCAGATGTGACACAGTTTCTTCTGGAAAATGCACATCGAACTATCTATTCATCCATCTATATATATAGTCTCTACTTGTATTAATTTTTTTTTTTTTTTTTTTGCGGTACGCGGGCCTCTCACTGTTGCGGCCTCTCCCGTTGCGGAGCACAGGCTCCGGACGCGCAGGCTCGGCGGCCATGGCTCTCGGGCCCAGCCGCTCGGCGGCATGTGGGATCTTCGCGGACCGGGGCACGAACCCGAGTCCCCTGCATCGGCAGGCGGACTCTCAACCACTGCGCCAGCAGGGAAGCCCTGATTTTATGTATATACATTTAGTTCTTATGTAAGTTAAATATGTATATACATTATGTAATACACAATAATATTTATATAACACACTGCATGGCTAAATGAATTATTTTCATTATCTGCATAAAGGCTCTCCAATGAATTTTAAGATAAAGCATGTCTTGGGACTTCCCTGGTGGCACAGTGGTTACGACTAGGCACTCCCAATGCAGGGGGCCCGGGTTCCATCCCTGGAACTAGATCCTGCATGCTGCAACTAAAAAAAAAAAAAGAGAGAGATCCCGCATGTGACAACGAAAGATCACGCCACAACGAAGATCCTGCACATAAGACCCGACCCAGCCAAATAAATAAATAAATAGATAGATAAATATTTTTTATAAAAAATAATAAAGTAAAATAAAGCACGTTTTGATGAGTCTGTGATCAATTATATAAATTGTATGCAAATACAAATATATAAAACACATAGTGTATACTATATATAGATAACCAACAAGGACCTACAGTATAGCACAGGGAACTAGACTCAATATTTTGTAATAACTTGTAAGGGAAAAGAATCTGAAAAAGTGTATATCTATATCTATCTATCTATATATATATATATATATGAATCAGTTTGCTGTACACTTGAAACTAACGCAACATTGTAAATCAACTAAACTTCAACTTAAAAAATGCATCGTGTATACACATAATTATATAAATATAGAAATACAACATAGTAATAATTATATACATACATATTTAAATGAAATTTAGCTAGTTTAGAGGATGAAGTCTTTCTAGATATGATCTGACAATAAAACGACCCTACGCAAGAAATAGCTTTGTGATGTTGTGGCTCTAACTGTCCTGAGGCCACTTGGGTCCACACGCCAGCCTACTGACATGTCAGGGACCTACGCCTGTTTGCAGTCTACGTGCAATCCTAGTTCCAAAGAACCTGAGCCCGTGGGCAAAGTGACAACCCAGGAGAGGAAATCCTCTGGGCTCAATTCACGGCTGCCGTGGCCTTCCTGTGAGCTGGGGTGTGTCCGTGCTTCTCGGTAGGTGCACCGTGGATGAGTGCTGCATGTGAAACTGGCATGCAAAGGGAGTGCGGGAAGGCAGGGACCCCAAACCACAAAGAGACTATTATGAACTTCTCAACTTTGGGGACTTCCAGCTTCTCGGTGTTCACGGCAAGTGAACTCTGGGTTCGTCTGCTGTGCTGATACGATGCTTCTTCGACTGCGCCAGGAGCTTTCGATGGCGACAGCCTCTCCACAGAGCCCTTACCTACCAAGAGACACCAAGGCGTGCATCTCCTACCAGGCAGATAAAAGGGCTATTTAGTTTCGCCTTTTTAAAAAAAGAGTGTCCAGTGTGATCCTTGCAAACATTGTCAATGTCTCCATCCCAGTATGTAACCTGGAGGAGTATGGATGGACATAAAAGGGCAGCGTGTTATCACTCCTACCATATAGGTTATTTCACCCTGGACCTTACGATGATACCTTGTAAGAATCTCCTACTCACATCAGAAGAGAAAGCTTCAGGGAAAGTTAGAGAAAGCAGATGCTTGCCCCTCAACATGCACTCTCAAATCATTTAGGCCTCAGTATCCTGTCATAAACCATCGTGGAGAAGAACATGAAAAAGAATATGCATACATATGTATAACTGAAGCGTTGTGCTGTACACACGAAACTAACGCAACACTGTAAACTAATGTCTTCCCCCTCCAATGAGGAGTCTTTTCAGGTCCGTCTCAGGTAACTTACATCATGAATTTTCTAGTATCACTTATGTTCGGTGAATGACAGAGAGAAGAAATGGAAAATGACAAAGACAAAAATCTCATTTTCCATTTTGGTACTTTGTTTTTTTGTTTTGATCTAATGCGTTGCCGTGGCTGAGAAAAAACATTTGATGCAAGAAATTGCTCTTGGTTATGCGGGTGCATGCAGGCATACCTATGTGTATAAATATAAACAGACACACACAGACACGCTTCCCTTCTTACCACATGCCTTTAGGCCACGAGGGAGTATGCACCCGCGTGAGAAAAGCAGTTAACAGTGACATACTTTATATGCTTGAAAAAACGTGTTTCCTCAGACTCACAGATACAGAGAGAACAAACGAGTAACCAGTGCAGAAAGAGAAGGGGGAGGGGCAAGATAGGGCTAGGGGATTAAGAGGTACAAACTACCCTCCTGCGCCTTCGGTGGGAATGTAAATTGGTGCAGCTACTATGGAGAACAGTGCGGAGGCCCCTCAGAAAACTAAAAATAGAGTTACTATGTGAGCCTGCAATCCCACTCCTGGGCATACATCCAGAAAAGACAAAAACTCTAATTCAAAAAGATACATGCACCCCAATGTTCACAGCAGCACTATTTACAATAGCCAACACATGCAAGCAACCTAAATGTCCATCGACAGATGAACGGATAAAGAAGATGGGGTACATGTATACAATGGAATATTACTCAGCCATAAAAAGAATGAAATCATGCCATTTGCGGCAACATGGATGGACCTAGAGATGATCATACTAAGTAAGTCAGACAGAGAAAGACAAATATCATATGATATCACTTACATGTGGAATCTAAAAAAAGGATACAAACAAACTTATTTACAAAACAGAAACAGACTCACATAGAATACAAACAGAATACACTTTGCTGTATACCTAAAACTAACACAACACTGTAAATCAACTACCCTTCAATTAAAAAGAGGTACAAACCACTATGTATAAGACACATAAGCCACAAGGATACATTGTACAGCACAGGGAACTACAGTCATTATTTCAAAATACCTTTTGATGGAGTATAATCTGTAAAAATATGGAATCACTATGCTGTCCACCTGAAACTAATAGAATTATGTAAATCAACTTAAACTTTTTAAAAATGAGTTCAGCGCTGCCCACCACCTGGCCCATTCACAGAGGGTACTCGAGTAGGAAAAAACTGAAAACACTATAGGCACTCCATCTCAGTGGGTTCTGGTCTCCACATACACACCTCCCCAATGCCCCCGCACACCCCCATCCCCATTGGTTGTTTCTGAGACCACGGTTTGACACTGCGGGCTGAGTAGCTAAAGCTGGCGGACCGTCAAGGTCACATAATCCACGTCCCTGCCACGGGTCTAAACCAAACACTGGTGATGTTGATAGATGAAACCCGGAAACTGACACCATGTGCAAATCCCATCACCGCTGTAAGAACACAACCAAAGAGATCTTTTCCATGCCTCGCAAACATAAACAGCGACTCACGGTTAATACACCTCTCATCACTGCCCATCACAGCTTCTTTCACTTTCTTTTTTTTTTTTTTAAGGATCCAAAAGCTTAACCAACGTTCTTTTTCATGTAGAAACATCGGAGGTGAAATTCCCCATTTCAAAGAAGTGCACTTGGCAAAATACGACTTCTGCCCCCAACACCGCCCCACCCCCCCCGGAAAAAAAGATCCAACCAGCCAGACAAAAGCAAAAACGGTTACCAAAGGGGAAAGCGGTGGGGGGGATAAATTAGGAGTTTGGGATTAGATACACACCACTATATATATATATAAAATAGATCAACAATGAGAACCTCCTGTAGAGCACAGGGAACTACACTCAGTGTTTTGTAATAACCTATACGGGAAGAGAATCTGAAAAAAGAATATACACATATATATGTATAACTGAATCACTTCGCTGTACGCCTGAAACACAACAACTATACTCCAATTTAAAAAAAAAATGAGAGATGAGTTGGGATGAGGGTGGATGCCTGCAGAAACCCAAGAGAGTCCGTTTCACAGAACGAAAGAGTAGAATGGGGGTTGTCAGGGGGAAATGGCGAGTTACGAATCAAAGGTCATAAAGTTTAGATAAAGCAAGATGAGTATCTTCTAGATCTTCTGCACAATATTGGACCTACAGTCCACAGGACTATACTGTGCACTTAAACACGTGTTTACGTGCACAGTAGAGTGGATTCTCGTGTCACACGTTTTTACCACAAAGCAATAAAATAAAAAAACATACCCTTGGGATGATGACTTTGCGATGGAAGGACGACTTCATCATCCAATCAGGGATTAGCCTCTGGAAACCAAAATGATCACCAATATCAACACAGCAAAACAAGAAGGTCCAGTTGCCATCCAAAAAAGAGCGCTCTGTTACCTTGGTAAATCACTATTCATACCACACACGTTTTAAATAAGACCACCAAACAAAACTCTGGGTTCTTTCCCTTCATTTCCAAAGAGCTGCGAAAGCACATGTCATTTCCTTAATACCATCCTGAAATAAAGATCTGCCTCCAGTGAGGCCCTGTAGGGTTTATTCTTCCTCACTTCTTCCCTAACACGGTTACTCTTTTCTCCTCTGGAATCAATTCAACAAAACCTCACCTTACTGTACATTTCACGTTTGTTGGGGTCTGGTTCATGTTCGGTCAGGCACCCCTTCTGGGAGGTGCAGGGGGGCCGGGGGCTGGTGCAGAGAAGATGCTCATTCTGGAAACTGGCCCATTTCCACAGGCAGGTGGCGCTCAGGGGTTCCACACACACCTGGGGCAGGTGATCTCAACAGTGAATGTCTGAAGTCTGAAATCAGAGCCCTAAGTGGCCTGGCTATTCTCCACTCATGTGCTGATTTCATGAGTCCTTTATTTCCTTTTTGTGTCGTATACCCACTGCAGAATCAATCCTTCTCAGAGGTATTTGTTCAAAGCCTATAAATGGCCAACCTCAAACTTCTAGGCGGTCCCACTGTTTTTTTCTCCCTTATTCATTTGTCCTACTCTGCCCGCCCCCAAGAAAAAGGAGGAAGGGTTTCCCATCCCGCCACTCACGGAGCACAGAACAGAAGAGGCTTTGAAAGGCCAAATGTAGGTTGTTTAGAGAAAAATGACAAAACTGGAAAATATTCATGGCGTGAATGGCCCATGAATGGTTTGCAGCCCACAACAGATGACCTAATTGCCTAGAACCACGTGGGCTCAATTTTGAGATTTTTCACTGTCTCCCCTTATCCGGCCCAAAGCGGAATATCTGGTTTGAAACTGGTAGCTGACAAGTTTAAGAAATCAGCTGCCACTACATCCAAGGCCTAGTCTGTCTTCGAATTTTTTAACATAATTAAGCGGAAAATGAAGTGTCTCTTCTGAAAAGATACAGTATCCAGGATATATTTTTTTTTAATTGGGCAACTGACTTAAACTAAACCCTGAGCGTATTTTTCTCATTTGGGAATAAATGTATACTCTTAAGCATCAAGAGCATTATAGAAAGTATACGGTTGTGGTTGATATATTAAAACTCCGTTCCTTGCCCTTGACTTTCACATACAAAAATCAGCTCTCAGCGGGTTTGGAATTTAAGTATATTTTAACCAGAGAAGCCTGTCATCAGGGTGACGGCATTAAAGGACTTTAAATATTTTCATACGGTGGCTTCACTGGAATCACATCAATTCTGTCAACAGGTTGTATTGTTGACAATACCTAGCTGTGCAATAAAGGTTTAGAATCTGGAGTACCAATTAAAACGGAAGAACAGTAAAGCCACGCCAGACTCTGTGCACTTGAATATTTACTTTTGTGAGAACCCTCTCTGGGTTTTTTTGTTGTGGTCCAGGCATCAAAGCACAATATTCTAAAGAGTTCTTAAAGAGACGCTTGCACATTCTGAAAGCAATGTAATGTGTATAGAGAGGAAACACTCTCATCTTTGTACAGAGACCAAGAAGCTTTCCACAAATTACTACAAAGGAAAAAAACATGAAAAGGCCAAGTTCAGAAATAAAGAAAAACCCCACATACTTACTGCGGGTCTACATTCCAGGCCCCAGAAAGAGAACTTTTATATTGCCCAGGTCTATTCACTTGTAAATTTCAGAGCGTGGCAATACCTGCTCTATCTACCTTATGTAGCAAATCGTCACTTATCAAGTATCATATCTATTTTTAGATTTGGGTATAAATTAGCTGGGTTTAGGGCCAAATGTACATTCAGCACTCTTTTTATTTAGGGGGAAAAAAAAATACAAAGGAAAGCAACAATTCTTCCACCAAAGAAAAACGTGTCAAAACACCTTGAAAACAGCATCAAAGCACAGCCATTAGTATGAAAATGCAATTATCATTAACTCCCTGCTCGAAATCATTCTGGTTTCCAAAAAATTAAACCTGTCATTTTAATCCAGTAATTTAAAACTGATGAAGTAATTTTCCACTTGCTACTTATTGGCCCTCATGATTTTCTTACATGTCAAGGAAAATATTCTTTAAAATTGCCAAATATATATCTCTATATATAGAGAGATAGATATAGTATAGATATATAGATATATCTCCAAGTACATTTCTTTGGGTAATAGAATATTGAAGTTTTAATCTAGAAAAAAAATAAATATTTGCAGAGGCCTCGGTGAGATTCTTATGTTCTTACTTTAGGGATGCATTTTTAAAATCTGGAATTAAGGGATGAATGCAGCCATGTGCCAAAACACCCACCACCCCCTACACACACACACACACACACACACACACACACACACACACACACACACACACACACACACACACACACACACACACACACACACACACACACACACACACACACACACACACACACACCCTTCTGCTGCATCTACACGAGGAAATCTACCCTGAGGATTTTCAAGGCTGGCTGTTAACCTCTTTCCAAAGCCCACTAAAGGCAACTAAAGGCATGAAAAATTCCCCAGCCCCTCAATCTGCCCCCAGAAGGATGCAGATTTCTGTGCCACAGGACCCTTTCTCCGGGCTCTCTCATTCTCTAGGAAAAACGCTAAGCATCGCCATTCAAACTACGCCGTTCTCTTAGCACCTGAGGTTGCTTTGTTCTGATGCAAAGTCAGGTCTTGAAGCCCCGGTTAATTTCTAGCTGAAGTATATACCTACCAACGATGCCTTATGCACGCACTCCTACGTTGCCTGCAGAACCCTACACAAACTGGAAATTCTGCTCCCTCAGGATAACTAAGTCTCCCCAAACTTTCTTTTCTTTTTTCTTTCTTTCTTCCTCTGCGTCCCGTCCCTTCAATCGTGCTAAAGGCTGACTCCGAAAAGGAGCTAGCTCGTACCACCTCGCATCACAAAATGCGTTAAACGCAGCGCGCTCAGGATGTGGAAGCCGGGTCAGCCAGGGGACCCCTTCAGACAGCCTAGGCTATGAGCACAGAAAGCCGTTTCCCCGCAACTGAACAAGTAGGAAAAAAAAGAAATCAAAGGAAGAATCCACACTACCACCTTGTGGATTCCGCTCGCAAGAACAGTACCTGCTGAGTTCGATACCCGCCACCGGACACACCTCACCCCAAATCTCCCAAGTTGGGTCCACATGACGGAGGGCGAGCCGCGGGCCCGGCTCACGGCAGGCGCGCGCGCGCTCTCGGCTTCACTCCTGACGCGCGCTCCCAGCGCGGGCGCGAGCCGCCTTCCTCGGCCCCCCGACGCGGCCTCCTGCACCCCGCCCCCCTCCCGCCGGCTCGAGAGAGCGGCCTCATGGCTCCAAAAATAGATGAAAAGAGGCCCACACCTGCTGGTCGGTTCAGAGAAGGGAGTCACACCAGAGGAAAACCCGCAGCCAAAAAAAAACACCCACAAAAAAACAAAACAGAAAAGGGAGAGGGGCGGGAGGGAGGCAGAAGAGGTCCTCCGGCCGCCCCTCGCCCTCCGAGGGGGACTTCCGTTCCCAGGGCGGCCCCGGCCAGACCCCGAGGGTGCGCGGGGGGACCCCCGGCTCCCGCCCTCGCCGCTTCGGGGAGAAAGGATGCTGTGTCTGGCGGCGGGCAGGCTCCGGAATGGTGGGCCGGGCCCAGGGATGCGCGGGGCCCCGGGCCCGGATCCGGGGGCGCACCACTCGGGGGGGCCGCCCGGGAGGGCCGGGCGGAGAAATCCAACCTACCGGTTCTCGGAGGGACGAAGAAGCCGGGGGAGGGGAGGGGAGGGGTGCGGTCGGGGACGGGCGGGGAAAGAGGGGGCGTCTGGGAGACTGAAGGGTGCCCGCGCGCCCTGAAGAGGCGGCGGGCTTCCCGGAGAGCCAGAGCGGGAGGGAGGGAACACTCGTGGGCTGGGGTCGGGGTGCAGCCGGGACCTCGGCCTCTCCTCCGGCCGCCGCCGGCCCGCGACCCCCGCACCGTCTGCGGCCGAGCGGTACGCCGGTTCGGCCCGCTGGAGCGGGACGGGGGTCAGGCCGAGCCGCGCGGGAAAGGGCAGGGGGCGGCGGCGGGGCTCCGGATGAAATCGGCTGGGAAAGCGTGGGAGGCGGGCGGGATCTGAAGCGCGGGACGGCTGCGAGCTTTGGGAGACGGCGGGGGCGGGGGGAATGGAGCGAGGGAGCGGGGAGGGTTGTCTGTTACGTGGCCCAAGGCGCTGCGGGTGGTCCGCACCTCCGAACCGAGTCCCCGGACCTCCTCCCCCCGCCTCCGGCGAGAGGACCGGCCCGCCGTGCTTCCCGCGGGCTCTCCTCCCGGATCGAGGGTTCTCCGTGGGCACCGACGGGGGTCCGCATCCCCGGAGACCCCGGCTAGGACGCCCAGCGCCGGTCCCCGCAGATACCAACTTTTGTGGTCCTCGGGGAGAAGCGGGCAGCTCGGGGACGGCGCTCGGGCGGCAGCTGCGTGCCCCGCGCAGACGTGCAGGCCAGACCCAAAGGCTCCCGAAGCAGCAACGCCACCAACCGCCCTCACTCCTCCTCGCGCCCTCCATCTCCCGCCGCTTGCCTTCCCACAGCCCACACGCACGGGTGAAGGGCGGATGGCAGTGGGAGGGCAGGTGGCCCGCTCCCCAGCTTTGCAGAAACGGCGCTAAGCTATTTCGTCTTCACCCGGGGTCTCCAGCGCGCCCGGGTCGCTCCCCAGCAAAGCCCAACCAGCCCCTCATCAATCACGTGCGTTATTTCGTGCATCACACAAGCCGTCATCTTATCCAAGGCCAGCAGAGGAAGGAGGGGGGGAAAAATCGCTTAATGCAAACCCAGCCAAGCCTGTTTTCCTTTTTTCTCTCTGGTTAACCCAAAAAAATGCACCCCGGGAGGTGGTAGCTGACAGTTTCCTTAAAGAAGAAGGAGGAGAAAAAAGCCCGTGATGGCTCACAGTTTCCAGAAGTGCTCCTGGCTTCCCCGCCAGTCCTGCTTTGCAGACATCTGGCACTTCGCTCGTTCTCTCCCTGTACTGCAGATGTATTTTTTTTCCTCCTGTGTCTGCCACACTCTTCTGTTTATTTGTATGTAACAGAGCGCTATTTTGTAAACACCTCACACACGGCCCCAGAGCCGTTCAGATAGCTGATTGCAGCAAAACGCTTCCCAACCACGGTGGTCCCAATTTTTTTAAGTCGTAAGAAAAAAATGTACTGTTTCTGTAGAGATGTGCACGAAGCTTGCACAGGACACGCCGTACATATATGTCCACACTCCCACCCACACCTAAGAAACGGAGCGACCGATGGAAGAAAAAGTGCTATGCAAATTTTCAAAATTTAAAAAAAAAAATTTTTTTTTTAAATGTCGGATGAAGTGGAGCGCAAACGTTAGCAGTCGGGCTTATCATCTTTTGCTGGCAAGCACACGAGTCAAAACGTTAAATAGGCTTAAAAAAAAACCCCACAGACACATCTTAAAACGGCACCTACCTTAGCCGTGGAAAAGCTGCATCGGCTGTAAGTGTTCTTTTTATGCATCCAGATTTTTCCAGGGACCGAGGCTATGATTCAGGAGGATGTACTAAGTCCAAGCGCCTTGGCTTTCTCGAATCTCAACTGGATTTGCTCCCCCGAAGAAACGCGAGGACCACCGACACTGCCGTGTTGTTTCTATCCTAGTCTGATGGGGAAGAAGAAACAGGAACACAGCCGGAGAAGGAAGGGCAGCGTTACGTCTGAATAAGAGCTCTGTATGTAGAGACAGAGACCCGTCTGCAAGAAAAAGAGAGATTGAAGCGAGAGGTCCTGATGGTTCCCAGCTCCCCCCTCTGCTATTGGACCAAACTGAATGAAATTTACAAAGCCAGCAGCCAATAGATCCCCGCGGTCGGCCCCATCGCTACAGAAACCACATCCACGGCTACAAGCGCATGCAAAGAGCAGCTAATCCCAGTGCAAACCAGCTGGAACAGAGAGATTCTGGTGCCGCCGGGGTGGTGGAACAGGTGAGCACGCGTCTCACTGGGCCACCGTGCCAGAGCGCACGGGAAAGCTTCCCTGCCCTCTCCAGATACCCTTCGGAGACACCACACACGGTGCCGTATTTGCAAACACCATTAACCCTTTAAGGCTATGCTATCCAAGGGTGAGTGTCAGCCGTGCAAGCTCTTCCCCGGGGGTCAGGCTGACAACTGTGTTACTGTTTCTGGATGGTATTCGGCTTGTACTGGGAAACAGTGATAGATAGATAGATAGATAAATTGGCAAAATTAGAATGAAGACCTGTAAAGGACAGAACCTCTTTTATGCCCAGGTGATGGGTTAATACCTTTTGGGGTTTTTTTTTTTTTTTTTTTTTTGGCTGCGTTGGGTCTTCGTTGCCGTGCGTGGGCTTCTCAATGTGGTGGTTTCTCTTGTTGCCGAGCACAGGCTCTAGCCGCATGGGCTTCAGTAGTTGTGGCTCGTGGGCTCTAGAGCACAGGCTCGGTAGTTGTGGTGCACGGGCTTAGCTGCTCTGCAGCATGTGGGATCTTCCCGGACCAGGGCTCGAACCCCTGTCCCCTGAACTGGCAGGCAGATTCTTAACCGCTGCACCACCGGGGAAGCTCCTGTTTGTTTCTTATACAGTAGTGGTTTTGATGAATAAAATACTGAAGAAGTTTCTAGCATCTGCGAGTTGTATTGAAATACCCCTCTTCACTTTCGGGATCCAGGATTTCATCTTTTCCAGCCAACTCAGAATTTGGTGATAGGACCTGGTATTTATCACTGGGTTCGAGGTAGCTGGCTGTCAGTTGCGTTGATGTCCGAAGCTCCTCTCTCATAAATCAGGGAAGGCTATAGAGTGCTGTGGCAGTCTGAACACAGCTTCTCCAACTAGACTGCTTGGGTTCAAGTGGCATATGACCTTCGCTGTGTGTTTAAATACTTCGTCTGGGTTTCCGCCTCTGTAACGTGGAGAAGACAAGTAATCACCTTGCGATATCCTTGTGATGTGACATGTGATACAGGACTAGGCATGCGAGAAGCTCCAAATAAATGTCTGCTTTTCTTAACCTTATTTCACAGGCCTAGGGACTTACTTCCTGAAGGAAAAACATAATGTCTTCTATCCATAGGACATCCTCACAATTGCTTCTGCATTTAGGCAGCGAACTCAGGCATCCAACCTGCTGTCATTATTTGGTGTGATGGCACAACTAGGGATTCCTCAGGAGTTTTAAGAGAAGGGCTCTTGTGGAACATAGCCAATAGTGGGGAAGGTGATCAACACTGATTTAGGAGACCTAGCTTCCGACCAAGTGTCTGAACCCTGCTAGCTTTAACCTGTTGGAAAGTCCGTTAGGTTCTGTGAACCTTAGGGAATAGATCCTTTAAACAGTGATTGAAATAGCTCTCTGTGGTTCCTTGGGACAAATAAATGAGATAATAGGCACGAAAACATGCATCACCAAAAAGATGTCTATATATATCATACATAAGGTACAGAGAGAATGCTATTTTCATCACTGATATATATATACAAAATAGATATATAATCTAATAATAGAAGAAACATACATATGTTTTATATAAATATATATTTTTCTTCTATTATTTAATAATTATTGAAGATCCAATAACATAATAGTATCGCTAATAAGTATAGTTTTTCCCCCAAATTAGTAACACACATAACTGTAGACACAAAAATATATAGACATATATATACATGTATAGACATCTATTCTTCCCAAAGTAGGGTTTAGAAGCAGAGACTTGAGTTAAACACAATAACTTAGAGCAGGCCAGAAAGTCACTGGCTTTACTGAGAAAGTGTGAATTCACTGATTTATTTATAAATTTATCAAGTATCTCTTGAGCACAGGCATAATCCTAAGCACTAAGAATGCATTTGTGAGTAACACACATCCACGTATTTTTGAAGAAGCATGCAGTCTAGTGGATAAGGGAGCCAACAGCATAAGAAAAGAATCATCACCAGAAGGTGTGAAAATACCTATGATGTATGAATTCACAGGCATCCATGCAGATGGAAATGATGGAGAAAACAGTGTCCGGAGAAAGAGTGCTCTCAGCAGAGAAGGAACCGTAGCAGAGAAGAACAAACCTGACTCCCTGTCCAATCTATTCCATTAGCTCTAACCTTTGTGCTCTGCTGTCTGTGTTTAGTCAGACTGGCGCTGCACCTTTTGTAGAAGAAAGCTGCCCAGAGCCTGAAATATACACGACAGCATTTTCAAGGCTCTGCCTCCCAGGCTTGACCATTAAAGGCATAATACAAAGTTGCAGAACAGAAAAAAACAATTGTGGGTTGTTCCCTGGCGGTCCACTGGTTAGGGCTCAGCGCTTTCACTACCGTGGCCTGGGTTCAATCCCTGGTTATGGAACTGAGATTCCCACAAGCGGTGGCGGAAGGAAGGAAGGGAGGGAGGGAGGGAGGGAGGGAGGGAGGAAGGGAGGGAGGGAGGGAGGGAGGGAGGGAGGGAGGGAGGAACAATTGTTGAAGTTTTCTTGGAACATTGTATTGGGACCACAACCCGCCAATACCTCCTCCTGTTTTAGTGATAAAGAAGCCTGGATTCTATTCTAACTCCGGTCAGATGGTGCTTTGGGACGCTTCTCAGTCTCCTGGCTTCCCGAATAAAGTCCTTACTCGTTGCCCCAACACTTCCTCTCTAGATTCATTGGCCTGTCGTGCGGTGAGCAGTGCAAGCTTGGAATGGGTGACAGAATGGTAAATAAACATGCGTCAGGTGCAGAAGTTGGGGGGGAAACGTGGATACAGCATGGATAAACTGTATGTGGGGATCTGGAATACACAGGGTTTGGTATGGGCAGGGTAGAGAGTGTGAAAAGAAGAGAAGACGAGAGGGTGAAGAATTCTTCTGAGACCTATTTATGGAGGGTCTTGAATACCATGCTGAATGGCTGGAATTTAGCCAGCAGGCAGTGGGGCACCAATAACATATGTTAAGCAGCAGGTAGGGGAGGAATCATTAGATTTATATTTTAGGGCAACTGCTCTGGTGGCAATGAGAAGAAGGGGCCACAGGAGCAGAAGACAGAAAGCAAAGGTACACTTTCTGAGGGTGCTGCAAGGACGGATCCTAGAGAAATGAAGTCCTGAGTAAGAGGGAGAGAGACAGACAGACAGAAAGAGAGAGAGGGAGGGAGGGAGGGAGGGAGGGAAGAAAGAGAAAGAAAGAAGGAGAAAGAAAGAAAAGAAAGGAAGAAAGAAAAAGAAAGAAAGAGGAAGGAAGGAAGGAAGAATGAGCCTGTTGAGATTTTTTAAAAGTACTTAAAGAGCCAGAGTATTATTTTAAGAAAAAGTGAACGTATACTTTTGTGAGTTTATAATTTCCCCTAATCCCGACTTCCTCACGTAACGCCAGGAAAAGCAAGAACCCAACTTAACCATTGGGAGAACAGATTGTACGATAATACAACAACAACAACAACAAAGTTATACAGTTTTAAATCCGGGGTTCTTGGAAGAGAGAATTCTTCATGTTTCCATTTGAAATCTAATTATGGAGTATGGCGAGTTGGGGAGACATGTCATAAAAAGGTATTAACAATAGAGTCCAGAGAAGGACCCACTGCTATAGGGCTGGATTTGATTCATAAGAACAGGAAGCAGCCTGAGAAATAATCTATAAAGTACCATAGCTCCCTCTGATGAGTGCAGCAACCTTGAACGATTCTAACCTACATTCTGATAGAACGTTCGTGTTCCCATGGGCCTGACGTGTTCAACCCTAAACGCGATACTGCCTAAGCCAGGTAGATGATCAGGCAATACTAACGCAGATTGGCTCTGTTAGTACGATGGGAAAAATAAAATACAACTATGATTAGGTAGGATAATAAACACTAGTGCAATACTAATATATACTATTTGGTCTTACCACACGCTGTTGGAGATACAAATATGAATGACCTGTAAGGTGCTTAAAATCTAAGGCGGTGATAAAGCAGGCTCTTCGATTACTAAAATACAAGGTAGGACATGGTCTGTGCCATCTTAGAAGCATATGAGAGGCATAGCAGGCTTCCTGGAGGGACGAGGAGAAAATTCTTCAGCGATAAACAAGGTTTTCATGGGGAACTGGAGAGCAGAGGTGGGGAATCCCTCCAAATGAACCAAGTCTGGGAAAAAAAAAAAAAAAAGACATGGAGCGGGTAGGGGCTCTGAAAGTTGAAGGTACCTAACTGTGAGCCAGGTGTCTTGTTTAGCTAGCCTCAGTCCATCTTACTTTATACTCCAAAGTTCCCGAGAAACCTTGTCCTTCCAATGATACAAAGTAGACTTCAGACCAGTTGACCTTGAATTATCGTGAATTCCAGGTTAATGTCAATCACTTAAATGAGGTTTTCACATACTAGTTTACTAGTATGTACCTTTTCATACATGTAAATATCATTATAGAAATTTAGTTAGAAGAGACACAGAGATGGACCCCATTGGTTTTGTGGGTGAAGTGTTTTCTAAGCTTTAACGAGAGATGTTCAAGTTTATATTTTCCAACAAGAAGGTTGTACATTCCCCTAATTCAATTTTTGCACGTGAGAAATGAAAAAAAGAAATCCTCTTGGGCCGGAGTCTGCTCCCAGGCCCTACCATGCCCTTGTCCTTCTGACTGTTATTTTAAACCCCCCAAAACACCATTAATTATGTAAGACGCATATACTGTGTGGCAATATGCTCTGACTTTCCATCTGATTTTTAAAAATCCTTTGCTAGTTATTATTTCATCTCTGGACATGATTAGCCGAAATGACTTTTAAATGGCCCTGGTTTTTTAAAAAAGGGTTCAAGCTCCTGAATTTCAGTACATTCATTGCGGCTGAGAAACCCATTAGCTACTGCTTTTGTATGAAAACCAAGGACACTGAATCCCAGTAAGTGGCCCCAAATAGAGTTTGTTTATTTATTTATGGCTGTGTTGGGTCTCGTTGCTGCACGTGGGCTTTCTCTAGTTGTGGCGAGCGGGGGCTACTCTTCCTTGTGGTGCGCAGGCTTCTCATTTCGGTGGCTTCTCTTGTTGCGGAGCACAGGCTCTAGGTGCCTGGGCTTCAGTAGTTGTGGCACGCGGGCTCAGTGGTTGTGGCTTGCGGGCTGTAGAGCACAGGCTCAGTAGTTGTGGCACACGGGCTTAGTTGCTCCACGGCATGTGGGATCTTCCCAGACCAGGGTTCAAACCCATGTCCCCGGCATTGGCAGGCAGATTCTTCACCACTGCGCCACCAGGGAAGTCCCCTAGAGTTCTTTCCCCCCCCCCCCCCGGTACGCAGGCCTCTCACTGTTGTGGCCTCTCCCGTTGTGGAGCACAGGCTCCGGACGCACAGGCTTAGCGGCCACGGCTCAGGGGCCCAGCCGCTCCGCGACATGTGGGATCTTCCCAGACCAGGGCACGAATCCGTGTCCCCTGCATCGGCAGGTGGACTCTCACTGCGCCACCAGGGAAGCCCCTAGAGTTCATTTTTCAAATGAACTTGCAGCAACTTTCCCACTGTTATTGCCTAAGTCTTTATAAACTTCTTATTCCCGGGGTACTTATATATATAAGTATATACACTTATATATACACACACACACGCACACACACCCCAATACACACACACACATATATATTCAGGCATACATACATACATATACAAGTGTATATATATAATACATAAGTATATATAATAGAGAGGGATTATATATTATATGTAAGGTTATATAATATATATATTTGTATATTATAGTTTATAATTTTTAATATATTTATATAATGTAAATGGTTCTATATAATACATATAATATACAGGCACACCTCCGAGATGCTGTGGGTTTAGTTCCAGACCACCACAACACAGTGAATTTCTAAATAAAGTCAACAGGTTGTTTTGGTTTCCCAGTGCATATAAAAGTGACGTTTAGAGTTGCCTGTAGTCTATTAAGTGTACGATAGCATTATGTCTTTAAAAATGTCCATACTTCAGTTACAAAATACTTTATTCTAAAAAATGATAACAATCATCTGAGCCTTCAGCGAGTCATAATAGCAACACTAAAGATCATGTGGGTCACAGACACCATAACAAATAAAATCATAATGCGACACAGAGACACGAAGTGAGAAAATACTGTGGGAAAAATGGCCCCGATAGACATGCTTGCAGCTCGGTTGCCACCAACTTTCAATTTGTAAAAAAACAAAACAAAACAAAACAATATCTGTGAAGTACAATGAAGCAAAGTGCAATAAAATGAGGTACGTTTGTATAGCATTATATATGACACATACAGGGTTTTATATATACATATGTTATGTATAATCCCTCTCTATAATATGTAAATATATATGTCATATATATATATATATATATAAATACATTATAGAGATGTTTCTATTCCCAGAATCATTGATTGATTCCTGATTCTGTCCTTGTATGCTTGTTCTGTGTGTACACACGACCTCACTTCCCACTTTATACCTTATACTTCAGGTAATCTATATTTAAAAAGAAAGGAGTTTACTACTGTAGGGACAAAATAAGAACTGGCAAAGATGTGCTTTGTTTATCGATGCAAAGAACCTTCTGTCTTATTAATGACCTGTACCAGCTATACCAGTAGGGAAATAGAACTTCTCTGGTGAACAGAACATGGTTTATAATTTCAGTTTAAATAAGATGAGGTTGACCAAAATATTGTTAGCACCATTACTCTCTTGTATCCTTTCAAACTCAAGGTTTATTTTGGAATCTTTTCTTTAAAATCATCATTTCGATTTTTTTTTATCCTTCCTTGAGAGGAGAGGGAAAGTATTGCCAATTGTGCTTTGCATGTGACATGCAAACATATGTGGATTTGCATACATGTGGAACTAGAGCAGGAAGAAGATGTATATTAATACGAATGGACTAGTTTTGAATAGAGATCAACTTCTGTTCTAAGGCACTGGTACAAGAGTAATAAGATAATGTTTTCCTGGAATAGTCATGAATGACCCAAATTACACAGAAAACGGTCACACCTGTGTAATATCTTCATATCAAGAAACTGACGTAAAATATGGCACAAAGGAACCCATCTACAAAACAGTAACAGACTCACAGACATAGAGAACAGACTTGTGGTTGCCATGGGGGAAGGGGAAGGTGGAGGGATGGATTGGGAGTTTGGGATAAGCAGATGTAAACTAGTATACAGAGAATGGATAAACAACAAGGTCCTACTGTATAGCACAGGGAACCATATTCAATATCCTGTGATAAACCATCATGGAAAAGAATACGAAAAAGAATGTATATCTATACATATAACGAGTCACTTTGCTGTACGGCAGAAATTACAACACTGTAAACCAACTGTACTTCAATTTAAAAAAAAAAGGAAAGAAACTGATGGTATCTTTTGGCCAAAACTTGGTGAAGAACTCAAATCCTCAGTCCAGCAGCCTGTGAGAAACTGAATCCCACCAACCACCATGGGATAGAGGAAATGGATTCTTCCCCACTCGAGTTTTCTGCTGAGACTCCAGCCCCAGCTGACACCTGGATTGCAGCCTATGAACATCTTGTGGCAGAGGACCCAGCCAAGCTATGCTCCAGCTGTAGCCACTGTGTGTCCCAGCCTCGACATCTGATAATTTGTTACGCTGTGACAGACAGCTCATGTTACTTAAACACATAGGTATGTCTGCATGGATGCATGGATGTATATGCATGTGGAGGGCTGTAAACAAGCTGTAGCAATCAGGATCGTAAAAGAATGTTGATCAGGTCGAACCAAGAGGCTAAAGATTTTACAGTTTGCAGATGGTTGGGAGAGCTCTTCGAGAGACACCATAGATGAATGAACCAGAGGAAGAAGTACATCATCTGTTCACGACAGCTGACAAAAGGTATCAACTTAGGATGAGGCGGAACTTGACAACCAAATCTGTACCTCCTGCATCCAGCAAAATAGATTTTCTGTGCTCTGGCTGAGAATTGTTTAACACTCATCAACACCCTTGATGTTTGCACAATTTGTCACATCAGGGAATGATTAGGGAACCCATCCTCTATATGGTCAGCTCTGTGCTAGCCAGGACGTGAGAGTCCCGGAGATACTACGCAATTCCAAAGGATTTATAATTTCTTGATATAATCACTCATTCCCTCCACATCCTCCTGCAGAAAAATTCATCATTCCACCTCCCCTCATTTCAAAGTATGTTGACCTTCTGACAGCACTTAAACCACCTACTCCCGGTGGCACACAGAGGGTGTGTGTGTGTGTCTGTGTCTGTGTATGTGCATGCATCTTGTCCACTGGACTGTAGGCTGCATTTAGATATCTATCCCTAATGCCTCACTTTAAAAATGTTTGCTATTTTTTAGAGTTACCATATGATCCAGCAATCCCACTCCTGGGCATATATCCAAAAAAGACAAAAACTGTAACTAGAAAAGATACACATACCCAAATGTTTATAGCAGCACTATTTACAATAGCCAAGACATGGAAGCAACCTAAGTGTCCATCAAGAGATGAATGGATAAAGAAGATGTGGTGCATATATACAACGGAATATTACTCAGCCATAAAAAGAATGAAATAATGCCATTTGCAGCAACATGGATGGACCTAGAGATGATCATACTAAGTGAAGTAAGTCAGACAAAGAAAGACAGATATCATATGATATCATTTATCTGTGAAATCTAAAAAATTATACAAACTTATTTATAAAACAGAAATAGAAAACATCACAGACATAGAAAACGAACTTATGGTTACCAAAGGGGAAAGAGGGGGAGAGATGACTTAGGAGTTTGGGATTAGCATATATAAACTACTATACATAAAATAAACAACAAGGTCCTACTGCATAGCAACAGGGAACTAAATTCAATTTCTTATAATAAGCTATAATGGAAAATAATCTGAAAAAATATATATAACTGAATTACTCTGCTGTACATCTGAAAGTAACACAACACTGTAAATCAACTATACTTCAGTTAAAGAAAAGGTGTGTTAGTTTTAATATAACAAAATGAAATGTAACAAAAGTTGAATTTTGTTTCCTCTTTTTCAGTTCACTTTCATCTCATAAATTGGGCAGATTCATCCAAAAACATCAGTGGAAATTTACTGGGAAGGATAGATGTTACCTTGTCTTCCTACATCTCATTCCTAAGGGTTGAGATTTCCACCTAGGGTAGACCACAATTAAGTCATTTGCCAATGTGATCTAATCCCGTCTTACAGTCATGAGCCTTCTGATGTAAAGTCACATGACTTTACTAATAACATGAAAGGCCTGAAGTCCCAGATCCACACAATCCCCTTGCCCACTGCATTGCCATTTTCTAGTCATGCTCGAACATAGCTAGCATGATTAAGAATTATAAACAAGCCCTCTCTGTTAGCAGTTGGGGATCAAGAGTCTTTAATGGGGGCACCTAGCACACGGGTTGCAAGACTACAGAGGAATATATTTATTCCAAGTTGACCAATTTAAATAAAATAAGAATTACTTATAGATCATATTTTTTGTTATAAATTTATTATTTTTTTTTTATTTTACTTTTGGCTGTGTTGGGTCTCCATTGCTGCACGCGGGCTTTCTCTGGTTGCGGCGAGCGGGGGCTACTCTTGGTTGCGGTGTGTGGGCTTCTCATTGCGGTGGCTTCTCTTCTTGTAGAGCACAGGCTTTAGGCGTGCAGGCTTCAGTAATTGTGGCGCGTGGGCTCAGTAGTTGTGGCTCGCGGGCTCTAGAGCGCAGGCTCAGTAGTTGTGGCACATGGGCTTAGTTGCTCCACGGCATGTGGGATGTTCCCGGACTAGGGCTCAAACCCCTGTCCCCTGCATTGGCAGGCGGATTCTTAACCACTGGGCCACTAGGGAAGCCCTAGATCATATTTTTTAATTCACATGAAAAGTGTGTTTCATAGTACTAAGGACAAATAATCTTTCCCTCACTCTCTCTCTTGGTCTCTCTTGCTTCTCCCCCTCTTCTCTCTCTCTCTCTCTCTCTCTCTCTCTCTCTCTCTCTCTCTCACACACACACACACACACACACACACACACTTTTTTTAAGACCAGGCAGCAGGAAGCAGGGATTAGATCTTCGAGCAAGTTCTCCTGTTTCTTTCAGGGACCTCACAGGTCCTCCAGGCTTCAGGATGCATGTTGTTTCTCCCTTGAGAAGCCCTGGACAGCCTCAGACCTCAGCCTCTCTCAGACCCATCCATTTGTCCATGGGCACTTGGGGCTGCCCCTTCCAGGACAGCCTTCCCTTGGCCAGTCTCCAGGCCCCTGCAGCCACCCTCCCAAGCCTATAACGGTGGGGGAGGATGAGACTCAGAGGTTGAGGGGTCCCCAGCCTGAGATGCTTTTGGCCATAAACAATCACTGTGGGACCTCCCTCACGGTGCAGTGGTTAAGAATCCACCTGCCAATGCAGGGGACACGGATTTGAGCCCTGGGGTGGGAAGATCCCACATGCCATGGAGCAACCAAGTCCGTACACCACAACTACAGAACCTGTGCTCTAGAGCCCGCGAGCCACAACTACTGAGCCCACGTGCCACAACTACCGAAACCTGCGCGCCTAGAGCCCGCGTTCTGCAACAAGAGAAGCCACTGCAATGAGAAGCCCACGCACCGCAACGAAGAGTAGCCCCCGCTCGCCGCAACTAGAGAAAGCCTGCACACAGCAACGAAGACCCAATGCAGCCAAAAATAAATTAATAAATAAAAATTAAAAAAATAAAAATAGTAAACATTTAAAGAAAAAGAAATGGGAAATGACAGTGACAAATAGGAATGGAAATTACAAGATCTGCATTCTCAACAGGGGTGGTATGTGTCACTTTCAAGGGGGTAAAAACTTGTTCTTAAGGGGCAATAAAAATCTTACTCTTTGAATATATATATATATATATGTATATACACTCAGTTATATATATGTATATTTATATATACACTCAGAATAAGACATATATATATATATATTCCATATATATGGATATATATGGATATATATTCCATAAGCAAATGTAGAGAATATCTGTGATCCATGGTATTAAAATAACATGGGGATGGGAAATTTGGAGAACACGTTTACAAATTCTCCCTAGGGGTAATGGGTGGATAATTAACAATAGCTTGATCAATACTGCTACAAGGCATCGAATCTATGAGAGAAGGGACAAATTATATATTAGTTTCTTCAAACAGCATCAGTAGCCACTCGCCAAAGTAAAGGAAGAAGAATTTATTAGTGTGTACGAGCTCCACACACTGCAAGACACTTGAATGAGTTCCAAAAGTGGTATGAAGGCACGGTCCTCAAGACACGCTAATTTATACACATGGAAAACACACATGTGAAGCATGACATCACGCTGAAAAATATTTAACCATCGGGTTTCTGGGAAACCTGATATATCGATGATTTCCATGGTGAAATACTTGGATCTTGGCCAGTTTCCTATATGAACACGAAGTCCCAGAGCTTGGAAATTGGAAGATGTTCAGGGGTGTTTAATGATAGAGAATTTCCACCATGAAGCTACAGTAGGCTTAATAACCTCAAGAGCATGGAGAAGACCAAAATGCAGTAAAATAATTAGTCACTGATGAGTTTCAGGCATTTATTAGCATTTTAAATAATGTATTTAATTTTAAGATTATATAATTAAGTTTTTAATGGAGGGCTACCTTTATCAACCGCGTTTCAAAATTCCTAAAGAGTGAGCCATTGGTGATCTCAAGCCAGAATGAACTGAGTCAGCCACACCTGCAGAGAATCAGGAGATGGTGTCCTTCATTGTATAGGATGTCCTTCGAGAACTTAAAAATTAATTAATTGATGCATCAGCTGTTCAAATTAATAGAAGGGTTCCAATTCTATTCCCTTCTGTCCTATCCATAACTACCTTTTGTGGACTTGAACTCCTCTTTTGCTGAGTTTCTTTGGGTTTTGATGGTTTTTCACAAACTGACCTTGTTCCAGGTAGTTTTATTATTATGTTATGTAAAATGTTCACATGAACGTGACTGGTCTTGTGTAAATCCTTTTAATCTGATATCTGTGTCCTTTCAGTATGGATCCAGAACTTTTTTTTTAAGCAACCATTCTTTCCAGTAATTGAGTTTTCATATTTCAAAAGACAGTCTCTTTAGCAAGTGGTGCTGGGAAAGTTGGATAGTCACATGTAGATCAATGAAGTTAGAACACGCCCTCACTCCATAAACAGAAATAAACTCAAAATGGCCTAAAGACTTTAATATTAAGACATGACACCATAAAGTTCCTAGAAGAGAGAGAGCATAGGCAAAACATTCTCTGATATAAATCATACCAATGTTTTCTTAGGTCAGTCTTCCAAGACGACAGAAATAAAAACAAAAATAAACAAATGAGGCCTAATCAAACTTACAAACTTTTGCATAGCAAAGGAAAGCAGAGACAAAATGAAAATGCAACCTACAGAATGGGAGAAAATATTTGCAAATGATGCAACCAACAAGGGATTATTTTCCAAAATAAACAGCTCATACAACTCAGCAGCAATAAAACAAACAACCCGATCGAAAAATGGGCAGAAGACCTAAGTAGACATTTCTCCAAAGAAGACATACAGATGGCCAAGAGGCACATGAAAAGATGCTCAACGTTGCTAATTATTGCAGAAATGCAAATCAAAACTACAATGAGGAATCTCCTCACACAAGTCAGAATGGCCATCATCAAAAAGTCTACAAATAACAAACCCTGGAGAGGGTGTGGAGAAAAGGGAGCCCTCCTACACTGTTGGTGGGAATGCATATTGGTGCAGACACTATGGAGAACAGGATGGAGGTTCCTCAAAAAACTAAAAATAGAGGTAACACATGATCAATCTCACTCCTGGGCATATATCCAGACAAAGCTTTAACTCAAATAAATACATTCACCCCTATGTTCATAGCAGCACTATTTACAATAGCTAAGACACAGAAACAACCTAAATGTCCATCAACAGATGAATGGATAAAGAAGATGTGGTACATACATACAATGCAATATTACTCAGCCATAAAAAAGAATGAAATAATGCCATTTGCAGCAACATGGATGCAACTAGAGATGATCATACTAAGTGAAGTAAGTCAGAAAGAGAAAGACAAATACCATACGATAAAACGTATGTGGAATCTAAAATATGACACAAATGAACCTGTCTCCGAAGGGGAAATGGACTCACAGACATAGAGAACAGACGTATGACTGCCAAGCGGAGGGGGATGGGGGGAGACTGGCGCTAGTAGATGTAAGCTATTATATATAGAATTATAGATCTATGGATAAACAACAAGGTCCTACTCTATAGCACAGGGAACCACATTCAATACTCTGTGATATACCATCATGGAAAAGAATATTTTAAAAAGTATGTGTATATATATGTATAACCAAATCATTTTGCTGTAGAGCAGTAATTACCACAGTGTAAGTCAAGTATACTTCAATTTATAAAGTTAGTAACTCTGCAAAATGAAACTTCACCAAACCTACCATGTGAACATGCACACTTAGATTTAAATAAAAATGCAGATTTGGTTATAATGTGATTGGAGATTGTTTCTTGTCTTCTCCTGAGACCCCCCAATTCTCCAAAGGAGATGGGGTCAAATTCTTTTGATTTGGAGGATGGGAGTGAGGATGATATGGGTGAGGGAGCAACTGAGGCACGGGATTTTATTAACAGGTTTAAGGAAAAGGTATTATTGGTTGCACTGGTAGTTCAATGCATTCGATACTATCATCCTATAATTTATAGACTGCACTGCTTCTTTTTAAGGATAATGTCTGAAGATTTTATAAGAACCTACTTTAGAAGTTTTATATTTCGACCCAATGGACAAAATGCAAGTGATAATTGTTCTAGGCATACAAAAGCTCCCTGCGTATTGAAGATTCCAGAAACAGCTCTTTACTCCAGTGAAACAACCCAGAATGAGAACGCTGACCTGCCTCTCTCCAACTGGGGATGAATCAGGCATGGTTACAGCAGATATTCGGACTCAGCTGGAGTCATCACGAGAAGATTCTACATCTGTCAGTCTAACTCGAGGGATGTCCCTGGTGGTGCAGTGGTTAAGAACCCGCCTGCCAAAGCAGGGGACAGGGGTTTGAGCCCTGGTCCGGGAAGATCCCACATGCCGCGGAGCAACTAAGCCCATGCACCACAACTACTGAGGCTGCGTGCTGCAACTACTGAAGCCCGTGCACCTAGAGCCCGTGCTCCACAACAAGAGAAGCCACTGCCAATAAGAAGCCCGCGCACGGCAAAGAAGAGTAGCTCCCACTCGCTGCAACTAGAGAAAGCCCGCGCACAGCAACGAAGACCCAACTCAGCCAAAAATAAAAAAAATAATAAATAAAAACAAAATCTAACTTGAGGGTTGGCGAACTTTTCATTTTTAATCATAAGCCAATGATATTAAATGATAATTAAAGAACACAAAATTAAGTTTTTTTTCCGTGAGACTATGGAGGTTTGTTTTGTTGATGGAGAGGAATTGAAACATGTATCTCACACTTTAAAGGGATTAATAATGACAACACAGAATTTCAGTTGATTTTAGTAAAATCTTTTACACCATTCAGTTCTTACAATATCTCCCTCTTTCTCTTACTGAAGTAGACATTTCAGTAAAAGTAATGTCGTGATTGAATCTCAACATTTGCAATTAATGATTATTTCATTGCATGAGTGGAAAAAAAAAAAAGACAGGCAGGAAACAACTGGTGAACTCAACTATAGGAATGTGCTAAATTTGATTTCTTCCATTCAGTGATACGGAGGATAAAATGCAGGAGGCTTTCCCCGAGAAGACCAAAACTGTTACGCAGATTGCAACGCTCTACTTCTACAAGGTCATTCATATTTACTTTCATATTTCATAGAGTGTCACTAGAAATGTTCTGTTGGTCAAGTCTGATGTTTTAAAAACACAGAAAGACACAGATGTAGAGAACAAACATATGGACACCAACGGGAGAAAGCAGGGGATGGGGGCGTGGGGTGGTGGTGGGATGAATTGGGAGATTGGGATTGACATATATACACCAATATGTATAAAACTGATAACTAATAAGAACTGCTGTATAAAAAAATAAAATAAAATTCAAAAAAAAACACTTACGGAAACGATGTGACTTTTTTTTTTTTAATTTTTTGCGGTACGCGGGCCGCTCACTGTTGTGGTCTCTCCCGTTGCGGAGCACAGGCTCCGGACGCGCAGGCTCAGCGGCCATGGCTCACGGGCCCAGCCGCTCCGCGGCATGTGGGATCTTCCCGGACCGCGGCGCGAACCCGTGTCCCCTGCACCGGCAGGCGGACCCTCAACCACTGCGCCACCAGGGAAGCCCTACATTTTTTAAAAAGCTGTGCAAAGCCCTTGGTCTTTCAATGGGGGATATTTCTGGGAAGGCAAATAACTGAGACCAAAGATCTTTCCGCTGCCTTTAATGGCAAGCTTATTATTTCTTTAACTGTGTTCTCCTTTACCTGTGATTCACGGTGCGCGGTTAGCCATTTTACTGGGGATGAACATCAGAGAGCTACGGTTAAGCTACCAATGTGTTTAAAACAAAAAATGTGCTGGAGGCTATTTTGTCTCTATTTCCACAACAATGTAGAACCGCAGTGAAATATATGTCTGTATGGTGCTAAAGTCAATGAGCTTACCGCAGCACTTTGTGTGTGTTAAGAATAGGTAGGTAATGTGCATTGTATGTGTTTATTTCAGGGTGTGGATAACCTTTGTGTAACAGCAATCTTCCACCAGAAGAATCAGTCACGGAATACTTCCACTGCTTCCCAAATGTTTGCGCCCTTAACCATCTTGACATAATGAGCTTCTTACTGTTGTCAAATTGGTTCCCTCTTGGCAACATTGCCTTTGCAGCAGACTTGAAGTTACAGAAGTGACCTCAAATGCACGTGGGAACCAAAAGATTCTCCCCGTCTGCACTGGTTGTTACCACATGGATGGAGTTGGCTACATGTGCCCTGGGAATTGGAACACTACCCGTTTGACAAATACAAGGACTCGGCATTTAGCTGAGAAAAACAGTTTTCTGAAACCTACACAGCCGCCAGGAACCCAGCTTCATTTTAACGTTTGTAAATCTCACTGGAGGTGGCGGCCACATTGCTCTGTGCACTTTCATGACGCCTCTTCCTATCGAGATACACAAACATATAACTTATTATAACCATTTGGAAGAGTGTCTTCCCTTGGGATTTGGAAAATAAGGAGGAGAGGACAAATGATCTCTTATAGTCCCATCTCACACTCAAGAGTCTTCTGGCTAAACCATGGGTTGAAAGACTGAAGTGTTTAATCCCCAAACAAATCCATACACAGCCCAAGGAAACACTGCCCTGAAAGACAGTATTGGGGATTTATCTTAGAAAACCTGAAGCCAAAGACAGTCGATTCTGTTTCCGGGTAAGTCAGAGCTTACCCAAAGCTGAAATTAAGGTGTTTTTTGTTTTGTTTTGTTTTGTTTGTTTTTTAAAAAAGTGGACTGGCTGTCCTAATAGGTCTTCAGTGATCTGGATGGAAGATACACTCAAGTTGTTTGGGTAGACCTTGAAATTGCATAACCAATTTGGTCTGGCCGTTAAGTCAGTTTTGATTTGGTCTGGGCATTAAGAAAAGCTTCAACCAATCTGAATGATTTAACAAAAAACAAACAAAATAAACTTTTAAACTCAGTGTTGTGCACCATTTACAAAAAGTTTTGCTTTCAAGACTATAGAAAAAATAATAAACCACATTAAAGCTTTTTCCCCCAGAAACTCAAATATGAAGAATGATGTGAAGAACTCAATTTAAGAACGTTTTTCTCCACTTGGATGCGATGGGATTTCCCACCCTACATTTATGCTTTTCTTCCTCCCATTTCATTCTTTAAAAAATTTAGAGACGGGCTTCCCTGGTGGTGCAGTGGTTGAGAGTCCGCCTGCCGATGCAGGGGACGTGGGTTCGTGCCCCGGTCCGGGAAGATCCCACATGCCGTGGAGCGGCTGGGCCCGTGAGCCATGGCCACTGAGCCTGCGCGTCTGGAGCCTGTGCTCCGCAACGGGAGAGGCCACAGCAGTGAGAGGCCCGCATACCACAAAATAAATAAATAAATAAAAATAAAATAAAATAAAAAATTTAGAGACAAAAATAGAAGAAACCTCTACCCATAGTTACACTGGGCCTTAAACACTGAAGTCATTTATTTAAACAAGGATTATCGCTGTTAGGCTAGATAAGACTATTGCATGCATCCCCTGTTCTAAATGCACTACCTGTTTCACTCTGCGGACAAAGCATCCAGCATGAAAAATGGACAACCCGATACCTCTTCATTCTCCGTGGGGCATCGCGTTGAACATAGTTAACATGCACTTCCCGGAAGGATGGGTTTGCTCTATGCCATGAATTCCAACATAAACCGTCAGGATCACCATAGTTACCTGCAGCAGTAGACTCAGTGATGTGTGTGCCTAAAATATCTAGGAAAGTTGACTGTGGGGTTGGGCAGATTTTTTTTCAGCCAAGAGATAAAAGGGTAATGAAAAAAATTTTTAATAAAAAAATTACAATAATTTAAAACAAAAACATCAAGCGAGACTGGCGTCATAAACTTTCAAAGTCATGGATTTATGCTCAAACGATCTGTCTGCTGATCATGAGAAAGAGGGTGCTTGCAATCTGCAGTTGTTTCTGAGGCCAAGGATGGGGAAAGCAGAAGTTTCTAGGGCAAATCTGGTTCCTTTAAGCACCCCTTTATTAACTGACATCAACCTCTGAATTGAAGATTGAGTGCTGACCAGAGCACGGCAGAATGATTTTCACCTTGGGGGCAATCCCGTAGTGGCAACTAAAACTTGCGAATGATACCGTATCCATTAATTACTCATAAAAGTCAGAATGAAGGACAGTCAATATAGTCAAACTCCATTTCTCTCTGGGGGTGCTTTTAGCAATGATTGGAAGACATTTCCTCATTCGAGGATCGAAGAATCGTATCCGAGCCACATCCTTTCCGTAGACTCTGCATTTGCAGGAAACAGCACAGAGAGCAAAGATGGTCTCTCTTTACGTGCCTTTGGCTTTTCTGCTGAAAAATCCACAGAACTGGGCAAGAGGGGTATTACTATCATCATGTCATTTCACACAGGAGTTGTTGCTTGAAGGTGCACCATAAACGTGTGTGAATTAGGTCTCAAATCCTGTTTTTCTGATTGTACCACAGAAATGCTGTTCCTCTTGAGGCTGTAAAATGTTTTAAATGTTATTTAAAAAATCAGCCAGCAGTGATCTTCACATACCGGGTGTCGAGAATCATAGCAAAGGAGAACCTTATTCTTAAAAAGAAGGTTTGGAAAACAACGGTCCCTGGCAAAGTTTAACATCTACCTGTATCTGTATGGCTACAAGCTTGGAAAGGATTGTACGTTTTTGATGGTGAAGAATAAACATAAGAATCTTTACTGACCCACGAAAATCATATGAAATTTTAATTCTGGCGTCCACCAATAAAGCTTTATGGGCACACGGCCATGCCCGCCCATGCTTCTCTGTGCTGCGTGGATGCCTTCATGCTGCCCTGGAAATTGGGAAGTTGCAAGAGACCAGAAAAGTCTAAAAGAGTCACGATTCCTGCCTTCACAATCCAGCTTTAGGGAAATACCTTGAAATAAATACCTCCTCGGGTGTGAAGGTTGCTATCTCTGGGCCGGACCTGGAAAGAGAAAGACACAAGAAAGCAAAAAATCAAGTGTCCTCCATCACTGAAGGATCTGGGGTTTCCAAGGACAGGTCAGAGGGCGAGTGCCGGGAAAAGATACGTCAGGGACGAGAGTCGGGGTGGGGAAGTAGCTTGGGAGGATGCTGGAGCGGAACATCCATCCAAGTAGAAGGAGGCGGACGGTGTAGAAGTTCATGGTCAGCATGAAATTCCTGAGTTGCCAAGGACAACCAAAGATTGTTAAGATCAGAGCTTCCAATATTTATTTCATAGGAATTGGTCCTGATGTCCTCTCTCCTCAATGCCCTACACTTCCCATGGTCTTGGAAGACACCTTCCATTGGAAGGTCTTGTCGACTGGAAAAAAAAGGCACAACCTAAAATTTGAGAATTATGGTTTATTTGGCGGACTTCCTGAGGTCTTAAGCCCGAGACGCAGCCTCTCAAACAGTTCTGAGGGACTGCCCCTAAGAGGTGAGGGGGGAGCCAGGATATACAGGAGTTTTTGCAACAAAAACCAGGTAGAACATCACAAGATTACTGTTGATTAAAGAAACCAGGCATCTCGAGGAAATGGATTTAGCATTTTTCTCTGTATGGGAAGATGCAAGAGGTTGGGCGCACTGAAATCAGTCCTCTGATACGCACCTCAGTTATCTTGGGCCAGGAGCCTGTTTTTCTCCATCCCGAGTCCCCTCACGGTGCCCAGTCTGGGGCAGCTACGGTGGTTGATGGCTCGATGGCTGCAACATCCTTTGTTACTGACAGGGCAGGCGCCGGTTTTTGTCCACAGTCTGAAGTTACTGAGGGAGGGGCTGTGCGTGACAAGGAAGCCATGGCAAGTGCAGCTCCAGCCCCAAGCACTGACTGCTCCGAGTCTGCAAGGCCCCGCGGCCCTATGAGAATGGTGGTGGGCCGCCAAGGCAGAAGATGGGATGAGCTCCCTGATCCCTCCAGAGGCGCCTCAAAAGACAGGAGGATCTAGGGGCAGGCTTGCCGGTGACGCCCAGTTACATTCTGCGGTTACAAAGTGGAAAATACTCAGGTACGTGGCCTGCATAATGGCAATTATCCAATTATTAACTTGAATTTGACCTCTTCTCTTAGCTATTAAATGTTCGGAGCACCTACGCCTGCATCACTCTCCAAATATATTTTTGGATACAGAAAGGAGATAGGAAAATAATCATGTTTTCCAAAAGTACCAAATGGATTCTGAAGAAAATCTAATTTCAGAGAAAATAATTAAATGAATGCTGTTTTCTCTTTAATTGCTTCACACTTACAATCAAGTGTGCTTGGGTTAATACTTTTCGACTTCTAATTGAATTTTCACTGTTCCTTTTTTTGTTTGTTTGTTGTTTTTGCGGTACGCGGGCCTCTCACTCTTGTGGCCTCTCCCGTTGCGGAGCACAGGCTCCGGACGCACAGGCTCAGTGGCCATGGCTCACGGGCCCAGCCGCTCCGCGGCATGTGGGATCTTCCCCGACCGGGGCACGAACCCGTGTCCCCTGCATCGGCAGGCGGACTCTCAACGACTGCGCCACCAGGGAAGCCCACAGTTCCTTTTATTATAAGATGAGGTTATAAGGAAACGTGCTGACTTTTCAGGTACCATATGGTTTCTCTAGACTATTAGGCAATGTTTGAGGGGCCCAAAAGATGTTTCTAAGACTAATGCTTGTTTTGAAAAGGAAGATTCTACAGGTAAACTTGTGAGAAGCAAAGCAATGAAGAGCAAATGCTTCTATCGGAGAAGAAAATGAATCAATAATCCAAGTAGTGACAACTGGGCAGCCCTGTTTCCCTATGATTTCGAAGTCCAGAGCCCAGGGAAACACAACAGGCTGACCATGCTATGCTATACTCAACACAGATAAACATGTTTCAGAAACTATGATCCAACCTGTGGAAAATCAGAATTTATGAGAAAACCTGAATAATTTTAGGTCTGTATGAACAGTAACAGTAGGTAGTCGCTATAATTGCCCTGAGAAATGTGTGAATTTAAGTTTCCAGAAGGCTTGTCCTCAAACCAAGAATTTACAATCATTCTGTCATGTTTCCTAATAATGTCTCAAACACTTTTTTCTCCATTCCATCTTCCATCCAGTGCGCCCTGCATGTGTTCATATGTAGCAGTGGCACTATGATATAGTTAGATTCTGTATATATTTTCCACTTTTTTTTTTTTTTTTTGGGCCACATTGCACAGGTTGCAGGATCGTAGTTCCCCCACCAGGGACTGAACCTGGGCCCCTGGAAGTGGAAGCACGGAGTCCTAACCATTGGACCACCAGGGAATTCTCTATTTTACACTTCCTGATTGTTGATATTTAATATAATTGCACAATGGATAGTAAACGATGTCTTGATGGTTTCGATTCTTTGGATTTTTTTTTTTTTTGAGCTGTCTTTTGTAGCACATGATTCAGATCAGCACAGGTTAAATTTTGTAAATGATTCAGATGCCTTGCAAAAATAATACGTAACGTCTTTTTTGGTTATATATATATTTCACTATCTTTGGGGGAATCTATCAATTAGATTAAGCTTCTTAATTACAACCTTCCAGGTTTTATCCTTGCTTTGTTTTTGTTTCCTTTCGCAATACTTGAGATGCATTTAATTCTCCCACTAAAGATATGTTTTAAAAATACCTTTGGGGGATTCTGTCATTTTAAGCTTTATGTGCGTCAAGACCGCTGTCACCGTTAGAAAGCAAGTTTGAGATTACCGTGGTTTTTAGTAGGATGATTTTCAGACTATGTGATATCCCTAAACTCTATTCCCTGCTTTTGGTTTCAAGTCAATTGTATGTCAGTTTCATTTTGGTTATTTTTTTTCCGGGTGTGAGATTTCCATTTCTATCATTTTCAAACTCTTTTTGTCATTTTGTTATAGGTATGTCACCAGTAAATCATTTAGAGATGCGTTATTATTTTATTTAGTTAGTTTTAATCCAAGCAGAGTATGTGTGCCTCTTACTATGTTGAAGAGGTTTAAGCTTTTATATCTATGGTGATGACTGACGTAATTGTACATATTCCTACTATTTCAAATTGGGTTTTCGTGTTTCACCCTGCCCTTTATCTGGCTTTTTAAAATTTTTATTGGAGTATAGTTGCTTTACAATATTGTGCTAGTTTCTATGGTACAGCAAAGTGAATCAGCTATACGTATACATATGTCCCCTCTTTTTTGGATTTCCTTCCCATTTAGGTCACCACAGAGCACTGAGAAAGTTCCCTGTGCTATACAGTAGGCTCTCATTAGTTATCTATTTTAGACGAAACTGGGTCACTTGTAGAGACGTGGATGGACCTAGAGACTGTCATACAGAGGGAAGTCAGAAAAAGAAAAACAAATATCATATATTAATGCATATATGTGGAATCTAAAAAAAATTCGTACAGATGATCTTATTTATAAACCAGAAATAGAGACACAGACATAGAGAGCAAATGTATGGATACCAAGGGGGAAGGGGGGTGGGTGGGATGAACTGGGAGACTGGGATTGACAGATATACACTATTTTTATTTTTATTTTTTGCGGTACGCGGGCCTCTCACTGCTGTGGCCTCTCCCGTTGCGGAGCACAGGCTCCGGACACGCAGGCTCAGCGGCCATGGCTCACGGGCCCAGCCGCTCTGCGGCATGCGGGATCTTCCCGGACCGGGGCACGAACCCGCGTCCCCGGCATTGGCAGGCGGACTCTCAACCACCGCGCCACCAGGGAAGCCCAGATATACACTATTGATACCATGTATCTGGCTTCATTTTATCTGTCTTCTTGACGTCTGGTGATTTTCTTCAGTGTTGGCTTGGTTTCCTTACTTTTTCCTACTTGTTGTTTTAAATATTCAGATTTCCAATCTCTTAATGAACTTCAAAGCTCGTAAGTATGAAGATCCTCTTTCTGCAGCAGACAAGGGCGGCAACATACTCCACCGAGTCAGATACCTACCCCCGCCCCCATTCCTTATTCATATTATTTAGCATTTCTACTCCAGCTTAGATATTAGTATAAAAAAAATTATTTTGGGCTGCGCCACCCAGCATGTGAAACCTCAGCTCCCTGACCAGGGACTGAACACGCACCCCCTACACTGGAAGCATGGAGTCTTAACCACTGGACTGCCAGGGAAGTTCTTTTTTTTTAATATATATAAAATTTAAATATTGTATTACAACTGTTTTTGCAAATTAATACATATTTATTTATAGATTTATCACTACGGCTCATAGTGGTCTTTCCTTATCTTTCACATTGAATCCAGTATTTCCTATCATGTTTATTACTCTGGGCTAAAGTATATCTTTTCATAGTGTCTTCATAAAGGATCTTTGCGTAAAACATTTTTTAGAGTCATTTATGCATGAAGAGTATCTCTATTTCTTTTATTCACTGTTACATTATCGATGGTTGTGACTGGAGTTTTATATTCTCAGATTTTGTGCACACACATTTCCAATACACTGGCTATTTCTAAGGTGACCCAATGATCCCGGCTTCCTGCTGTTCATAACTTTGTGTGATCTCCTTCCATAGAGTGTCGGTGGTCAAGGAGATTTGTTTCTAGACATGGAAAATTTTAAGGGAGATTACAGACAGTTCCACATTAACTGACTTTGAGTTCATCTACAGGAAGGTTATCATGGGTGGGTCTGACTTTATCCCATGGAAGGTTTTAAAGGAGAGAATGGGTCCTCCCTAAGAGAAAGGCTCTCCCCGTGGGTTGGTGAAGTTGAAGACATACTGGAGATGTCTTGGGCTCCACCTGTGCTGGACAGATTGTAAGAAGACCCCCAGTGACCCCCCATCTTCTGGTCTACCTTCTTGTACATGTCCCTGTGCTTGGGCGTGCCCAGGATCTCAGGATGTGACTTCCCTCTTTCCTGATGCTACATCACACTCCATCTTGCTAGCAGACGCTCTTAGAGACATTCTCTTGCTGACGCTGAAGAACCAGGGGGTCATGATGCTGGGCCCACACGGTGAGCTAATGAGTCTGGCCTCTAGGATATGGGCGTGGCCTCTGCCTGAGAGTCAGAAATGGCCAGAGCGTTCAGTTCTACAGCCACAAGGAAAGTTAACTGGGTCCTTCTCCTCTTGAACCTCCAGATGAGAACACAGCCGACCAAAGGCTTGATCGCTCCCTTGTGAGACCCTGAACGCCACACTCACCCAAGCTGTGCCCACATTCCTGACCCGTGGAAACTGTGAGATGATGGATGATTTAATTTAATAAATGCTTTAAGCTGCTATGTTTTGGGATGACTGTCACACAATTAGCAATAGTTAAGGAGTCCATGAATGATCCCATTACAACGTCCGTGAAGCAGAGAGTGGAAGACCTTGGTTCTGAATCCAAACAGCCTTTGCTTCTCTCTGACTTATTCTGCTCCATCTATCAACTGGGATGAATAACAGCCCCTCCACCCTAGAGTCATTATACAGATAGTGTTGATTTTTAGAGCCCTGCCCGAGGGACCTAGGGCATATATTTAATAAAGCTATCATTATCATTTCATTGTGCTGATTATTATTCCAGGAACTGAACATGCAGAGTGCTTAACGTTGCTCCACTAGTATTTTTTCTACTTCTTAGATCAAACAGGAATCTTACTCAGACAGGAAGGGCTTCCCTGAAGAGCCATGCTTTCAGAACATGGGACCCTCTCTGGGTTATGTGATAGGTTTAAATATCAGGTCTCTACTCATCCAAGGTCTCTGTAATTACGTGCCTTTTACACTCACCCCCAAACTTCAACAATCTATTGATGTTTGAAGTGAGCACATTGATTTTCTCTCTCTCTTATATTACAATGCCAACGGCTTTTAATAAATGAGCGGGAGGCCTTTATGTGAACTAACACAAGTCCCCTTGATGGGGCAGCTATTAAGATAGCAGCCAGACAGATAAGCAGAATCATTGCTAAGGCTCTGGCATTGAAACTCTGGTCATCTAGGCTTGTAAATGCTTTGACCGTGACCCCCGACCAAAATCTAAAATACAATGCTCTCCTCTAATTATGCAACTCTTAACGTCATAAATTTTTAAAAATTCTAATTGCTTGTGCATGACTAGCCTTTGTTTTATTTATGAAAATTTCTTATGTTCCCAAGTTACTTGATTTTATAAAAGGAAATCTTCAACTTTCCTTATGTAAATTAGTACAGCCACTGTGGCAAACAGTATGGAGACTTCTCAAAAAACTAAAAATAGAGCTACCATATGACCCAGCAATTCTATTCCTGGGTATATATCCGAAACACACAAAAACACTAATTTTATTTTATTATTATTATTTTTTTTGGTCACACCACGTGGCTTGTGGGATCTTAGTTCCCCAACGAGAGATTGAGCCCACGCCTTCAGCAGTGAAAGTGCAGTCCTAACCACTGGATTGCCAGCGAACTCCCCTAAAACACTAATTTTAAAAGATACATGCACCCCCGTATTCACAGCAGAATTAGTTACAATTGCCAAGACATGGAAGCAACCTAAGTGTCCATCAACAGATGAATGGATAAAGAAGATGTGGTACATATATACAATGGAATATTACTCAGCCATGAAAAAGAATGAAATAATGCCACTTGCAGCAACACAGATGGACTTGGACGGTATTATGCTAAGTGAAATAAGTCAGACAGAGAAACATAAATACTGTATGATCTCACTTACATGTGGAATCTAAAAAATACAACAAACTAGTGAATGTAACAAAAAAGAAGCAGACTCACAGATACAGAGAATGAAGCAGTGATTACCAGGGGGAAGGGGGAAGGGGGAGGGACAAAATACGGGTGGGGGATTGAAAGGTACAAATTATTAGGTATAAAATAAGCTACAAGGATACATTGTACAACATGGGGAATATAGCCAATATCTTATAATAGCTATAAATGGAGTATAACCTTTAAAAATTGTGAAACAGCATATCATATACATGTACTTATATAATAAGAAGAAAGAAAGAAAAAGAAAGAAAAGAAAGAAAGAAAGAGAGAGAAAGGGGAAGGAAGGAAGAAGGAAGGAAGGAAAGAAAGAAAGAAAAGAAAGAAAGGGAGAGAGAGAGAAAGGGAAAGGAAGGAAGGAAGAAAGGAAAAAAAAATCATGCTATGTTGTGTCTGGGGCTAGGACTTTCTCTTTAGCTCTCAGCCACTGTTTAATTCTAAACATGGGACTATTTTTTTACATTTTGAATTTTTATTTAATTTTAATTTTTATTAGCTGCACCGCATGGCTTGCACGATCTTAGTTTCCTGACCAGGGATTGAACCCATGCCCCCTGCAGTGGACCACCGGAGAAGTCCCTACACCTGAGACTATTTAAAAAAAAATACTGATATGTATGACCTCTGCCTTACCTTTTTTTTTCTAGACACAGGCCGACTCTTTCTTGTGACTATAAAGATATAATAATTCCTAGGGTGCCTTATGCTTTCACTCAAACTGGATCCTAATCATTTTGGAAACAGTCATGGCCCCAGAAGGGAGAAAAAGAGTCATTTGAAAGTTGACGGCTTTTTTTTTCTCTCCCTGAATTGATGGAGCCTTAACTTCTCATTTGATGGAGAACAGCTCAACCTCTGGAAAAACAGACATGCTTTCTTGCATGCAAGTGTTTAAACACAAGGACGCCTGGGTTCTTCTGGGTTCACTGAGAAGGAGATTCCAAGATGCACCCTTGCAGAAGCAGACAAGACGTGACTCAACTGGAAAGGATTGTTTCAGGAGAAAAACCCGTGTGAGGGAAGATGGCAGAGGATCTGGGTAAGGCTGGGAGACCCAGCAGAGCTGAACGCAAAGTCTGACTTTTAGCAGAAGAGAGAGGAAGGGGGTAGGAAGATTGGGAAAGGCGGTCTCGGGGTCTTGAAGCCAAAGGTGATCATCAGAGGAGTCTTTTGTCTCCCCAGAACTGTCCTGCCTGACACACTCGGGCATTAGGGGGCAATTAGTCTGGGGGAAGTATGGCCACCATACAAACGAGGTGATGGCTTTCGGAGCACAGCCGCTGGAGCCCCTGGCAACCACACTCTCTGCAGTGGAGGACCTGAGAACCACATTTTTATAGCTCTTCAAGGGGCATTTAGTCGCAGAGTTTCTCCTGGACCCACAGCACCTGATTCCAGAGCGTGGAATTGCAATGCAGGTGCACCCAGGAAGCTGATTCCTTTTTTCTTCTTTTTTTCTGTATTGTCAGCCTCAACTGCTTTAACATCAAGTTTTGTGTAGTGTCCCAGCTTAAAATTTGCTGAGCTGTGGGAACTGGAAGGTCCAGCATGTGTCCAGGCTTGGTATAGTGGCGGCCCTAAGGATGCCTGGCCTGACAGGGCGGCAGGAGGGGCCCATACAGAAGCTGAAGGCTGACCACTCAGCTGCCCTGCTGGCAGGGGCTGGGGGAGACGGGGCCAGACCTCTGGGGCTGGGTGCCTACTCTTTGCAGATGGCTGGCTTTGGGAGACATGCAGTACCATGCCGGACTTCCTGCCGGACCCTCACGTGTGAGTCTCCTGGTTATATTTTGTTTTATACTCTCCTTTTTCCCAGTAGGGGAAACTCACATACATCCATTGAAACGGCCTCATTTATTCTCTAAGATTGTGTCTACCAGAAATAATAAAATCTCACTGGGAATGCACATTCAAATTCTTATCTAAAGAGCATGGTTTTCTTCTAGAGACTGCTGCTCTATTTTGTGAACTTCCCCACAGCTGGGCAGTGGGGTCCGTGTCAACCTTTCACATTTAGGTTTTGCTCTAATATAATTTCTCCAGGGAGGTCCAGCATGTTTTTCTTGAAATTTCTTGAGCTTAGCCTCATCCGCGATTCAGATGTTCTGCCCACGACCAAGGAAATCGATTTCTCCTTCTTCATTGTCAGCCATAGATGTTCTGGAGTGGTACCACAGTCCTGGTTGAAATGTATCCTCTCTCAGTTCTGGAAGCTAGAAGTCTGAGATCTAGGTGTGGGCAGGGTTGGTTCCTTCCAGGGCTGTGCCAGAGAACCTGTTCCATGCCCTTCCCCTAGATTCTCGTGGCCTACTGGCAATCTTTGGTATTCCGTGGCTTGTAGAAACATCACCCCGATATCTGCCATCAGTCACACTGCATTCTTCCTGTGTCTGTGTCCAAATTTGTTCTTTGCATAAGGACAGCAGTCCTATTGGACTAAGCCCATCCTAATGACTTCATCCAAATTTAAATACACCTTCACTGACCCTATCTCTAAGTAAGGTCACTTTCTGAGGGACCTGGAGTTAGTCAGGTGTTCAAGTATGAGTTTTCAGTGTTAACCCACAACTCCAGTGAATCAGACATAACTCACCATTTCAGGACCCGACTTCAGCCATGACTGGGTTGCCCAGGGATGCTCAAAACTTGGCAAAAGAGCGGCTCGATTCCATGACAAAAGCTGGCTCAACTTTTGAAAGAAGCATCCTGCTTCCGCCTTGCCAAGCTGTCAGATTTCCTGAATTACACAGCACAACCTCCGAAATTCACTTGGTATCTAGAAATTACCCCAAGTCTGGCTGATCAAAGAAGCTGTGCTGAATGCCAAAGGTAATGAGTTCAAATTTGCACCGTTGTATTATCCACCTTGGGAACTCTTCACTTTTGAACGTAGCATGACCATATAGATGTCAAGTCCTTTATTTTCTGCACATTCCTCACGTGTGTTCTTAACAATTACAGCCTGTCTCCTCAGCACCAGTATTGACAATTGCTGGCACTCGAGAATATTTTAGGTTTGTCCTGCTTCCTGGCAGAATTTTTAGAACCTGGATCAAAACCTGCAAGGCTAAGAACTCACGATTTTCCCTTAGTAGTTATTTAACCCAAGTTTCATGGTCCATATTTACTACTAATGATTCCTTGTGTATCTATAAGCATAAAACACAGGTTTAAAAGTGTGCTCAGTAATTAAGTCAGTAGTTATATAACCGTGTGTGTGGACGTGGCAAATTTTAACCCAGGCCTCAAAATGTAGGTTTCTTATGTAAAAGGTAGAGGTTAGGATGGGTAATCTTAAGAACTGGACGTTTCCAAGATATTTCATACCTTCAAGGAAAGGGTGAGATTTTCTTTGTCCAGAGATGAACTCATGATTTATCTGTCTCATACATGGACCTGCATGTGAAGCAGCATTTAATTTTAAATTACTACTTCAGCAAGAGGGATGCAAATGAGCAGAGTCCACCTACAGAATCCAGCAAGTCTCTTCTGTAGACTGCCATAGAAAGCCCATGGCTATTTTATTAAAATGGAACCCAGTATGGCATTGTGTTAATGGAAGGAATTCAAGAGCATTTAACTGGCGATTTTAACTGACAGAGCACAAACGGGAAAATTAAAAGTCCAAGAATACACAGTTATATAAGCAAGAATTAAACATTCTTGGAGAGCAGATTCAGTTACTGTTCTCTAGAGGCTGATACAAATTTCTCTTCTAAGCTTCTGGAAATAGTGTAGGTTAGTATACAGTACACACGTGAACGTGCGCGCACACACACACACACACACACACACACACACAGGCAATCTTTTTCATGGCTGCCTAATATTCCATTTATGAATGACTGTCATTGGACTTCCATCAATGGTCATTTTAGTGTTTTTCTGCACTATTACAAAACAGTTCTGTAGTGTATGCACCCTAAAACATAGATCTCTCTGTCACATGGGTGTGTGTATTTCTGAGTGCGTCCCTAGAAGTGGAAGGAGATGCTGAGTCACAGGCCATGTGCATTTTATTAAATTTTATTTTTATTGGGGTACAGTTGTTTTACAAGGTTGTGTTAGTTTCTACTGTACAGCGAAGAGGAGTTCCCTGCGCTATAGAGCAGGTTCTCATTAGTTATCTATTTTATACATATTAGTGTATACATGTCAATCCCAATCTCCCAGTTCATCCCAGCACCACCACCCACCCCCACCTTGCCTCCCTTGGTGTCCATACATTTGTTCTCTACATCTGTGTCTCTATTTCTGCCTTGCAAACTGGTTCATATGTACCATTTTTCTAGATTCCACATATATGTGTTAATATACGATATTTTTCTCTTTCTGACTCACTTCACTCTCCGCATGACAGTCTCTAGGTTCATCCACGTCTCTACAAATGACCCAGTTTCATTCCTTTCTATGGCTGAGTAATACTACATTATACATATGTACCACATCTTCTTTATCCATTCATCTGTCGATGGACAATTAGGTTGCTTCCATGTCCTGGCTATTGTAAATAGTGCTGCAATGAACATTGTGGTACATGACTCTTTTTGAATTATGGTTTTCTCAGGGTATATGCCCAGTAGTGGGATTGCTGGGTCATATGGTAGTTCTATTTTTAGTTTTTTAAGGAACCTCCATACTGTTCTCCATAGTGGCTGTATCAATTTACATTCCCAACAACAGTGCAAGAGGGTTCCCTTTCTCCACACCCTCTCCAGCATTTTAAAAATTTTATTTATTTATTTTTGGCTGCGTTGGGTCTTTGTTGCTGTGAGTGGGCTTTCTCTAGTTGCAGTGAGTTGGGGCTACTCTTTGTGTGGTGCGCGGGCTTCTCATCGCGGTGGCTTCTCTTGTTGGGAGCATGGGCTCTAGGCACGCAGGCTTCGGTAGTTCCAGCACATGGGCTCAGCAGTTGTGGCACATGGGCTCAGTAGTTGTGGCTCGCAGGCTCTAGAGCACAGGCTGAGGAGTTGTGGCGGACGGGCTTAGTTGCTCCACGGCATGTGGCATCTTCCCGGACCAAGGATCGAACCCATGTCCCCTGCATTGGCAGGTGGATTCTTAACCACTGTGCCACCAGGGAAGTCCTGCAGCATTTATTGTTAGTAGATTCTTTGATGACGGCCCTTCTAACTGGTGTGAGGTGCTACCTCACTGTAGTTTTGATTTGCATTTCTCTAATAGTTAGTGATGTTGAGCAGCTTTTCATGTGCGTCTCAGGCATCTGTATGTCCTCTTTGGAGAGATGTCAACTTAGGTCTTCTGTTCATTGTGCCGTTTGTTTTTTAAGGGTGAATCTTCTTTGCCAAATTTCCCTCTCAAGGGGCTGATTCACACTTTTACACACTTATTATCAAAACATCTCCTAGGTGTTATCAATTTTTTAGTTATCTATTGGAAGGTTAAAAATATGGGTTCCCACCCACGTTTGGATTTGCATTTCTTCCCTTATGAGGGAAAAAGAGAATTTTTTCACTTATTTAAATTTATGTGTATTTCTGTTCTTCTCAAACTCTCTGTTCAGGCTTTGTTGTTTGTGGTTAATATTCTGGACATATTTTAAGTATGGCAGCCCACAGTCTGTTATATAGTTTAATGGTTAGTGTTATGTGTTGCATTAGTCTGCTAGGGTTGTCATAACAAAGTACTCCAGACCAAGTGGCTTAAACAACAGACATTTATTTCTCTCCATCCCGGAGGCTGAAGTCTGAGATCCAGGTGTGGGCAGGGCTGGTTCCTCCTGAAGCCTCTCTCCTGGGCGTGTAGATGGCTGTCTTCTCCCTGTGTCCGTCTGTGTCCTAATCTCCTCTTCTTTTAAGGACACCAGTCCTGTTGTATCACGATCCACCCCAGTGGCCTCATTTACCTTCACCCCCCTCTTTAAAGACCCCATCTCCTAATACAGCCACATTCTGAGCTTCTGGGGCTTAGGGCTTCAGCCTGTGAATTTGGCGGGGGTGGGCACAATTCATCACATCACACGTTAGCTGGGTTAGGCTATAGTTCCCAGTAGTCTAATCAAACACTAGTTTATATGTTGTTGTGAAGGTATTTGATCGATGTGGTTAACAACCAGAATCAGTAGACTTTAAGAAAAGCAGAGTGGCGGTGGGGGGGGGGGATAAATTGGGAGATTAGGATTGACACATACACACTACTATATATAAACTAGATAATTAATAAGGACCTAGTATATAGCACAGGGAACTCTACTCAGTACTCTGTAATGGCCTGTATGGGAAAAGAATCTAAAAAAGAGTGGATATATGTATATGTATAAATGATTCACTTTGCTGTACACCTGAAACTAACACTACGTTGTAAAGCAACTATACGCCAACATAAACCTTTTTAAAAAGGTGCAGGAAAAGCAGATTACCCTTGACAATGGAAGGGTTTCTTTCCTGGTCAGCTGAAAAGCCTTAAAATCAGAAGTGAGATTTCCCACAGAAGAAGATATCCTGTCTCAAGACTAAAACATCAGCTCCTGCCTAACTTTGCAGCCTGCCTTACCAATTTTGAATGTCACAGCACCCGCAAACGTGGGAGCCAATCCCTTGAAATAAATCCTAGGTGTGATCTATAAAATAAAAAGTGTATATAACGTATAATAGATAATATACTTTTGTGTTTATAATATAAATATACGTGATATGTATATACATCTTTAGATAGATAAATAAGAGTTATCTCCTACATATATATAAACCACATATTATATGATATAAGATACGGATCAAGGTGTTTTGGGGGTTGGTTCCTTCTGGGGGCTGGGAAGAAGGACCAGTCCCAGACCTCTGTTGTGGGCTTGTTTTTGGTTTTATTTTCTTAATATATTTATTTATTTACCTATTTATTTATTTTTGGCTGTGTTGGGTCTTCATTGCTGGGCGGGCTTTCTCTAGTTGCAGCGAGCGAGGCTACTCTTCGTTGCGGCGCGCGGGCTTCTCATTGCAGTGGCTTCTCTTGTTGCAGAGCACGGGCTCTAGGCGCACGGGCTTCAGTAGTTGTGGCGCACAGGCTTAGTTGCTCCACGGCATGTGGGATCTTCCTGGACCAGGGCTCGAAACCATGTCCCCTGCACTGGCAAGTGGATTCTTAACCCCTGCACCACCAGGGAAGCCCTGTGCATGTTTAATATATAGAACTTAATGACATGTGGAGATCGTGTCTACTCCCATGAAACCATCGCCAGAATCTCTGCCATAAATGCAGCTATCACCTCCAAAAATTTCCTCCCATTCTATTTATTACTACTATTTTTTGTGTGTGATAACATTGAACATAAGATTTATCCTTGGGCTTCCCTGGTGGCGCAATGGTTGAGAGTCCGCCTGCCGATGCAGGGGACACGGGTTCATGCCCCGGTCCGGGAAGATCCCCCATGCCACAGAATGGCTGGGCCCGTGAGCCATGGCCGCTGAGCCTGCGCGTCCGGAGCCTGTGCTCCGCAACAGGAGAGGCCGCAACAGTGAGAGGCCCGCGTACCGCAAAAAAAAAAAAAAAAAAAAAATTTATCCTTTCAGTACATTTTTAAGTCTATAACACAGTATTGTTAGCTATAGGCTCTATGCTGTACAGTAGATGTCTAGGACTTAATTCGTCATGTATATGACCAAAACTCGGTATCCTTTGAACCCTCCTACACTGTTGGTGGGAAAGTAAGTTGGTGCAGCCGCTGTGGAGAACAGTATGGAGGTTCCTCAGAAGACTAAAAATAGAGCTACCATATGATCCAGCAATCCCAGTCCTGGGCATATGTCCAGAAAAGACAAAAAGTCTAATTCAAAAAGATACATGCATCCCAATGTTCACAGCAGCTCTATTTACAACAGCCAAGACATGGAAGCAACCTAAGTGCCCATCGACAGATGAATGGATATAGAAGATGTGGTACATATATACAATGGGATATTACTCAGCCACAAAAAGGAATGAAATAATGCCATTTGCAGGGACATGGATGGACCTAGAGATGATCGTACTAAGTGAAGTAAGTCAGAAAGAGAAAGACAAACACCATATGATATCACTTATATGTAGAATCTAAAATACAACACAAATGAACTTATCTACAAGAGAGAAACAGACTCACAGACATAGAGCACAGACCTGTGGTTGCCCGGGGGAGAGGCGTGGGGGAGGGGAGGACTGGAAGTCGGCCTCTGGACAGAAGTCTGCCCTCCTCCCTGGGTGCTGACATTGCAAACAGAGCAGACTTTCCTTTCTACCAGCCTTGCCTCTTTACTGGCTTTGGAGCAGCGGGCAGCCAGACCCCACTTTCGGTAACAAAGAGAACAGTTTGACAGCCGCTCAGCATTCTCTGAGCCCCTTGGGTGCAGGCAGATGTCTGCAGGTGTGCGCGTTGCTTCTTTCAGGACGTATGAGCACAAAATCTGCACGCCCAGAGAAAGGAGGAACTTTGTCTGGGATTCCCCGCCCTACTGAGTAACAGGGCTTTGGTCTCTGGAATCAGAGCAGTGCAATGCTCACCATGAAAACACTTTGGGAGTCTCCCCGTGTCCTGTTCAGCGGTTACCATCTGCCTGTGGCTGTCCCCGCTTGGCATCTCTACCACGAAACTCACTTCTTCTTGTAACGTGCCCCTCACCATCCCCATCAGTGGAATTAATGTTTCCGTAATATTAGGAAACATAGAGCTTGGTGGTCACGGTAATGTCTTTTCCTGCAACATCCTAAACGGAACGGTGGCCACGGAACAACTGTGTTGATTAGCTCCTGCCTGCTGGTCTCCAACGCAAGCAGGCTTTGGGAGAACAAGAACACCCGGAGGACAAAGGGCAACAGGAAACTGCACTGATATTTATCGATTCTCCACCTTATCTGGAGAAGAGTGAATAAAAGGCAGGTACCGGAACTGCTCAATACGGGGATACTAGTTGAGCATGGCTGCAAGAAAAGACAGAGGACCCCAAACTGGTGACGAGAAACCCTTCTGTAAACTCCTGGCAGCCTGAATCAGCACACCGCTCCCCCTTCTTTCAGCGACTCCTAAGCTCGGAAATAAGAGGTGAAAACGACATGACTTTTGCTCTGCCTTGTCAGCCATGACATGTTACAGCAAGGCTGACCCTCCGCCAGGCTCCTTTTGTCGATGCAGGGGAAGCAACCCCACTGCTGGGAAAGCTCAGCGGGTTACTAGGAAGCTAGATGCACGTTATTAATTCCTGCCTCAGTTATTTTTCACACCACGGAAATGATTCTAAAAATAACCTGGAGAATTATGTAACTCTCTTTGCCATTATACTCTTGCTTCCCTGATTTTTTTTTTTTCTTTTTAAATGAACTTCTAGACGGATCCAGCATGGGCTGCTTTCGCTAGAAGCAATATAAAAGATGTTTATTTCAGTGGACCCTTCTTCTTCATGAAGTTCTAGAGCTGCACTGCTCCTGGGACTTATGACTTAATCTCTGCAGTCTTGGCTGTGCCGTTGAAGCAGTGGGTTAAGTTGTAAAATGAGTGTTTTAACATCTAGTGCTCTAACAGTGAGATGTAAATGTTTTCACTGCCTTTCTACAGCCCAGATTCTCCAAGAAAGTAAAACAGGAGAGAGACGGTGAGCTCATCATTTTGAGGATGTGATAGACCAGGCTGGGTTCACAGAAGAGGACAGACTGCAGGGGGAAAGCCCCCAAGCTAATGGCGTTGGAGAATTTTGGAGGGATTGACATCTTCTAAGTCTACCCTTCGATACCCACTGGTATGAAATCCAGCCTTCGGGGGCACTGTACAGCTTGGAAGTCAAGATTAACCTTCCCTCGCCATGGTTCACCTTGTTTCAAAAAGGTTTTCTTCCATTCCTTTTTAATGAAAGGAAAGTACTCAAAGGCATCTTATTACGACAAGGAAGTCTCAAATTGCCATTCAAATATACTCCGAGGTACCTGGTACTGTGGATTTAAGTCATTGATGGAACCAGAATGGGCTGGAAAAACAACTAGAAGCCCCCAGGAGTGCCTTGAGAGCTCCAAACAAGATAATTTACCTTCTTTATTTTTCGGAGATGGAGCACGTTGAATCCATTGTGCATTCCTTTTAAACTCTACGTGAAATGCTCTAGTGAACACAGGATTTTAGTGAGTAGAGAGCTGATCTATGATTTCTGTGTTTGCTCAGTTTTACTTATCATTGGAATTAAATCATTCAATGGAATCTATTCAGTTTGGTGAGAATCGAAAACAGGTGGCAGTAAAAACACGTGCCATGTTTGAAATCTGTTTTTTCTAATGCTTTAGAGCTTCAGGGTCCCTAAATAGATCTTGTGGAGTGTTTTTTCTTTCTTTCTTTAATTCCCATCTGTATTTAGTGTTTGTTTTTAAAGTAAATTCATTGAGGGCAGAATTCTACCTTCTTTCATCCATAAAAAAAATAGATTATTCTCATTTTCCTTCTTGAGTGAACCATGATAGCAATTGAATTAAGTTGACCCAGGTACACATACTTCATCCAAAGTTCAGTTTAAGGGATTAGATGAAAGCGGGTATGTTGTACTTACCAGTAAAATGGGCAAAAAATCTCTTAGAAGTATCATCTTAAAGAGCATATATTCCAAAGTGATGTGAATGTGAAAAGACACTGAATATCGATGAAAAATTTGGCCGCACTGACTCAGAGCAAAAGCTGCGAACATATGCAAACCATCTGCTTTCAATTCTTCCTCTAAGTTTAGGAAGATAGGGTTTTTGCTATCAAATTCCTATTCATCTTATAACTAGGAATGATACTTAGATTAATGTAGCATCCTGGCCAACTCTGCTCTGACCTTTACCAGGTATGCTGCAGAATTCCGTTGCTGATACACAATAAAATCAAAGGGAAATGTTAAGGGTCAGAACAATCGAAACTCTTTGAAGAATTATGGCCAATTTTCTATTTTTTTTTTAATCCACAGAGTCTATTACCATGCTTGGCCCAAATGATGTTCTCAATATACAGTCGAACCTTGAACAACATGAGTTTGAACTATGCAAGCCCACTTATACATGGATTTTTTTTTCAACAGTGAATACTACAGTTCTAAGTAATCCGAGGTTGGTTGAATCCCAGGATGCAACCGGGGACACAGGGACCCAACTGTATGTTACAGGTAGACTTTTTACTGTGCAGAGGGTCACTGCCCCTAAGCCCCATGTTGTTCGAGGGTCAACTGTGTCGTTATTGGGTTGATGACTGAATGAATGACTCCAAGTTACACTGCACCTTGCAATTTGCGAGACCACTAGCCATCGAGATAGAGACATGAAGAGTTCTCTCCCTCTACTGAAAACCCCTCATAGCAGGGAACTTACCATTTGTTGCCCTTCTGCAGGAGAGTAATAAAAATAATAAGAAAAACAATAGGATGCCTGGAATAGAATGCCCCAGATTCATCTTGTTTTCCAGAGAACCATAATTGCTACAGTTAATTAATACTGCTCCTTAAGAAAAGGGAGCCCTCCTGCATTGTTGGTGGGAATGTAAACTGGTGCAGCCACTATGGAGAACAGTATGGAGGGTCCTTAAAAAACTAAAAATAGAGCTACCATACGACCCAGCAATCCCACTCCTGTGCATATATCCAGAGAAAACCATAATCCAAAAGGATACACGCACCCCTATGTTTACTGCAGTGCTATTCACGATAGCCAAGACATGGAAGCAACCTAAATGTCCACTGACAGAGGAATGGATAAAGAAGATGTGGTACAAATATATATATATATATATATATATATATATATATATATATATATATATATATATATATATATATATATAAAATGGAATACTACGCAGCCATAAAAAAGAATGAAATAATGCCATTTGCAGCAACATGGATGGACCTAGAGATTGTCATACTGAGTGAAGTCAGTCAGATAAAGACAAATATCATATGATATCACTCATATGTGGAATCTAATTTGAAAAAAAGATACAAATGAACTTATTTACAGAACAGAAATAGACTTACAGATATCAAAAACTTAATGTTACCAAAGGGGAAACACTGGGGGGAGGGATAAATCAGGAGCTTGGGATGAAAACATACACAAACACACATACACATACACACACACACACACACACACACTCACACACACTACTATATATAAGATAGATAACCAACAAGGACCTACTGTATAGCACAGGGAACTCTACTCAATATTCTGTAATAACCTATATGTGAAAATAATCTTAAAAAAGCGTTGATATATGTATACATATAACTGAATCACTTTGCTGTACACCTGAAACTAACACAACATTGTAAATCAACGACACTGCAATAAAATTAAAATTTTAAAAAAGTCAGAGATCCACCATAGAACACTGGGCCTAGAACTAACAACACTGTGTTGTACATTTAATTTGCTAAGAGAATAGATCTCATGTTAAGTGTTCTTAGACAATAAATAAAAATACATATATTTTTAAAAATGCTGCTCCTTAATACTTCTGGGAAGAAAGAAAGGGAGTGAAATCACCTTGATCAAGCTCCTAGGATATGGAGAACAACCTCCAGTGCTTTCAGAGGTGCCTGCCCACTGCCTACTCTGGGTAATCGCCTCTCCGTGACGTATGATTATCTGCACTGTTCAAATAAGGAATTGGAGACTGAAGAAGGTTAACTGTGCTGGTAGTTTCAAGCAGTTGATAAATGGAAGCACTGGGGTTCTAACCCTTATCTTCCACGCCCAGGTCAAGAGCTGTTCCCTCTTCACTGATATCTACTGAATGAACATGAATTAGTTCATGCTACACTTGTCTTCACTTTAGAGATTTCTCTGGCGTCAGAAAGCATTTAGAAACAAGACGACGCCCTTTGCAGAATGCAAAGCAATTCGTTTCCAGCCCACGACTTCTCCCTTCTTTGCTCCTTGAAGGCATCCTTGCCATTCAAGACATCGTTAGTATACTGTGTTCAGGGTCCACACTGAACTGAGCTGGTGGCAGTAAGCAAAGGGCTCTCCCTTCTCTGAAAGAGATTGTGACTTAGCCGAACGTAATGTGTATGCCTGATGTCACAGTTTCTGCAGGTCAGGAGTTCAGGCACAGATGAATCCTCTTGGTAGAGGTGGGCGAGGCTTCCGTACAGGTGCTGGGCTGGGCTGAGCTCTCATGTGGAGGACTGACTGGGGAAGAATCCATTCCAAGCTCAGGCAGGTCACTGTAAGATTCTGTTGCCTAGTGGCTGTTGGTTTGAGAGGCCACCATCTTGCTGGTTATCACCCAGAAGCCACCTGTTTTTCTGGGCCATCCTCAGCTCACATGGCCTCCCAGCATGACCATCGACTTCTTCAGCGTCAGCAACAGAGAAAGTCTCTAGAGGGAGTCTGCTAGAAAGATGCAGTTTTATGTTGTATAAACACAGGAGTGACATCATAAGCCTGGGTGCACTGGCAGATACAAGGATACAAAGGCCGGAAGTCAAGAAGTCAAGGATTATTGGGGTGGTTTCCTTAAAGTCTGTCCAGCATAGGAGGTTGACCAAAAAAGTTATCAGTCTGCTTGTCATTATATACATTTGCCCAAACCCATAGACTCTACAGCACCAAGAGTGAACCCTAATGAAACCTACAGACTCTGGGTGATGATGATACGTCAGGGTAGGTTCATCCGTTGTAACAAATGCCCCACTCTGCTGGGGGATGTTCATCATTAATCTCCCAAGTCTGACTTTCAATTCTTCCATCATCTGGCCTTGACCTACATTTCCAAGCTCTCAGCGTTGGGTGCAACACTTCTTTCCTTTCCCACACAAGTCCTGCATCACTTCATGTCTTGCCTCTCCTTCCTTGTTCATGGGGCTGTCCAGTGTCAGGTCAGTGGGTATGCATCCTGGCCCTGTCGCTGTCACTGACTGGTTGTGTCTGGTGGATACCCGTTTCGGTTCCATCTAGTTTATCCCAGCAACTACAGCTGTTTCTCTTTGGGGGACCAACTGTTTTCTGCCCTTCAGCTCAACATTTCTGATAGACTTGAGTCCAACTCATGCTCCACAGTGGAACTTATAACCTAGATTTTAGTCAACCAGGAGGTTATACTTCCTGACCACGGAGACTGGTTCACAGATCATCACGTGACCCACAGTGAAGACGACTCCATGAGAATTTGATGGGACATGCTGAGATACAGATCCTTAGTCAAGTGTGAAAAGATATAGCCCTTGATGCTACTGGTAACCAGAACATTAACACTTCGCTGTTTAAGAAGAATTTTAAAAATACTATTATTTAAATACCCTAATACATATGTATCCTGTTTATTTATATATCTATATTTATGCATGCATTGTACAGAGATCACATATCTGGATTATTTATACATTTTAAATATGTAAAAACATATTTAGGTACACGTTTCCCTGTATCATCTGACACTCCAGTACCATGTGTTCCCAAAGAGCAGGATTCTCAGTCAATGGTTACTTTTTGATAGAGTTGTCATCCGTGTACAGTGATGCCGATGCGGTTTTTAAAATATCTTACTGATTATTGCCCTTATTATTTTGTTTTTAAAAGGGTAGAAAAGGGAGCCATGAAGGTGTTAGTATTATAACATGAAGTACAGGGAAGTTCCTGGTGGTCCAGTGGTGAGGACTCAGCGCTTTCATTGCCGTGGCCCAGGTTCAATGCCTGGTTGGGGAATGAAGATCCCGCAAGACACGCAGCAGAGCCAAAAAAAAAAAAAAAAAAAAAAAAAGACGTACATGTTTCAAAAAGTTAATGAGATTGAAGACCAATGTGAACATCATTCAGTGAGATAAAAAAATGGAATCTCCAGCTTTTGGGACTCAGATTTGCCAATGGTGTGCGCCATTCTGACGGAAATGAACACCAAAAAACCAGAGAAGTGTGAAACGCTGGTCTACTGTTATTGGTGATTTTGCCTAAAATAAATATTTCAGTGTTCATTTTTTGTTTTACGGACCTACAGTTCTCTTTTCAGCGTGGAGTTTGTTATCTGATTTTCTCACGTTCAAATGTTGTGTGGGACTTCCCTGGTGGTCCAGTGGTTAAGACTCTGTGCTCCCAATGCATGGGGCCGGGGTTCGATCCCTGGTCAGTGGACTGGATCCTGCATGCAAGCCACAACTAAGAGTTCGCACGCTGTAATTAAAGATCCCGCATGCAGCAATGAAGATCCCGCATGCTGCAACTAAGACCTGGCACAGACAAATAAATAAATAAATAGAAAAAAAAAACCCAGAAAAAACAAACGTTGTGTTAATTTTTAGGAACATTTTGTGTAAGAAAGGAAAAGCTGCCTACGTGACTTAAAATCATCCTCACATTATGCATGACACATACTCTACTCGGCTACTAGCACATGCCTGGGATTTTAAGAGAATGCATTTTATGATGTCCATGCCCTACCAAAAAAAATGTCCTGGCAAAGAATGCTACCTAAGTTTTTTCTATGTTGGGGGACTTCCATGTGTTTTTTAAAACAGTAGCATTTTCCTGTTATTTTTCCCTTGTTCCCATTAATTCTTTTCTGCAGGAGGCTGAAGGATCTAAGCTGTCTTTAATTCTTTGTCACAGTAATGGTTGCCTCTTTTGACGTTATCAGTGTGAAGTATTACCAAGAAATAAAAAGCTCCTCTTCAGGACAGACAAAGCAGCAGGGAAGTAGTTTTTTTTCTTTCTTTCTAATGTTTGTCACGTTGTGAAACCCACTTTGGTTGGATACAGGTCCATCCTGAATTCCTCCATTTAAAGTAAATTCAGGGCTTCCCTGGTGGCGCAGTGGTTGAGAGTCCGCCTGCCGATGCAGGGGACACTGGTTCGTGCCCCGGTCCGGGAGGATCCCACATGCCACGGAGCGGCTGGGCCCGTGAGCCATGGCCGCTGAGCCTGCGCGTCCGGAGCCTGTGCTCCGCAACGGGAGAGGCCACAATAGTGAGAGGCCCGCATAGCACAAAAAAATAAATAAATAAATAAAATAAGTTCAGTCAGACTTGTGGTTGCCAAGGGGGAGGGGGTGGGGGAGGGATGGACTGGAAATGTGGGATTAGCAGATGCAAACTATTATAAACAGGATGGATAAACAACAAGGTCCTCCTGCACAGCCCAGGGAACTCCATTCAATATCCTCTGATAAATCATAATGGAAAAGAAGATGAAAAAGAATATACGTGCCACATCTTCTTTATCCGTTCCTCTTTCGACGGACACTTACTTAGGTTGCTTCCATGTCTTGGCTATTGTAAATACGGCTGCAATGAACATTGTGGTACATGACTCTTTTCGAATTACGGTTTTCTCAAGGTATATGCCCAGTAGTGGGATTGCTGGGTCATATGGTAGTTCTATTTTTAGTTTTTCAGAAACTAACACAGTATTGTGAAGCAATTATATTCCAGTAATGATGTATGGGAAAAAAAGAAAGAAAAAGAATATCTATAACGGAGTCGCTTCACTGTATAGCAGGAATTAACACTGTAAAACAACTATACTTCAATAAATAGATTAAAAAATAAAAGGGAGATTCAATCAACGACATGGCTCAGAAGGCCAGTGCTCTAACAGACTTTTACTCTGAAACAAGAGAAGAGGTCCACAGATGGTAGCCAACAAGCTAAATGTAGCCCACTGCTTGTTTTCCATATAGGAGCTCAGCCTACTGAATAAGACAGACACGTAAGAGTCGCCATATGACCCAGCGATCCCACTTCTGGGCATATATCTGGACGAAACTATAATTCAAAGAGATACATGCACCCCAATGTTCATAGCAGCACTACTGACAACAGCCAAGATATGGAAACAACCTAATGTCCATCGACAGACGAATGGATAAAGAAGATGTGGTATATACACAATGGAATACTACTCAGCCATAAAAGAGAATGAAATAGCCATTTGCAGGGACATGGATGGACCTAGAGGTTATGCTACTAAGTGAAGTAAGTCAGATGGAAAAGGACAAATACCATATGGTATCACTTACATGTGGTATCCAAAATATGACACAAATGAACCTATCTACTAAACAGAAACAGACTCACAGACATAGAGACCAGACTAGTGGTTGCCATGGGGGAGGGGAGTGGGGGAGGAATGGAGTGGGAGTTTGGGGTTAGCAGATGCAAACTAGTATATATAGAATGGATAAACGTCAAGGTCCTACTATATAGCACAGGGAACTGTATTCAATATCCTGTGATAAATTGTAATGGAAAAGAATATGAAAAAGAATATATACATAACTGAGTCACTCTGCTGTACAGCAGAAAGTAATACAACATATTGTAAATCAACTATACTTCAATCAAAAAATAAATTTAAAAATAAAGTTCAATCTACTAACCACCTCCTTATGCATATTCTTGTTAAATTATTTAGCCGTTTGCTTTTTTATAAAAATTGCCTAAAATAAACACCTTGCCCTTTATCAGTATTGCCATCCTCAGACTCCTTAAGTTAAAACAAAAAGTATTCTACTCAGGAGGAAATGGGTCTGCTGTAGTCCTGCACATTTCAATGAAATTTCTCTGTATATTTCAGGATTCAGAAGCCACATTTTACCTTTTCAAGGCCAGTAGATTTTCTGCAATGGAGTTCCTGCACCCCCGAAGGTTTTCTCAGAGAGGCAATGGGGTATTAAGATTGGTGCCAAGCACAATGGCTAGCAAAGGATCCCATATCATATGACTTCTCATCCCACTTGATTTAAGACAGGCTCCATAACAAGCACATCTAGATGCAGAAGTAGTACACTCCGTCCTTCCATCACAGGCTCTGTCATTTCCACGTTCCAATTAAGTATATCAAGGAACTCTGAGACATACAGATGACGCACACGAAAGGATGCTCAACATCACTAAATCATTAGAGAAATGCAAATCAAAACCACAATGAGGTATCACCTCACACCGGTGTGAATGGCCATCAACAGAAAATCTACAAACAATAAATGCTGGAGAGGGTGGAGAGAAAAGGGAACCCTCTTGCACCACTGGTGGGAATGTAAATTGATACAGCCACTATGGAGAACAGTATGGAGGGTCCTTAAAAAACTAAAAATAGAACTACCATACGACCCAGCAATCCCACTACTAGGCATATAGCCAGAGAAAACCATTATTCAGAAAGACACACACACCCCAATGTTCATTGCAGCCCTATTTACAATAGCCAGGACATGGAAGCAAACTAAATGTCCATCAACAGATGAATGGATAAAGAAGGTGTGGTACATATATATAATGGAATATTACTCAGCCATAAAAAGAAATGAAATTGGGTCATTGTCTGTCATACAGAGTGAAGTAAGTCAGAAAAACAAATATCGTATATTAATGCATATATGTGGAATCTAGAAAAATGGTACAGATGAACCTATTTGCAGGGCAGGAATAGAAAGGCAGACATAGAGAACGGACGTGTGGACACAGAGAGGGAAGGGGAGGGTGGGATGCATTGGGTGATTAGATTTGACTACCATGTGTAATACACTACCATGTGTAAAACAGATAGCTAGTGGGAACCTGCGCAGGGAGCCCAGCTTCGTGTTCTGTGATAGTCTAGTGGGACTGGATGGAGGGGTGGGCGGAGGGAGGTCCAGGAGGGAGGGGATGTGTGTATTCGTGTGGCTAATTCACTTCGCTGTGCAGCAGAAACTAACACAACGTTGTAAAGCACTTATACTCCAATAAAAAATAAAAATTAACAAAAAAGGAACTCTGAGCTCGTGGGTGGTGTCAGCAGCTCAGAAAGCCTTCATTCAGCACAAGTGCACATGTGCGTTCTGTGCATCGCAATACAGTAAGTCCCTTACGTAGGAACCTTCAAGTTGCGAACTTTCAAAGATGCGAATGTGCATCTGGTTCCAGCAAGGAACCAGAACCTGTTCCAGCAACGTCAGGAGTGAGTGACATTGCAGCTCGCCCTCCATCTACTATTGCTGACGATCCTTCAGCTCTACCATCTCCCACCTCCTCTCCCTCCTCCAGTCAGTAACTCTTCTTGCCTGTTCCCTCGATGCCAGCCCCTGGATGCCATCTGTTGGACTGGACTGCTGTGCTTTTCCAGGTACTGTGCTGTGAGATAAATGTTTTCTTTATTGTGTTTGTTTTTTATGTGTTATTTGTATGAAAAGTATTATAAACCTGTTACCGTACAGTACTACATAGCCCATGGTGTTAGCTGGGTACCTAGGCTAACGTTGCTGGACTTACAAACGCTCTCTTGGAACGGAACTCGTTCGTATGTAGAGGACATACTGTACACCCTCCAAACTCATCATGAGATACAGCAGCACCTGCTCCCTAGTTTAACATCCCCCCCGCCAAACTCTACTTCGGATTTTCCCACTCAAAATTTTGTGCAAGTGTAACAGTTGTTCCACTGGAGAAAACTGCCTGGTTGTAAAAACCCTTCAACTTTATCCATCTGTTATCATTGCAGCTTTTCTTCAACGAATCATCAAAAGAGAAAAGTGTCCCAGGGGATAGTACTGGCATAAAATAGCAGATAGCCAAGTAGATAAAATTTTAATCAAAGCTTTTTGGGCTTAGATGGGAAAATAAAATGTAAATCACTGAAAGGTTAACTTTAAAAAATTTAGATGTAAACTGCTCTCTTCAGAGGCCGTCCATATTTAATTTTTATGTTTTATAAAATAGAACCATGTTTTAGTTAGTTGTACAAACACAGGTTAAAACAATCTTCTTGAATCGCCATATTCAAATTCATTGGGCTTGCTGATTCTGCATTTACAGACTTCTAAACCCCTAGTTTCTTGGCACAAAGAGGAAGCATGGACTTTTTTTTAGAGGGAATTTTCTGGACATAGCTGAAAACTCTGGAACATGTTATGCACTTTGAGTGAATCTCTACGGGGCAGGCCTTACGATTTTTAAAAAAATATATTATTAACTTTTATTGGAGTATAGTTGCTTTACAATGTTGTGTTAGTTTCTACTGTACAGGTCTTACAGTTTTAAGGGTAGCAAGCTTTGACTCTCTTTTCTTTAACTTGCGATATGAAAATAGTTTTCACAACTGAGAATGTTCTTTCCAAGCTACATGCACGCACCTAACATACCTACACTGAAAAAAAGACCCCCAATAAACATCAACACGTAAGTATCTGCGCTGCAGAAGCTGGTTAGGTGCTGAGTGTCGTCATTGGCTTTTCCTGGGAGCACAGCAAGACCATCTGCTAAAGAGACCCGCATTACTTTGCTTGTAACCTTGATGTTCAAAATCCGGTCCGTGGGCTGTAACATCAGCACCGTCTGGGAGCTCATTTTAAACAAAGCAGATTCTCAACCTCATCTTCCACGTGCTCAGAGTTTTCATCACAACAAAACCCTCCCTGCGATTCGTGCGCACGTTATCTTACGAGAAGCCGCATGTAGAGGAAAACGGACAACGGACGTCTCTGCATCCAAGGGAGAGTCAGCGTTGGCAGGGGTGAGTCACTGAGAGATGGAATTCTTTGATACAACAACTACAATTAATCACACTCACCAATACCTGGTGGAAGTCATACTGTCACGTGACTCCTCAATTCTATACCTGTGTTGGGACGAAGAAGCCTGGGCTTCCGGTGCTTCCTTAGTGAAGGATCTAAGCAGAGCTGGGGCTTGGGGTGGTCGGTTAATGACGTTACAAGGTTTGATTTACAGGCTTCTCAACCAAATTCCCCTGTCTCTGGGGATAAGGGTGTCCTTCTATCTCCAAAAGGTGGGGGGCGGGCACCTTTCACTGGGGAGATGTCTCTCCTGCTTCAGGGAGACCGAGAGAAGGGTCAGCGTGTCCCCCTTGTATCGGCCATTTCTTAAGTAACTTTAATTAAAAATAATCCGTATGCCATGGAGGCACATTTTGGGGGTGGCCTGCCCTGGGCTCCAACACCTGTAATCGTCTTACTGTTTTATGCAGAAAAACCCACATTTACCCACACACAAGATCCCGCCCCCTTCCCCTGCCCATCTCGGTTCACCTGGCGTTGTGTCTTGATGCCTGACTATCATCCCCACCTACCTTCTCCGAGAGCACAGAAGAGCAACAGGCAACTCTTCTGCAAGCTCCAGAACACGGCATTTGTGTCTCTCAGATTCAGAAAGGATGGGGCATTCAGAGCCCAGAAGGGAGGCGTCCTTTCTGAAGGTCTTATCAGGGCTCATCCACAGAGTCTCAAAGTCAACACAAATCAGCTTGGCGAGACAGAATTTAACCTTTCCCCAATTTTTATTTTAGGGAGCAGGCAGGAAGCCACCTGCTCTAAGTCAGCAGTCTCCATCACTTTTGACCTAGGGAACCACTTTACCTTCTTAAAAATGATTAAGGACCTCAAACACCACCTTTAATGTCTGTTATATTTATCGATATTTCCCAAAGTAGAAGTGAAAACCTAGACACGTTAAAAAATATTTACTTATTAGTCTATTAACTTTACATATAATATAATGAACCCTCTGTATGCTGACATAAATTACATTTTTCATTAAAAATGACGATATTTTAAGAAATAGTGATTAGGGCCCCACTGCTTTGTGTTTGTGCAAATCTCCCAAGTGAGCTTGGGAAAAGACAGCTGGAGCCTATCTGCTTCTGCATTCAATCTGTTATAATATCACATGGCATGCAGCCTCTGGAAAACTTTACTGTCAACTCACGAGGGAATGAGCGGGGAGAAAAGGCAACAGTGTCTGAGAGTTATTACGAAAAGTGTTTGGTCCCAAGGACCCCTCGAAAGGGTCTCGTAGACGTTCAGGGTTTCCTGATCGCGGTATGGAAAACATGTGCTTTAACTGGTTGAATGGTGGCTCTCGCAGAGACCAGGATCAGCTCCGTCATTTTCAGGGATCAGGGCAAAATGAAAATGGGGAGCCCGTGGATCAAACATCATCATGCATTTCAAGACGGCGACAGGAGAGCGTGAAACCAAGTGGGGAGCCTTCTAAGAATGGGTCCTATGCAAATGAAGCTAGACCACGTAAAGATGGAAATAAATTGTATTTTGCCCTGTAACGGCGGGGTTGAAGAGAGCTGGGTTTGAGACAACTTCAGGACACCACAAGATTCAAATGCGTCTGGGGCTGAGGGCTCTTATTATGTGCTTAGGCAGGAATCGGGAGGCTGGATGGCTTTCTCCTGGCTTCTGTTTTGCCTTCGGCTTTCGGCTTCCCTACACTCCTTCCCCTCATAGAGGGGATATCTCCATGCTCTTCGTTTTCTTCCAGTATTCCATCGATGTTGCGTGATAACAGATGCTAAGCTCATGGCAGGGATGGGCAGGGTGAGGGGAAGGTGTAGTGCTCTGTCTTCGTCATCCAGCCTCACACTTAGGCAGGTCCTATGCTCACAAAGTTTGCACCTGAGACATTCTCAGCATCCCTGGCTTCCTTTCCATGGCAGCCCATGGATGTCTGGGCTTCACCTGGCATTGATGTTTGGTCTTGGGTGGGACAGAGTTGATGCCCTATACCTGAAGGTAGCAGAGCTCTGCTTGTTATCAACACAGGATCCTCGACTGGATGAGAGGGTCTGTCTGCTCTCTTGACCGGGCTAAAAAACGGTTTTTGCCTGGGCTCTGCGGGTGACAGGTTTTGCTGCACCTTCTATCAGTGGTTTAATATTTTTCTTCCTAGGAGGAGTGCAGGAAGCCTGTGGTGTCCGTGCCTTTCCCCAGGCAGCTGTTGGGTATTTCCTTCAAGCCTGCGGCACTGAGGTGAGCTCTCTCACCTCTCCCACACTGCCTCTAACCTTTCTCATGAGGAAACAACAGGACCAGCTGAGATTCTCTAAGCGCCAATTCCCCTTGTGTTCGGGGTCCAGAGGACACCGGCAAAATTGAAAGGTACATTCATGACTTTCATTAAGATATAAACTAAGCAAGTGCTTATTCGTGAACGAGGGAATTAGTAAGACATACAATTGTGTTGTACCTGTGTACATCTACTGTGCGATAAAGAATGCTGCAATGAATTTCCAAATGGATGTCAAATTGACCACCTGCTTGCGTTCGTGGGCTGCTGTGTGGCTTAGCCAAGCCGGCACATCAGAAGAAAAAACATCGCACTGGCGAATATTACATGGTGAGAAGCATTTGCATTCCACTGGACATAATTTACATTGCTTTGGGCAGGAATTATTTGCACGGCTATCAATTTGCTATAATGTAGAGGGTTGTAAATAGCCTGGTCAAAGGCCAACAAAGGAATAAAGGACCAAGATGAACGAGGCAGTTTGGACATTCATGACATTTCAAATGGCTGCACTATTCTGCATTCTCACTACCAGTGAACAAGCGTTCCTGTTGCTTCACACCCTCACCAACACTTGGTGTTGTCTGTGTCGCAGATTTTGGCCATTCGAATAGGTGTGTAACGGTGTCTTACCCTTGTTTTAATTTCCACTTCTCTGATGACAGATGGTACGGAGCATCTTTTCATTAAATCCCTTGTTTCTTTTATTGCAGGCAGACAGGTTAGCTGGTACCCAAAGCCATGTTATTCTTAGGTTACAGTTAGAAATAAAATGGGACCCAGAGGCTTACTTAGCTCTCTCAAGGTTGCAATTTTGTTCGCAGCAGACAAGGTGTTAAAACTCAAAATACTTTCTCATCTCTCATCTTTCTGTTCTTTCTGATTGCAGAACCTTGCCCTTCATATTAAAGAAAACATTTAAAAATGGATCTAAGTCACCTGTAGAAGAAAATATCATATCCATATGGGTGTTTTATTTCCTTTAATTCAAGATAAAATACAGCAGGGTCAACATACGAAGTTGCTATTTCTGGCAAACTCTTTTGTGTAACGTCTGAGTTATTTGGACAATTATCTCCAATGTTCTATCCTACTGTTTTTATGCACATAGAGTTTAATCTCCAGTTGTTTGCCTCGTCCTCTGTACTGGGGAAACTCATTCCGTTTAGCTTATTTCCACTAATTGGCTGACTGACATTTTCTTCAAGGGATGACTCAAACCTGAAGTAGTACTTTGTTGTTGCTTCAGGTTCTTCCTTCGTTTTGCTTTATCATGGCATTGTAGGGCCTGTGTAGATACAGAGCGAAGTTGTTTACTTTTATTAAAATTTTTATTTTATTTTTTGGCCGTGCCCCGTGGCATGTGGGATCTCAGCTCCCCGACCAGGGATCGAACCCACGCCCCCTGCATCGGAAGCGTGGAGTCTTAACCACTGGACCGCCAGGGAAGTCTATACGAAGGGAATTTGAAAGAGCAAAGATAAAATGATGGGAGGCCATCCACATGCACTTACCACACACACTCGCTTTTTACTGAGCACACACGAAGGTGCCCCAAAGACACGGAATATACGCCCATCTTGATATGCCTGGCTAATTACTGCTCTGCCTTTGTCTTGACTCACAAGTAGGTGCCGTCATCTCTCACTCCACACTATGTCCAAGTCATACCAATTTTTCTCTAAGAAAGTGATGAGCAACTTCATTTCCTATATATAGTCAAGAGTGCACAGAGGATACTGACGTGGTATGTGTTTGTGACCTGATGGGGAATACATAATGAACCCTGAGCTCTAGCCACGACTTGGCCGAGATCCCAATACTGTTAGCCTCCTGAGATTTTTTTTTAAGTACTTATTCCTTTAATTAACTAATTATTTATGTCAGGTCTTAGTTGCGGCAGGCAGGATCTTCACTGAGGTGTTCAGACTTCTCTCTAGCTGTGGTGCACGGGCTCCAGAGCACGTGGGCTCAGTAGTTGCGGCGCTCAGGCTTAGTTGCCCTGTGGCACGTGGGATCTTAGTTCCCCAGCCAGGGATCGAAGCCGCGTCCCCTGCACTGGAAGGCGGATTCTTAACCACTGGACCACCAGGGAAGTCCCAGCGTCCTGAGATATTTAGAGTAATTAAATGAGTGACACGCATACAGCGCGTTATTCAATAAGGAGTATTATAGTTATTTTCAGGAATTCATGAACCCAATGAACATATGCTTTTAAAAATCATCCAATGGTTTCAGGGGGAAAAAAAAGATGGGAGAAAAGAACTAGATGTGATTTGAAGCCAGCATTTGTTTTGCTCCCTTGCCGTGCGATGCCTTAAATGGTGACAGGATAATTCATCGTGAGTACTAGCAATTAACTAAAGGTCTATTACTAAAATGGTCGATGGTTCTATCCACTGATTTTCAATCTCGGTGACTACCATGCTCACGGCCCTGTCTACAATCCCCTGTTTGAAGGACCTGCTATGAAGAGTGTCCTTTTAATGCCCTGAATACTGTTGATTGGACCAGAGGAGGGAATCTGACCAAAGAGTAAAAGAGAGTTCGGATACCTTAGATGTGGAATGGTGTGCAGGGGCGAGACAGGCGAGTAATATGCTCCTTTCGGACATCTCAACTAGGTAACTCTTTGAAAATGAGATCTGGAAGAATGACAGCTGGGTCTGTAAGAATGCAGAAGGAACATGAGGTCGGAAAGGGATCATGGCATGCAACACAGTGAGGACGCCCAGGCTTAGGACTTAGTAGGAGAGGTTAAGAGGTAGACCGTAGGGGGAAGGAGAAGAGGAAAAAAGTGAAGGAACTGGTAACCAGGGAAGAAAGGACCAGACACGAGACACAAGCATAGGGGCCGTCAGTGTCAAAAGGAAGAAAGAACTGGGCAGGCGTGCATGCAGTTAGCCCAGTGACAACCTGACAACGAGGTACAATGTCTTTTTTCTTTTTTTTAAATAAATTTATTTATTTCTGGCTGCATTGTGTCTTTGTTGCAGTGTGCAGGCTTTCTCTAGTTGTGGCGAGCGGGGCCTACTCTTCGTTGCGGTGCGTGGGCTTCACATTGTGGTGGCTTTTCTTGTTGTGGAGCATGGGCTCTAGCTGCGCGGGCTTCAGTAGTTGCAGCACGCGGGCTCAGTAGTTGTGGCTCATGGGCTCTAGAGTGCAGGCTCTGTAGTTGTGGCACGCAGGCTTAGTTGCTCCACGGCATGTGGGATGTTCCTGGACCAGGGCTCTAACCCATGTCCCCTGCACTGGCAGGCAGATTCTTTTTTTTTTAAATTTATTTTAACATCTTTATTGGAGTTTAATTGCTTTACAATGGTGTGCTAGTTTCTGCTTTGTAACAAAGTGAATCAGCTATACATATACATATGTTCCCATATCTCTTCCCTCTTGCGTCTCCTTCCCTCCCACCCTCCCTATCCCACCCCTCTAGGTGGTCACAGAGCACCAAGCTGATCTCCCTGTGCTATGCAGCTGCTTCCCACTAGCTATCTATTTTACATTTGGTAGTGTATATATGTCCATGCCACTCTCTCACTTCGTCCCAGCTTACCCTTCCCCCTCCCCGTGTCCTCAAGTCCATTCTCTAGTAGATCTGTGTCTTTAGTCCCATCTCTTGCCCCTAGGTTCTTCAGAACCATTTTTTTTTCTAGATTCCATATATATGTGTTAGCATACAGTATTTGTTTTTCCCTTTCTCACTTACTTTACTCTGTATGACAGACTCTAGGTCCATGCACCTCACTACAAATAACTCAATTTCGTTTCTTTTTATGGCTGAGTAATATTCCATTGTATATATGTGCCACATCTTCTTTACCCATTCATCTGTTGATGGACACTTAGGTTGCTTCCACGTCCTGGCTATTGTAAATAGAGCTGCAATGAACATTGTGGTACATGACCACTTTTGAATTATGGTTTTCTCAGGGTATATGCCCAGTAGTGGGATGGCTGGGTCATATGGGAATTCTATTCTTAGTTTTTTAAGGAACCTCCATACTGTTCTCCATAGTGGCTGTATCAATTTACATTCCTACCAACAGTGCAAGAGGGTTCCCTTTTCTCCACACACTCTCCAGCATTTACTGTTTATAGATTTTTTATGATGGTCATTCTGACCGGTGTGAGGTGATACCTCATTGTAGTTTTTTTTGTTGTTGTTGTTGTTTTTTGCAGTACGCGGGCCTCTCACTGTTGTGGCCTCTCCCGTTGCGGAGCACAGGGCTGCAGACGCGCAGGCTCAGCGGCCATGGCTCACGGGCCCAGCCACTCCGCGGCATGTGGGATCTTCCCAGGCCGGGGCACGATCCCGTGTCCCCTGCATCGGCAGGCGGACTCTCAACCACTGCGCCACCAGGGAAGCCCTCACTGTAGTTTTGATTTGCATTTCTCTTATGATCAGTGATGTTGAGCATCCTTTCATGTGTTTGCTGGCAATCTGTATATCTTCTTTGGAGAAATGTCTATTTAGGTCTTCTGCCCATTTTTGGATTGGGTTGTTTGTTTTTTTGATATTGAGCTGCATGAGCTGCTTGTGAATTTTGGAGATTAAGCCTTTGTCAGGTGCTTCGCTTCCAAATATTTTCTCCCATCCTGCGGGTTGTCTTTTTGCCTTGTTTATGGTTTCCTTTGCTGTGCAAAAGCTTTGAAGTTTCATTAGGTCCCATTTATTTTTGTTTTTATTTCAATTGCTCTAGGAGGTGGGTCATAGAGGATCTTGCTGTCATTTATGTCCTAGAGTGTTCTGGCAGGCAGATTCTTAACCACTGCGCCACCAGGGAAGTCCCTCCAATTTCCCTTCTAGGCATGAACACCTTGAGAGTAAAATGATCTTTATTTCGACGGCCGTTTGAGTAAACATCTATTAGCTGCTGATAAATGAAACATAAATAAATCAAATATTAAAGTTCAATTTTCCTGTATTAAATTAACACAGTCTAAATGTGGAAAGCTTTACATTTCAGATAATTAAGAACGGGGCGGGGGGGGAAACATCATAGTAAGTTCCGTGATATAAAATTACTATTAAGTCATGCCTATTTTTCATCCCACAATTTTTTCAAGGCATGTTTTGATATTCTGTCATCTTTATATCAAACTGAATTTATTTAATACTTAATATAGTATATGACAGTTTCTAAATTTGTATATGCCTTTCAGTCTTTATTTTTGATATATAACAACCCACTGAGTTGATATGATATGATTTATTTGAACATGTACCAACAGTCGACATTTAAATTACTGACCTTTTTGCACCCTCACTTTGTTTTATTTTCACAGATGAACTACAAGTACACATGACACCACACAACCATTTTCCTTAAAGGCTCTGCATTATTTTTAAATAATCTTTTGGCATTTGTTGTGGAAAAACCTTGAGGATAATCTATTTTTTCCTTCCGTTTTTTAGGTCATGTATATTTCCTGCTCGAATGCATACAGGTTATTCTTGCCCTTTCCTTCAATTCCTGGTGAGCCTTCTGAGTCACCAAACTCAATTATTTTCTCAGCTTAGAAAAATGTCTTCTATGATGTGTTCAATATTTCCCTGTCTTCCATTGGTCTTTATTTTCCTAAGTTCCAAGTATATTAATTGGAGTTTAAAGTAAGGTTCTGGAGGACACTTTAGCCTCAAGAAATCAAATAAATTCCTCTCATTTCACTAAAAAAAAAAAACATCCATTTCCTTTGCATTCATGTACAGCGTCTCAAATTACCTTCCAAAGTACCAAGTTGATCTCTCCAAGTTTCGCTGTTTCTTTTTACCCATTGCAAGCGAATCTTCATCTTGGTAGAGCGTTTCTGAATTCCACAAACTCTCTCTCTACATCCTCATGCTATTCATCCGTCTCAGCCTATCGCTTCCTTGCCTGTTGCTTTTTTTATTCCTCATAAGCAATCTGATTCTATATTTAGCACCTCAGAGCAGTCATTCTCCAACAATCTCTGTTCTTGTCACTCCAATCCATTCACTAAGAACGCTTCCTTGCATCCCTCTGAGAACTGCAACCCTTCCTTCACGTGCGGAGTTTTGTCCTAATCCCCGTGCAATTCTCCGACCCCAACCGTTGACTCTTTCACCTGTTTATGTCTCCAGGTTCACCTCCTGGAGCCCTTTGCCTCTCACTTCACACTTTAGGTATTCTCAACTACTCGAACTTAGAAAGCACACCGGTCATTTACAAGAACATCTTCCTCACAAACGTGAGGACCTCAAAGACAGCGGCAGGACCTTCCTCACTGGTACATCCTTCATATCCAGCTCTTACTGGTTGCTCAAAAACCTCATTAAATCCATGAATGAATGGACACATGAATGAGAGCAGGAACTCACACTTACACTGTTACCATATACTGGTCAGGATTCTAAGCCCTACAACCAATAAGGAGGGTAATGCAATTGGGACCGCCAATTCGGAAGCGCTGGAGCCAGTGCATAAACTCACGGCGTCTGAGAGGTTTTTGCTAAAGGCATGACAATAATATTTCAAGACTCACACAATTATGGACGGAAATAATCTAAGTATTCATCGATGGAAGAATGGGTAAAGAAAATGTAAATACACACACACACGCACACAGGAATATGATTCAGTGTCAGAAACAAGAAATCATTTGCGACAACATGGATGGACTTGGAGGGCATTACACTAAGTGAAATAAGTCAGAGAAAGACAATTACTGTGTGATCTCTCTTATATATAGAATCTAAACAAAACAAAACAACAAACTCATAGATACAGGGAACAGACTGGTGGTTTCAGGGAGTGGGGAGTGCATGATGGGTGAAGGGGGTCAAAAGGTACAAACTTTCAGTTGTAAAATAAACTAGTCCTGCTGGGAGAAAATATTTGCAAACGATGTGATCAACAAGGGCTTAGTTTCCAAAATATACAAACAGCTCCTACAACTTAACAACAGAAAAATGAACAACGCAATCCAAAAATGGACATAAGACCTAAACAGACATCTCTCCACACAAGACATACATGGCCAAGAGGCACATGAAAAGACGCTCAACATTGCTAATTATTAGAGAAATGCAAATCAAAACTACAATGAGGTATCACCTCACACCGGTCAGAATGGCCATCATCAAACTGTCTACAAACAATAAATGCTGCAGAGGGTGTGGAGAAAAGGGAGCCTCCTGCTCTGTTGGTGGGAGTGTAAATTGGTGCAGACACTATGGAGAGTTCTATTTTTAGTTTTTGGAGGTTCTTCAAAAAACTAAAAATAGAATTACCATATGATCCAGCAATCCCACTCCTGGGCATATATCCAGAGAAAAACATGGTTTGAAAAGATACGTGCCCCTCAATGTTCATTGCAGCACTATTTACAATAGCCAGGACATGGAAATAACCTAAATGTCCATCGACAGATAAATGGATAAGGAAGATGTGGTACATATATACGATGGAATACTACTCAGCCATAAAAATGAACAAATAACGCCATTTGCAGCAACATGGATGGACCTAGAGATGACCATACTAAGTGAAGTAAGTCAGACAGAGAAAGACAAATATATGGTATCACTTCTACGTGGAATCTAAAATATGACACAAATGAACTTATCACAAAACAGAAACAGGCCATTTCCAACCATTATTTTACGATTGATAAAGTGTCACTGATTTCCTTATTCAGTTGTGTTTCAGGAAAAGTAAAAATATATAAGAGAGATTTTGAAGATTCACTCAAGTCCAAGATACCCCTAACCTAATGTATGCCATTAGGTCTTAATTCATCATAGATAAAATATCATATACTGGGGATTTGTAGAAATCTAACCACATCTAAAATATGACACCAATGAACTTATCTATGACACAGAGACAGACTCACAGACATAGAGAACAGACTTGTGGTTGCCAAGGGGGAGAGGGGTGGGGGAGGGGTCGACTGGGAATTTGGGATGAGCAGATGCAAACTAGTATATATAGGATGGATAGACAACAAGGACCTACTGTAGAGCACAGGGAGCTATATCCAATATCCTGTGATAAACCATCATGGAAAAGAATATGAAAAATTATATATATGTATAACCAAGTCACTTTGCTGTACAGCAGAAATTACCACAACATTGTACATCAACTCTACTTCAATAAAATAAATTTTAAAACGTTATAAAAAGTAAAATAAACTAGTCCTGGAGATACAGTGTACAGCATGGTGACTACAGTTATCAAGACTATTATATATTTGAAAGTTGCTAAGATGGTAGACGGTAAAAGTTCTCATCGCAAGAAAAAAAATCTGTAACTGTGTGGTGACGGATGTTAACTAGACTTCCGGTGGTAACAATGTCACAATATATACACATATCAAATTATTATGCTGGACACCTGAAATGAATATGACGTTATATGTCAATTATACCTCGCTTTGAAACAAAAAGAAAAAGAAGAAACCAAGCCTTTGACATCTTGAACTTCTGGCTTCCAGAATTATGAGAAAATGAATATCTATTGGTTAAGCCGGAAAAGGAAAGTAAAGCAAGGTCCCTTCCACCCAAAGCTTTGGTCCACACTAGCCGTCTGGGTCACTCTTTCCTCTTCCCTCATCCGCCAGGCCCATCCTTATTCTTTCTCTTTACAGATGCATCATCCCTCACAAGAAGCCTTTCCTACTGTCCTAGGGGGATGTGCCCTGACACCCGTTAGGTGTTCCTCAAATGTGTTCTGGGGTTCTCTCCATATGAACCAGCAGAATGCCCCCAGTATAGTTTAAGCTCTACAAAGGCAGGAAAAATACGTCTTGTTCATCAGTCTGTTTACACGGTCGAGAGCATTATCTCACTGCATCTTAAGCAAGGATGATTCACCACCTCTCTTGCAGCCATTAAATATTTACGAACGTCTCCTCTGAGTGAGGGAAGAGCTTGAGTGAGGTAAAAGCCATAAAAGCCTGATGTCTGCAGAGAGTGGATCAGCTCTGAGCCTCGTCATTGGCAGGTTTGCTCTCAAAATCCAATTAGCATCACGAAAGTACCCGATGCAACTTCTAAGAATAGGTTTGAAACGAATCAGCATTTTTGAACCAAGTTTCAGGATGCCAGGCGAGGAGACACCTCTACTTCCTGAGGCGTTGGTGTCTGTCAGAAGCTTCTCAAATACGGTCCATTTACATCTTCAGAAATAATTTGTAATGGAGATATGCATAGTTCCATTTTGAAAATAATGAAAGCGAACAAGAGAGGTCACCCAGCTACTGCTACGTCCACCAGGTTTCGACTACCCTTGCTCTGAGTTACTTGGTGCTGTTTTAATTATTTAAGGTTGAAACCCAGATTTTGCACCTCCTTGAAAAGCTGGGGCTGCACTTTTTTAGGAGCTTTCCTTGATTTCGACCACTGTGTTTGCCTTACTGTCTCCCCACTGGGCTCCACATCCTTCCAGGTTGTGACTGGTCTGAGAGCATTTCCCCTCAGAAGAGAGTTGAGAGTCACCTCTCCCTGTCTCCGTTCATTGTGGAGGAGAACATCCTTTCCAAAGGCTTCTTCTTCTGCATGGAATGGTACCCACCTGGCTTCTAACACCACCCGCCCCTCTAAGAATTACCGTGTGCAAACATAGAAGTCTTCAACTCAGCCATGACATTTTTAGTTAAATTCACATGGAGTAAATGATCATCTTTCCAGTCAATGACTATGATGCCATAAAACAAGTTTTCCCCTTCAGTATTCCCTACATGTTACACTCTAGTCCATCTTTATCACGACTAAATAGAAACATGGAGATCATCTACTGTGAGGTGGAAACTGTTTTCTCCATGAACTTGGTGCTCATAGAGAATTCTAGAAACAAGACTTGCAATGACTCTGGTCATATATTTGCACTCGTGTGGAGGGGTAATGCAGCAGCCATAGTCAACTGGAGAGACAACACGGCTGCTGATGTAAAACCAATGTCGTTGTGCAGGTGACTGGCCAGGACACTCCATCTCTCATGGTAGAAATGCTGTTCACTTGATACCAGCTTCGGGTGGAGCTCTGTGACCTCTGTCTTACTTCCCCTGATTCCTCATCCTTTCTCAGTTAATCTTGATATTTGGACCAGACCCTCTCACCCCTTACTCTTTCGGAGTTGACTTACTGACTGGCAAAGTCTGGTAATGCCAGAGTCTCAAAAAATATATATATATATATGTATATCCTTGAAAATTCTTTCCTCAACAGCAGTTCTGTACTTTAAAAATATTTACTAACAATTAGTGCTATTAGTTTTGAATCAATAATCTATAAAAAATGTACTGAGCTAAAGATCTTACCACTTAGTTCTTTCCTGATCTACAGACAAAACTGATCTGCTAGATATGATCCATTTAACGTGAGGAAAAGGAAATGTTTCCCAAGAGACACCAAAGGACTTGGAACAAAGAAAGTTAGCACATGAATCCTTTCCTTTAGTACAGTACAGCTCCCAGCCTAAGCATTCAGTAAACACAGTCACTGTCATGCTTTACATGTTTTCCTTTTTAAAATTTACACATTTGACACTGTCTAGATAACGTTGGTTTCCAAAACACATTCACTGGAAGTGGTGTTGGCAAGAAAATAGACAAGGTCATCTGAGTTATCTTTCCTATTACTCAACCCTGAGATTCACTCCAATAAAAAGAGGGTGTAAGCTCCCAGAAACTTGGCTTGTGCCAGGAATCTACACTTCTGATAGCACTATTTTTAATGAGTCCTTGGGTTTATGCAAAATTGATGTGCTTACACATTTTGGTCAACAAGCATTTATTGAAGTTTCTGGCCAAAGGTGGTTGAGTAAAGACTCTCCTTCCTTAAAATTTCCATAAAGAAAATAAATAATGAAAAATAGAGGGAAAAAAATAACTTTTCTCTGTCCCTCTGTTTTTATAATAACCTTTCTCTTTAATATATGAAAATTTCCACAGACCCCCATCATAATGAGTCATGCTTGCAGACTGAACATGAAACCTGGATTTCCAAAAATTAAAAAAAAAAAAAAAAAGATGGGTCCCTTGTTCTTGGAGAAGGAAACACAGAAAAGCTAAGAAAATTCTCCAGGGTCCTACTGCTGGCAAGAGAGTTCATCAGAAAGCCTGATGCTAGCAAGAAGGTGGGGAGACGGGAATAAGGAAATAAACCACCAAAGAGATGAAAGCCACCTTAGAAGGAAAAAAGAACAAACAAGACTCATACAACCAAAACAACATTAAGATTCTTTCTTGTGCAGAACGACCAACCCTCATTCTTTCATTTATTTCTGCAGCTCCACCAATTTGCCTGTTGTTTCATTTCTACCTTGCCTGTCTTGAGCCTTTGAGAGACCACATTTTCTTTATTTGCTTTCGTGGTGACTAAGAATATTAATGCTTGACGTTATTGTAGAATGACTATCGAACACAATACATCGGAGAAAGAAATAAAATATGTACCTATTATAAAAGAGGAGGTGAAGTCATTATTTTTTGATGGGTTAGTTTTATAACAAAAACCTAGGAGAATCCACCAGAAAATAAAAATGAAGATATTAAGACATTAAAGGAACATGGTTATTTATGACATTAACACAGAAATTCAATATTTTCCCCAGATATGAGTAATAATATGTTAGGGAATAAACTGACAGGAAGATAACTCACATTACCAAATAAGCACAAAAATAAAGGACCTCAAAATTAACTTAACAAGCCATGTACAGTATATAGACAGAAAAATGCTGAAACATTATTGACACATATAAATAAGAATTAAATAAGTGGAAAAACATGTTATTTTTCCTTGACTCAGTATTGTAAAGATGTCAATCTCCTTAAATTAATTTGTAAATTGAAGGTGATCTCAATAGAAATGCCAACAGGATTACTTTGAAACTAGAAAAGCTAATTCTCAGACTAATGAGGAAGGACCAGCCCCTCGAGATATTCAGACGTATTATAAAGCTACATCTATTAGACCTACTTGATGTTGGTACAGGAATATACGCAGAGGGCAACAGACAGGACAGCGGCCATAAGTAGACTGACATACGAAGTGGAATTTAGTATATGTCAAAGAGAACATCCTAAATCAGTGAGGAAGAGAGTACATTTAACGAATAATAGTGGGACAGTGATGTGGCCATCAAGGGAAAATACATATATGTGCACATGTACATACATATATATGAGTATATATGTTTATTAAACTATATTTGTTACTATATATAGTAACTATATACTATATATACACAGACTATATACTAAATAGTATCTGTGTGTAGATAGATAGATAGATAGATGATAGATATTTTCATTTCCATTTATTTACCTATGGCTTATTTTATTCCTTATATAAATTTAAATATGAGGGTAGAAATTCTAGAAGGGAACAGGGCTCATCTTACAAGTACAGTGCTGAAGTGGAGACAACTTTCAAAGCAAGACATAAAACTGGGCGCCATATTGACTTATTGATTTAGCCACTCTAAACTTACAATCTGTGCATTCAAAAATAAGCTATACTGACATTAAAAGACAGATTTTTAACAAGACATATCTCTTTGCCTAGTCATACAGGATCTGAGGACAAAGATGCTTCTCTTTGTTCATTTAGTTATTTAGTATCGTCAAAAGCCCTCGGCACAGCACGCTGAATAAACAATCACTCTATACACATTTAATCATCAATTCATTGTGCTGATCAGAACTCCGTACTCTCAAATAGGAAATTTTTTCTCCAAATCCAAGCAGGAAGGAATTGGTTCACTTATCCTAAGAAAGTAAAAGCAGCTGAAGTTCCCAGAATTTGTGCTCTGTCTCAGCTTAATATAAGCTGTGGGATACAAGAGGAAAAATAAAACACCGAGAACTGAATCAATTATCAAAAGGGATCCAAGCTACAGAACTCTTTGATTTCCGCAGGCTTTTGCTTTTGGTGGTTTTTTTTGGTAACACCTTTATTGAGATATAATTCATGTACCACACAATTCACCCATTTAAAGTACAAATCAATGATCTCTAGTACATCAGAAGAATTGCTCAATCATCACAGTAACTTTTAGAATATTTTCATCATCTGAAAAAGAAAACCTATACACTTTGGCTGCAACTCCTCATTACACCTCTTCCCAACCCTAGGCAACCACTAATATACTTAACATGCCCATCGATTTCCCTATTCTAGACATTTCATATAAATAGAATCCCACCATATGTGGTCTTTTGTGACCAGCTTCTTCATTTAGCATAATGCTTTGAAGAAACATCCAAACGGTAGCATGAATTAATTCTTCATTTCTTTTTACGGCTGAATAATATTCCACTGCACGGAGAGACCACACTTGTTTAACTATTTATCCATTGATGGACATGTGAGTCCTTCAGCTTTGTTCTTCTTTTTGAAGAATGCTTTGTCTATCCTGGTCCCTTCCAAGTCCGTATACATTTTAGAATCAACTTTTCCCATTACTGATATGGACCCCTGAGATTCTGATGGGGATTTCACTGAATCTGTAGATCACTTTGGTGAGTGCTGCTTATCGTAACTATATAAAGTCTTCCAATCACGAACACAGATGTCTTTCCACTTACTGGGGTCTTCCTGACTTTCCTTCAGCAATGTTTTGTAGTTTTCAGAGTGTAAGTTGTACATTTTTCGTATAATTTATTCCTAGGCACTTATATTATTTTCAATGCTATCATAAATGGGAATTGTTTTCTTCATTTTATGTTTCATTGAAAATGTACAGAAATTTGATCGAGTTTTTATGTTGATCTTATATCCACAGAATTTTCCATATACAGGATCATGACATCTTCAAATAAAAATCATCTTACTTCTTCCTTTCCTAGTCTGCATGCCTTTCATATTATTTTCTCCTTTAACTGCCCTGGCTGTAATGTCCAGCACAACGTTGAACAGAAGTGGCAAAAAAACCCCTGTCATGTTTCCAACCCTCGAGGGAAAGAAGCCAGAATTTCACCATTAAGTAAATAGCTCTTGTTTTTTGGACATGTCCTGCAGAGATTTTTCTACACATGTAAGAAGAGTACTCAAATCGTGTTAATGGTCTGTGTTCAAATTCTGACATATATACAACCACTCACTCTTACAAAATATAGCCACTGTGCTACTATTTAGCAAATGATCTTAAACTTGTGTTAATAAACTGCAAATTCCCAAAGAGCATTAAGAGAATTTGACATTTACCAAAATTCAAATTCCATTTTAATGCTTCCCCCAAACTAAAAAAAATTAAAAAATAACAACAGACATAAGATTGACCCCATGATATTCAAATTCTAATCATGGTATAGCAATACTAACAGCATTATTGGTAATCTTGAAAATTACTGAAAATAGGTTACGAAAAATGTATTTTTAAATTATACTAAGTGGCTTAATTCACTTATCTGTTTCAGTTGAAAAACAATAATGCTATCTTACAAACATAAAGCGCTTTTTTACAAAGTACTTTATAACCATTATCTCATTTTAATGCTCAGTTTTTTGTTTGTTTTTGTTTTGTTTTTTTGCGGTACGCGGGCCTCTCACTGTTGTGGCCTCTCCCGTTGCGGAGCACAGGCTCCAGACGCGCAGGCTCAGCGGCCATGGCTCACGGGCCCAGCCACTCCGCGGCATGTGGGATCTTCCCGGACCGGGGCACGAACCCGTGTCCCCTGCATCGGCAGGCGGACTCTCAACCACTGTGCCACCAGGGAAGCCCTTAACTCTCAGTTTAAAAAAAAAATATTTTATTGAAGTCTAGTTGATTTATAATGTTAATTTCTGCTGCACAGCAAACTGACTCAGTTATACATATGCATACATTCTTTTTCATATTCTTTTCCATGATGGTTTATCACAGGATACTGCATATAGTTCCCTGTGCTGTACAGTAGGGTCTTGTTGTTGACCCATTCTAAACATAACAGTTTGCATCTGTGAAGCCCACACTCCCAGTCCACCCCTCCCCGACACCCCTCCTTGGTAACCACAAGTCTGTTCTCTGTGTCTGTGTTAACTCTCAATTTTGACAGTAGTACAGCACTGTTCATTTGAGGAATGAGGAAACTGTGTTTCACAGACATCTATTAGCTAATGTAAAGGATAGTGTTTTAGTGGTGAAGTTTGTCCTAGAAATTAACTTTCCTCACCCCCTTCCCAGAGTTCTCATCTCCACTCAGTGCTCCCGCACTTGACCTGGTGTTGGCAGAACTGCCTGTCAACCTTACCACCACCTGTAGTTTTCATCAGAGAGCAAAAAGGGGAGAAGTTGAATCTGTTATATAAAAAAAATTAAAAGCTCAGGAATTCAAAAGAGCATTCAACGGAAAATAAAAACTGTATTTAAAAGTATGATTATGGGCTGTTGGCACTAATTAATATTAATTTATTTTTACTATTCAGGTGCTTAGCTGGGGTGAGTTAATTGATGTAGGATGCCAGTTCAAAACTTTTTTAAACACAAATTTTAGGTTAAAAAACGCTCCAGGGCTTCCCTGGTGGCACAGTGGTTGAGAGTCCGCCTGCCGATGCAGGGGACACGGGTTCGTGCCCCGGTCCGGGAAGATCCCACATGCCGCGGAGCTGCTGGGCCCGTGAGCCATGGCCACTGAGCATGCGCGTCCGGAGCCTGTGCTCCGCGAAGGGAGAGGCCACAACAGTGAGAGGCCTGCGTACCGCAAAAAAACAAAACAAAACAAAACAAAAACGCTCCAATTTCCAGGATGGAAACTATTTTCTCAACAGCTGGAGATCAACTATTTTCTCAACAGCTGGAAATCAACAATCCATAATTAAATCAATTTAAAAATGTTTAAAGAGACAGAAACGAACTCTAGCGAGAATTCAATATATAGTTCTGTCTTTAGTTTCAAGACCTCTAGATAATACTAAATAACTCGAAGATATTAAAAAAAGAGGTTTTTTTCCCTGAGAATTTTCCTTGTAAAGAAGGCATTTCACAAGTTACCATGAGCTATGAAGTGAAAATGATCCACTCAGTAATAAAGCGGGTTGACAAGATGAACTGTTATTCATCGTGATGGAAGCATTTTCAGATTAGGGCCAGGAGGCATTTTTGAAAGCGACACTGCTTGTGAACATGAAAGTAAGGACACCTGCTTGTTAACGGAAAGGTAAAGGATGACCCTGCAAATCTGCTGACAATCCTTTAAGTCTGATTTGTCCCAAACACTTTTGCTTATGCCTGTAGCATTATCATAGCCAGATGCCTTCCTGCTACCTAGCCAGCCACATGGGGCAAATTCTCCTCTCAGGCACCATGGAAATGGCCAAAGAACTGGTGCAGCGCTTGGGGACCTGGTACTGCAACTATCAGAAGCACCAGTGACAGCCCAAGAGCTACCTGTTTGCACTGAAATCGTACACACATCCTGCAACCTACACATGCATAATCACATATTAGCTTGGACTTGCTGACGGCAACACACGGTTTTGTTTGGAAAATACCGTCAGAAGAGGGCATGAGTCACATCTGGGTTGTGTTTTGGGTTTCCAGACAGCAATCTGAGTGAGTCTGAGAAATAAATGGGGAAGTTGGCAAATATGCTAGTTCATTATTCTGCAGGTCTTTTCCTGTGGTTTATACCTTGGCATACCTAAGTCATGCTAGGGTTAGCTTAGGGAAAGATTACAGGATGCTTTGGTCAGGATTCTCCAGAGAAACAGAACCAATTTCACATATATACACATATAATTCTCTGCTATACGTAGCTATATACGCAATTAATACACACTATATTAGCATTAAATACTGGTGTCATCCAGGGGAAATAAGCATATCTAAGGGCTTCTGATGGGAGGCAAGTTGTTACAAACTTTCCGGAAGGAAATACACAGCAAAGGCTTTAAGCAAATGAATATCCTTTGACCCAGCAATTCCATTCCAAGAAATACATCTTAAGCAAACAATCGCTGATGTGGGCAAAGATTTAATTGTATGTTCCTTCACGTTCTATTTATTAACAGTGAAGCGATGGTCAGAAGCTGAACGCCCCAAATGAAGAACTGTTAAAATAAAAATGAGTTGAACTTCAAGGCACCTGTTTAATGAAGGTGTTTCAGGACAGCTAATGACGTAGACCAAAGGTTCAGTATATGAATTAACAAAATAAGTGAAAACTATTGGCTGGATACAAATATAGAGATACAGAGATACAGACACAGATACATTTACCCCTGTAGGGGTAACTAAAAGAATATATACCCAACAGGTAACAGTGGCACAATTACAGCTAATATAACTTTCTTCTTTGCATATTCTGTGTGTATCAAATATATTATTAAACAAAAAAACAGTAACTTTACGGTGGAGAAACCTAACATACCACCTCAGCCAGGTTATGAAGTTTAACAGCAATTGTGATATCATGTTGATAGACTGTACCCTTCCTAGGATGTGATGAAAACTATAGCTGCCTTTCTTCCAAACCTTACAACCCTGATTATAACATGAGAAAAATCCCAACTGAGTGACATCCTACAAAATACCTGAGAAGTCCTTCTCCAAATGTCAAGGTCATCTGAGGAACTGTCACAGGCAAGAGGAGCCTAAGGTGACTGAGGACTGAATGGAATGAGGTGTCCCGGACAGGATGCTAGAACAGACAAGGGATGTTTGGTAAAAAGGAAATAGGAATAACGTACGGACTTGAGTTAATGATCATGTATCCAGATCAGACCATAAGTTCTGAGGAGTGTACACCACCTTTCCATATGGAGATGAACTTTGTGAAGGAGGGGGACTCCTTCAGAGTCTGTTTTCTAGTGGTAAAGGGTCTTCCGGCTTCAATCTCTTCACCTACATATTCCCACTGCCATGACGGATGGCACAAGGGACGGTACCATTTGAAATGAAGATCCTTCTGGGAATCCAATATAAACATCTTTGATGAGCCTCCAGTCTGGAGTGGTCAAATCCTTGACCAGCCTCCATCCATAAACACAGTTTCTATGAACTTTCTTCCATTTCTGTGCCCCCATGGATGTCTAACACCAGCCATGGGAGGAAAAGAGTGGTTTCTACTTCCTGTATCCTACAATGATCATTTTCTACAACAGGTCGCAGCCCAGGTGAGCTGACACCTGTCCTGAACCTTCTGCTGGGCTGGACAGGACCAAGGCTGAGAGGCCTCTCTCATCTCTCAGTTGGAGCTAGTCCCAGCCCACAGTGATGTCATGGTGCTATAGCCCTGCCCGTCTGTGATGTCAGCGGTTTCCAGGAGATGGGCCATGATGCTCACAATTAGGAGGAGGCCACCTTGATTCATCTACAGTGTTGACAAGCAACAGTGGTCCAGCTGCTTGAAGCACATTGCTGAAAAGCTTTCCTCCCAGAACGATGTCGATTTGTACTCCGATTAGCAACAGCGCTCAGAGCTCTCCTTCTTCCTTTTCTCCTTCCTCTCCTCCTCCTTCCCCTTCCCCTGCCCCACGCCTTCTTCCCCTTCCCCTTATTCTTCTTATTCTTCCTTAAACTGAATTTTTTAAACTGCCTCTTAATATATTTTGATTATTCCTTTTTTGTTTAGATGGTCTGAGAGCTCCATCTTCCTGGAGCAGGTTTTTCTGGTTATCCAGGAGACTGGGGCTGGGGGTGCAGCCAACATAGCAGGTATGGGCTCCGGGCAGCCCAGGCAGAGGGGTACAGGAATAGATGGGACAGGGAAGGCTTGGTAGGAAAGCGGAGAGAAGGCAATCAGCTGTTAATGGGCAAAATATCAGAGTATGTTTCAGGGGAACGGACTGCAATCCTTACACCTTAATGATATCTTCAGATCAGCCAATCGTGGGGCTCAGCTTTGCCTCCTTACCCTGCGGGGACTGAAAAGTCACCTCTGGTTTCGGCTCTACGACCAAGTTCACAAAGATGCCAGGGACTGGTCCTGTCCAAGAGGGAGCTAAACCATTATTAAGTCAAAAAGGCCATGTAACGGCATTCTCACGGGATTTGGATTATCTGCTCAGTACCTGTACCTTCGGGCATGATTACGTGGGAGATGATGGAGCAGAACCAGGAAGGATATCATGAGACATGGTGGGATGAGTGAATCGTGGCTGGTGTGTTCTTTCAACGAAAAATGGATTCTTAAATCTTCTGTTCAGCCGTTCCTCTGTTAGGAGGTGAGGATACATCAAAGGATCAGGAGAGATGGGAGGTAAAAGAAAAGAGGAGAAAGTGAAGCACGGTGTGGAAATGATACAGGGGAAGTAGGAGCAGGGTGGTCGGGTCTGGAAGAAAGTAGAAAGTGCTTAGCTCTGATAGGGAGGGCAGAAGAATTCATACATGACTGAACGATGGGGCTGACTCTTGGTGAATAACATTCTTTCAAGTGCCAAGGTTGGGGAAGAGGTTTTGTGGTCCATCTGAAGAATCAAACTCACCACCCATAAAGCTTGAGAGTAGGATTCACATAGAGGTTGTAGGGCTTGAAGGTCAACCAGTAGGTCAGGTCAGATCAGAAAGGACAGACTATAAGATACTGAAGAATTTAAGTGATGTCTTGCAGGTAATGGAGAATTTAAGTGTATTACCCATGATGATTGGAATTATTAAGATTCTGGCAAAAATGTGGAGATTAAGAAGGAGGCGAGACTGGACAGAAGCTGAATATTAAAACTGCACCAGTAGAGGAAAAGTCAACAGTGTGAGAACTTTATATTTAACTGATAGCATGCCCGGCAGGTCGGGCTCCCTGAAAAATAGCACAGCTTTGAACAGGTTTACAGCCATATCTCAGAGACAGCGTGGGTTCAGTTCTAGAGCACTGCAGTAAAGCAAGTCACACAGATTTTTTGTTTCTCAGTGCATATAAAAGTTACGTTTGCACTAGACTGTAGTCTATTAAGTGTGCTATAGCATTATGCCTAAAAAAAGTATACACTTTAATTTTAAAATGTTATTTATATATATACACACACATACAGTAGAATATCACTCAGCCATAAAAAAGAATGAAATAATGCAATTTCCAGCAACACGAATGGACCCAGAGATTAATCACACTAAATGAAGTCAGACAGAGAAAGACCAGTACCGTATGATATCACTTATATGTGGAATCTAAAATATGATATAAATGAACTCATTTACAAAACAAAAATAGACTCAGAGAAGACAAACTTATGGTTATCAAAGGGGAAAAGGGGGGAGGGATAATTTAGGAGTTTACGATTAAAATATACACACTACTATATATAAAATAA